>NC_091465.1:1526039-1846039 GCF_027789765.1 Dendropsophus ebraccatus | reverse complement strand
GTCCTGCACTGCGCAGTCGAATACATCGACTTCCTTTTAGTAACTTTGTTCCACTGGATTCAGTTCCTGTGACTGCTGAGGTAACTGCCCTGCACCTTTAGAGAGGTTCCTGGCGTGGACAAGGTGTTCCCTGTGTGGCTTCTCTCCACTTGGTACTTCCTTAGCACTGCATAGTGGTTGTGTTTCTGTTTTGCTAACTCTTCAGCAAAAGGTTCAGATACGTATTTAGAGAAGGCGACCAATTAAGATACAACACAATTTTATTAAACAAATGATTAAGAAGATGATAGAAATCTATAAAAGGATTATATACAGATGGTATACCAGAAATACAATAACCAGGTGTTCTTAGTATGAGATTGCGGACACTTTTAGCACAAAGAAAAAGTGATAAAAGCGGTGGCTTCCTTGGCGCAATCCGTCTGGACCAGGAGTCTGATGTCTGGATCACTGGGTCTCCTCCATGTTACCGGACACTGACTCCACGTTCTGGTGAAAGAAGTTCTTTATTTACATTCAGCTTCGCGTTTCTAGGAGGCCACCCTCCTCTTCATCAGGTATGTGACATAAGGTGCTGGTCCGCATTTTATAATGACGTTCATAGAGGGTGACCTGGAAGTGACCTCACTGGGGGCTTGAACCCGTGACATCATAGGTCAGCATGCAATTGAATTGAAACAACAATTTTAGTTCATACATATAAAAACTGAATTTGATTCAAATATAAATAAAATGCAATAGAAACATATCTGATAAAATGCTATAGATACTATAAAAGGTTTTCATTCAATCTGTAATTTAAAAAATAAAAACATTTGGTGTTTGTACCTAAGAGTAAATAGATGCCCGGCCCAAGATGCAGCGGCCGGCTGTGGAGCGGGGGAATGAACACCCCCCTGGAACTATACAGACACTCACCCTCTCTAGGTCACATCCCCACAGGGGCGGGCTGTACCAGTCAAGTTTTTGAAACTAAGTTTAACTACTTGTCAAAATGCTGGCGCATAGGGTGAATGATGATAATAATTATTATGTGGTTACATTTTCAGGAAAGTATATAAATAAATAAAATGCATATTGTAAATATTAAGTCTATAACTATGATCAATGTTACATGCTACATGGGGTCTCAAGACATTTCCACGAGGCACATACCTGCAACACCAAACAAATTAACATTTACCCCATTGATCACATTAGTACCAACATGACCAGCAGGTCTGACACCCTAGTGAAAGGGGAAATGTTTTGGATTTTCCGATTGCAGACATTACAACCTATGGGCCTCATAGTGTAAGATTGAGCTAGCGATCACAATGCCTGTCTGCTTGATATGGTCATTGTTGGATCTCTCTCCTGTATAGCTGTGTGTTGTGCTTGGAGTCTCTATCTTCCAGGCTTTTAGAAAGACAAATCTTGGTTCCAGGAATTGGAACCTGGGTCAGTGTGTTAGGCTAGGTTCACACTGCGTTTTCAGCATCCGTTTAACGCATCTGTTTTTTGCAAAAAACGCATGAAAAACGGATTGCAAAAAACAGATTCATTTGTGTGCATCCGTTTTTCCATTGACTTCCATTATAAAAAAACGGATCTGTTTCTTTTGGCGGACCAAAACGGACCAAAAAACGTTGCTGACCCTATTTTTCTGGACGTTAAAAAAAACGGATCCGTTAAATGGATGCTGAGAACGCAGTGTGAACCTAGCCTTATAGAGCCGGACAACCTACCACTGAGTCCATCGCTTATTTTGGTATCGTGCAGCGGAGTTTTGATCATAGTTATAGACTTAATATTTACAATATGCATTTTATTTATTTATATACTTTCCTGAAAATGTAACCACATAATAATTATCATCATTCACCCTATGCGCCAGCATTTTGACAAGTAGTTAAACTTAGTTTCAAAACTTGACTGGTACAGCCCGCCCCTGTGGGGATGTGACCTAGAGAGGGTGAGTGTCTGTATAGTTCCAGGGGGGGGTGTTCATTCCCTCGCTCCACAGCCGGCCGCTGCATCTTGGGCCGGGCATCTATTTACTCTTAGGTACAAACACCAAATGTTTTTATTTTTTAAATTACAGATTGAATGAAAACCTTTTATAGTATCTATAGCATTTTATCAGATATGTTTCTATTGCATTTTATTTATATTTGAATCAAATTCAGTTTTTATATGTATGAACTAAAATTGTTGTTTCAATTCAATTGCATGCTGACCTATGATGTCACGGGTTCAAGCCCCCAGTGAGGTCACTTCCAGGTCACCCTCTATGAACGTCATTATAAAATGCGGACCAGCACCTTATGTCACATACCTGATGAAGAGGAGGGTGGCCTCCTAGAAACGCCTAGCTGAATGTAAAGAACTTCTTTCACCAGAACGTGGAGTCAGTGTCCGGTAACATGGAGGAGACCCAGTGATCCAGACATCAGACTCCTGGTCCAGACGGATTGCGCCAAGGAAGCCACCGCTTTTATCACTTTTTCTTTGCGCTAATTCTGCTGACGGAACTTCTGGCTGAGTAACCGGAGGGTGGCGGGCTGCAATCCCACTGCAATTTCAAGCTCTGAATAGTGTCGTGCCTAATTCAGTACGACCACACCAGGTGAGCGTGCAGACTGTGTACTTGTGTTTGTGGCTCCCTCAGAGTTAATTTTCCTGCACATGCGGCGCTTATTGCTTTTTTCTTTCATATAATTGCGAACACTTTTGCATAGACATGAATACAAAGGTTAAGTACTTACAATATCATTAGTGCATAGTCACACCATCTGTCCTTCTAGTATCAGCCATAGGCAAAGCCGCAAGTGGCCAAAACCAAATATCAGCTGCAAATCGGCGCAGGACAGAGAACAAATCACTGCCAGGAACATAACGATACTTCATCTGTCATAGAACTTCAACTGGGGAGAGGCTTCCAGCGATCTGACAGAGACCAAGTCCTGGGCCTACACTACGGAAGCGTCCCGGGCCTACACTATGGAAGCGTCCCGGGCCTACACTATGGAAGCGTCCCAGGCCTACACTATGGAAGCCTCCCGGGCCTACACTATGGAAGCGTCCTGGGCCTACACTACGGAAGCGTCCCGGGCCTACACTATGGAAGCGTCCCGGGCCTACACTATGGAAGCGTCCCAGGCCTACACTATGGAAGCCTCCCGGGCCTACACTATGGAAGCGTCCCGGGCCTACACTATGGAAGCGTCCCGGGCCTACACTATGGAAGCGTCCCGGGCCTACACTATGGAAGCGTCCCGGGCCGACACTATGGAAGCGTCCCGGGCCGACACTATGGAAGCGTCCCGGGCCGACACTATGGAAGCGTCCCGGGCCGACACTATGGAAGCGTCCCGGGCCTACACTATGGAAGCGTCCCGGGCCTACACTATGGAAGCGTCCCGGGCCTACACTATGGAAGCGTCCCGGGCCTACACTATGGAAGCGTCCCGGGCCTACACTATGGAAGCGTCCCGGGCCTACACTATGGAAGCGTCCCGGGCCTACACTATGGAAGCGTCCCGGGCCTACACTATGGAAGCGTCCCGGGCCTACACTATGGAAGCGTCCCGGGCCTACACTATGGAAGCGTCCTGGGCCTACACTATGGAAGGCTACACTATGGAAGCGTCCCGGGCCTACACTACGGAAGCGTCCCGGGCCTACACTACGGAAGCGTCCCGGGCCTACACTACGGAAGCGTCCCCGGCCTACACTATGGAAGCGTCCCGGGCCGACACTATGGAAGCGTCCCGGGCCTACACTACGGAAGCGTCCCGGGCCGACACTATGGAAGCGTCCCGGGCCTACACTATGGAAGCGTCCCGGGCCTACACTACGGAAGCGTCCCGTGCCGACACTACGGAAGCGTCCCGGGCCTACACTATGGAAGCGTCCCGGGCCTACACTATGGAAGCGTCCCGGGCCTACACTATGGAAGCGTCCCGGGCCTACACTATGGAAGCGCCCCTGGCCTACACTATGGAAGCGTCCCGAGCCTACACTATGGAAGCGTCCCGGGCCTACACTATGGAAGCGTCCCGGGCCTACACTATGGAAGTGTCCTGGGCCTACACTATGGAAGCGTCCCGGGCCTACACTATGGAAGCGTCCCGGACCTACACTATGGAAGCGTCCCGGGCCTACACTATGGAAGCGTCCTGGGCCTACACTATGGAAGCGTCCCGGGCCGACACTATGGAAGCGTCCCGGGCCGACACTATGGAAGCGTCCCGGGCCGACACTATGGAAGCGTCCCGGGCCGACACTATGGAAGCGTCCCGGGCCTACACTACGGAAGCGTCCCGGGCCTACACTATGGAAGCGTCCCGGGCCTACACTATGGAAGCGTCCCGGGCCTACACTATGGAAGCGTCCCGGGCCTACACTATGGAAGCGTCCCGGGCCTACACTATGGAAGCGTCCTGGGCCTACACTATGGAAGCGTCCTGGGCCTACACTATGGAAGGCTACACTATGGAAGCGTCCCGGGCCTACACTACGGAAGCGTCCCGGGCCTACACTACGGAAGCGTCCCGGGCCTACACTACGGAAGCGTCCCAGGCCTACACTATGGAAGCGTCCCGGGCCGACACTATGGAAGCGTCCCGGGCCTACACTATGGAAGCGTCCTGGGCCTACACTATGGAAGGCTACACTATGGAAGCGTCCCGGGCCTACACTACGGAAGCGTCCCGGGCCTACACTACGGAAGCGTCCCGGGCCTACACTACGGAAGCGTCCCAGGCCTACACTATGGAAGCGTCCCGGGCCGACACTATGGAAGCGTCCCGGGCCTACACTACGGAAGCGTCCCGGGCCTACACTATGGAAGCGTCCCGGGCCTACACTATGGAAGCGTCCCGGGCCTACACTACGGAAGCGTCCCGGGCCGACACTACGGAAGCGTCCCGGGCCTACACTATGGAAGCGTCCCGGGCCTACACTATGGAAGCGTCCCGGGCCTACACTATGGAAGCGTCCCGGGCCTACACTATGGAAGCGCCCCTGGCCTACACTATGGAAGCGTCCCGGGCCTACACTATGGAAGCGTCCCGGGCCTACACTATGGAAGCGTCCCGGGCCTACACTATGGAAGTGTCCTGGGCCTACACTATGGAAGCGTCCCGGGCCTACACTATGGAAGCGTCCCGGACCTACACTATGGAAGCGTCCCGGGCCTACACTATGGAAGCGTCCTAGGCCTACACTATGGAAGCGTCCCGGGCCTACACTACGGAAGCGTCCTGGGCCTACACTATGGAAGCGTCCCGGGCCTACACTACGGAAGCGTCCTGGGCCTACACTATGGAAGCGTCCCGGGCCTACACTATGGAAGCGTCCCGGGCCTACACTATGGAAGCGTCCCGGGCCTACACTACGGAAGCGTCATTACCACAGGTCCAAACCTCTGTCCCACATGGCTGCAGCTCTCAGGTTTTATACACACTTAGAATCAATAACTTTATACACTTTAGTGCTGCACTAAGTTTACAATACACAGATCTCTGTCCTGTTTGTTTGTATTACCTCACGCTAAAGAATAGAATGGCCAGGTCTAATCCGTAAGAGGACAATACTCACACAATGGGACAATGCGCAGATTAATCCTAAAGCAATGATATGAGGTTTTCTTGTTTAGATGATACTATGCGCTATACTATATATTAGATGATACTATGCGCTATACTATATATTAGATGATACTATGCGCTATACTATATATTAGATGATAATAGGCCCTGTACTATATTCTGTATACTATATATTAGATGATACTATGCGCTATACTATATATTAGATGATACTAGGCCCTGTACTATATTCTGTATATTATATATTACATATGAGATGATACTAGGCCCTGTACTATATTCTGTATATTATATATTAGATGATACTAGGCCCTGTACTATATTCTGTATACTATATACTATATATTAGATGATACTATGCGCTATATTATATTCTGTATACTATATATATTAGATGATACTATGCGCTATACTATATATTAGATGATACTATGCGCTATACTATATTCTGTATACTATATATTAGATGATACTATGCGCTATACTATATATTAGATGATACTATGCGCTATACTATATATTAGATGATACTATGCGCTATACTATATTCTGTATACTATATATTAGATGATACTATGCGCTATACTATATTCTGTATACTATATATATTAGATGATACTATGCGCTATACTATATATTAGATGATACTATGCGCTATACTATATTCTGTATACTATATATTAGATGATACTATGCGCTATACTATATATTAGATGATACTATGCGCTATACTATATATTAGATGATACTATGCGCTATACTATATTCTGTATACTATATATTAGATGATACTATGCGCTATACTATATTCTGTATACTATATATATTAGATGATACTATGCGCTATACTATATATTAGATGATACTATGCACTATACAATATTCTGTATACTATATATTAGATGATACTATGCGCTATACTATATATTAGATGATACTATGCGCTATACTATATTCTGTATACTATATATTAGATGATACTATGCGCTATACTATATTCTGTATACTATATACTATATATTAGATGATACTAGGCCCTGTACTATATTCTGTATACTATATATATTAGATGATACTATGCGCTATACTATATATTAGATGATACTATGCGCTATACTATATTCTGTATACTATATACTATATATTAGATGATACTATGCGCTATACTATATTCTGTATACTATATACTATATATTAGATGATACTATGCGCTATACTATATTCTGTATACTATATACTATATATTAGATGATACTATGCGCTATACTATATTCTGTATACTATATATTATATATTAGATGATACTATGCACTATACTATATTCTGTATACTATATATATTAGATGATACTATGCGCTATACTATATATTAGATGATACTATGCGCTATACTATATTCTGTATACTATATACTATATATTAGATGATACTATGCGCTATACTATATTCTGTATACTATATATATTAGATGATACTATGCGCTATACTATATATTAGATGATACTATGCGCTGTACTATATTCTGTATACTATATACTATATATTAGATGATACTAGGCCCTGTACTATATTCTGTATACTATATACTATATATTAGATGATACTATGCGCTATACTATATTCTGTATACTATATACTATATATTAGATGATACTATGCGCTATACTATATTCTGTATACTATATATTATATATTAGATGATACTATGCACTATACTATATTCTGTATACTATATATATTAGATGATACTATGCGCTATACTATATATTAGATGATACTATGCGCTATACTATATTCTGTATACTATATACTATATATTAGATGATACTATGCGCTATATTATATTCTGTATACTATATATATTAGATGATACTATGCGCTATACTATATATTAGATGATACTATGCGCTATACTATATTCTGTATACTATATACTATATATTAGATGATACTATGCACTATACTATATTCTGTATACTATATGTTAGATGATACTATGCGCTATACTATAGTCTGTTGAATCACTGAGGCTGGTCAAACATTTTGTTGGTTCAGCAAACTATCTCCATTGAATCAGTAAAAGCCTTCTTAAACTTGTTGGATGACCTAGAAGTCTCATGTATACAGTCATGTGGGTCATCCATCAGTGAAGGACCTTTAAAGATGTGAAATGGAGAATGACACATAAAATGGCCGCCAATATACTTCAAATAGCCGCCATTTATACCTAGCATTACAGTTTCTCATAAGGAAGATGTGTGGCATGCTTGGTTGTATCCCTCTCAGAGGACCTGGCGTAAGCCAGGCCCTGGTTTAGCTTCAGCAGAGACTTGTCTGTGTTGTTCTCTCTCACTCTAACTACAGACAACTAACTACACTCATCCCACCAGGAACCAACTCCCCCATACACACACACAGAGATCTGTCCAAACCCTCCTGTGATTGGTGGGGGCAGTGTGTGTGGAGAGAGAGAACAGAGGATATGGTACAAAAAGAAGGGAAAGCACCTGCATCTGTAAGCAAGCAAGCCTCCTTAAGCCGTGCATAGGATATAAAAGACACATAAGCGACACCTAGTGGGGAAAAACACTAACTGCAGTGGACACTTCATCCCACCTGTGTGAACCTGAGGGAGTTATCTTACTCAGATCCAATAAAAACTTAGGGGCCTGTACCAGGTCACCACAATATAACTCTATCTATCTATCTCCTATCTATCTATCTCCTATCTATCTATCTATCTATCTATCTATCTATCTCCTATCTATCTATCTATCTATCTATCTATCTATCTCCTATCTATCTATCTATCTATCTATCTATCTATCTATCTCCTATCTATCTATCTATCTATCTATCTCCTATCTATCTATCTATCTATCTATCTATCTATCTATCTCCTATCTATCTATCTATCTCCTATCTATCTATCTATCTATCTATCTATCTATCTATCTATCTCCTATCTATCTATCTATCTCCTATCTATCTATCTATCTATCTATCTATCTATCTATCTATCTCCTATCTATCTATCTTCTCTCCTATCTATCTCCTATCTATCTATCTATCTATCTCCTATCTATCTATCTATCTATCTCCTATCTATCTATCTATCTATCTATCTATCTATCTCCTATCTATCTCCTATCTATCTCCTATCTATCTCCTATCTATCTCCTATCTATCTATCTATCTATCTATCTATCTATCTATCTATCTATCTATCTATCTATCTATCTCCTATCTATCTATCTATCTATCTATCTATCTATCTCCTATCTATCTATCTCCTATCTCCTATCTATCTATCTCCTATCTATCTATCTATCTATCTATCTATCTATCTATCTATCTATCTATCTATCTCCTATCTATCTATCTATCTATCTATCTATCTATCTCCTATCTATCTATCTCCTATCTCCTATCTATCTATCTCCTATCTATCTATCTCCTATCTATCTATCTATCTCCTATCTATCTATCTCCTATCTATCTATCTCCTATCTATCTATCTCCTATCTATCTATCTATCTATCTATCTATCTCCTATCTATCTATCTCCTATCTATCTATCTATCTCCTATCTATCTATCTCCTATCTATCTATCTCCTATCTATCTATCTATCTATCTATCTCCTATCTATCTATCTCCTATCTATCTCCTATCTATCTATCTCCTATCTATCTATCTATCTCCTATCTATCTATCTCCTATCTATCTATCTATCTATCTATCTCCTATCTATCTCCTATCTATCTCCTATCTATCTCCTATCTATCTCCTATCTATCTATCTATCTATCTCCTATCTATCTATCTATCTCCTATCTATCTATCTATCTCCTATCTATCTATCTATCTCCTATCTATCTATCTATCTATCTATCTATCTATCTATCTATCTATCTATCTCCTATCTATCTATCTATCTATCTATCTATCTATCTATCTATCTATCTCCTATCTATCTATCTATCTATCTATCTATCTATCTATCTATCTATCTCCTATCTCCTATCTATCTGTCTATCTCCTATCTACCTATCTATCTCCTATCTATCTATCTATCTCCTATCTATCTATCTATCTATCTATCTATCTATCTATCTATCTATCTCCTATCTATCTATCTATCTATCTATCTATCTCCTATCTCCTATCTATCTCCTATCTATCTATCTATCTCCTATCTATCTATCTATCTATCTGTCTATCTATCTATCTATCTATCTCCTATCTATCTATCTATCTATCTATCTATCTATCTCCTATCTATCTATCTATCTATCTATCTATCTATCTCCTATCTATGTATCTATCTATCTATCTATCTATCTATCTATCTATCTCCTATCTATCTATCTATCTATCTATCTATCTATCTATCTATCTATCTCCTATCTATCTATCTATCTCCTATCTATCTATCTATCTATCTATCTATCTATCTATCTATCTCCTATCTATCTATCTATCTATCTATCTATCTATCTCCTATCTATCTATCTATCTATCTATCTCCTATCTATTATCTATCTCCTATCTATCTATCTATCTATCTATCTATCTATCTATCTATCTATCTATCTATCTTGCTATACATCCTGCTTCCTGCAGATTTATGTGACCTGTGACCCATAGCAGCCAATCACAGCGCAGCTTTCACATGTCAAGAGCAGAATACAAAATGAAAGCTGCGCTCTGATTGGCTGGTCTTTTATAGTCTGATAAATCTCGTGTCTGACACCTCTGCTTGCTGGCAGTGAATTGGAGGTCTGAGAATCTAAGCTCGGATGCCCTTAAAGGGACCTAAGAACGAACCGCCGAGCGTTGGCAAACAAAATGGAGATAAAGGTGTAACAGTAAGTATGGCAGAGGCGGGGGGATCTCAGCAGCAGGTCTCACCCTCATCTCTCTCCCCCCGCAGGCTGGCTATCCTTCGAGGGCATGCTGCTCTTCTACACCGACTTCATGGGAGAAGTGATATTCCAAGGAGATCCGAAGGCTCCTCACAACTCCGAAGAATATCAGAAGTATAACGCCGGGGTGACCATGGGCTGCTGGGGGATGTGTATATACGCCTTCAGTGCTGCGCTCTACTCGGGTATGGACACCCAGCATACATACACTGCAGGGGGGGGGGGGGTATATATGTATACACTGGGCAGCATGGTGGCTCAGTGGTTAGCACAGGAGCCTTGCAGTGCTGGAGTCCTGGGTTCAAATCCTGCCAAGGGCAACAACCGCAAAGAGTTTGTATGTTCTCTCCGTGTTTCCTCCCACACCCAAAAACATACAGATAGGTGAAGCGCTGCGGAATCTGTGTGCGCTATACAAATAATAAAAACATTTTTTATTTATTATATATATTATTATTATATGTGGAAGGATACATGAGAGATTGGAGACTTCAGCCCTTCCTCACTGTCCGCTCTTCTCTCCTCAGCTATTCTGGAGAAGTTGGAGGAATACTTCAGTATCCGCACTTTATACTTTATCGCGTATCTGACATTTGGTTTGGGGACCGGTCTGGCGACATTATCCAGTAACCTGTATATAATCCTCTCCCTGTGTATAACGTACGGGATCCTGTTCTCCACCCTCTGTATCCTGCCGTACTCACTGCTCTGCGATTACTACCAGAATAAGAAGGTGAGTATGTCCTGTGTATGGTATATATCTTATGTGTGCTGTATACTATGTACTATGTGTCCTGTATATGTATATATCTTATTTGTGCTGTATACTATGTACTATGTGTCCTGTATATGGTGTATATACTATGTCTGCTGTATACTCTCTATATACTATGTGTCCTGTATATGGTGTATATACTATGTATGCTGTATACTCTCTATATCCTATGTGCGCTGTATACTCTCTATATAGTATATGTGCTGTATACTCTCTATATACTATGTGTCCTGTATATGGTGTATATCCTATGTGCGCTGTATACTCTCTATATCCTATGTGCGCTGTATACTCTCTATATACTATGTGTGCTGTATATGGTGTATATCTTATGTGTGCTGTATACTCTCTATATACTATGTGTCCTGTGTATGGTGTATATCTTATGTGTGCTGTATACTATGTACTATGTGTCCTGTATATGTATATATCTTATTTGTGCTGTATACTATGTACTATGTGTCCTGTATATGGTGTATATACTATGTATGCTGTATACTCTCTATATACTATGTGTCCTGTATATGGTGTATATCTTATGTGTGCTGTATACTATGTACTATGTGTCCTGTATATGGTGTATATACTATGTATGCTGTATACTCTCTATATACTATGTGTCCTGTATATGGTGTATATCTTATGTGTGCTGTATACTATGTACTATGTGTCCTGTATATGGTGTATATACTATGTATGCTGTATACTCTCTATATACTATGTGTCCTGTATATGGTGTATATCTTATGTGTGCTGTATACTATGTACTATGTGTCCTGTATATGGTGTGTATACTATGTGTCCTGTATATGGTGTATATACTATGTGTGCTGTATACTCTCTATATACTATGTGTCCTGTATATGGTGTATATACTATGTGTGATGTATACTCTCTATATACTATGTGTCCTGTATATGGTGTATATACTATGTGTGATGTATATGGTGTATATACTGTGTGTGATGTATATGGTGTATATACTATGTATGCTGTATACTCTCTATATACTATGTGTCCTGTATATGGTGTATATCCTATGTGCGCTGTATACTCTCTATATCCTATGTGCGCTGTATACTCTCTATATACTATGTGTGCTGTATATGGTGTATATCTTATGTGTGCTGTATACTCTCTATATACTATGTGTCCTGTGTATGGTGTATATACTATGTGTGCTGTATACTATGTACTATGTGTCCTGTATATGGTATATATCTTATGTGCGCTGTATACTATGTACTATGTGTCCTGTATATGGTGTATATACTATGTGTGCTGTATACTCTCTATATAGTATGTGTGCTGTATATGGTGTGTATACTATGTGTGCTGTATACTCTCTATATACTATGTGTCCTGTATATGGTGTATATACTATGTGTGCTGTATACTCTCTATATACTATGTGTCCTGTATATGGTGTGTATACTATGTGTCCTGTATATGGTGTATATACTATGTGTGCTGTATACTCTCTATATACTATGTGTCCTGTATATGGTGTATATACTATGTGTGATGTATACTCTCTATATACTATGTGTCCTGTATATGGTGTATATACTATGTGTGATGTATATGGTGTATATACTGTGTGTGATGTATATGGTGTATATACTATGTGTGCTGTATACTCTCTATATAGTATGTGTCCTGTATATGGTGTATATACTATGTGTGCTGTATACTCTCTATATAGTATGTGTGCTGTATACTCTCTATATACTATGTGTCCTGTATATGGTGTGTATACTATGTGTCCTGTATATGGTGTATATACTATGTGTGCTGTATACTCTCTATATACTATGTGTCCTGTATATGGTGTATATACTGTGTGTGATGTATATGGTGTATATACTATGTGTGCTGTATACTCTCTATATACTATGTGTCCTGTATATGGTGTATATACTATGTGTGCTGTATACTCTCTATATAGTATGTGTGCTGTATACTCTCTATATACTATGTGTCCTGTATATGGTGTGTATACTATGTGTCCTGTATATGGTGTATATACTATGTGTGCTGTATACTCTCTATATACTATGTGTCCTGTATATGGTGTATATACTGTGTGTGATGTATATGGTGTATATACTATGTGTGCTGTATACTCTCTATATAGTATGTGTCCTGTATATGGTGTATATACTATGTGTGCTGTATACTCTCTATATAGTATGTGTGCTGTATACTCTCTATATACTATGTGTCCTGTATATGGTGTGTATACTATGTGTCCTGTATATGGTGTATATACTATGTGTGCTGTATACTCTCTATATACTATGTGTCCTGTATATGGTGTATATACTATGTGTGATGTATACTCTCTATATACTATGTGTCCTGTATATGGTGTATATACTATGTGTGATGTATATGGTGTATATACTGTGTGTGATGTATATGGTGTATATACTATGTGTGCTGTATACTCTCTATATACTATGTGTCCTGTATATGGTGTATATACTATGTGTGCTGTATACTCTCTATATACTATGTGTCCTGTATATGGTGTATATACTATGTGTCCTGTATATGGTGTATATACTATGTGTGCTGTATACTCTCTATATACTATGTGTCCTGTATATGGTGTATATACTATGTGTCCTGTATATGGTGTATATACTATGTGTGCTGTATACTCTCTATATACTATGTGTCCTGTATATGGTATATATACTATGTGTGCTGTATACTCTCTATATACTATGTGTTCTGTATATGGTGTATATACTATGTGTGCTGTATACTCTCTATATACTATGTGTGCTGTATACTCTCTATATACTTTGTGTGCGGATCATCGGCTGATCGTTGATATAGGGTTGAACCTATAATTGTCGGGCACAGACCGCGCATTGCTACGTGTAATAGCGTTGTGCGGCTGGCGACTGACGATGTACATTACCTGTCCAGGCTGCAGGGCTCCACCTGCGCTCTGCTTCTCCCCGGGTCCCCCGCGCTCTAGCTTCAGAGCCAATCACTGGCCGGGACCACCGTGGCTAGTGATTGGCTGAGCGGCCTGTCAGCTGAGACAGGCCGCTCTGAAGCTAGAGCGCGGGGGACCCGGGGAGAAGACCGCAGGAGGAGCCCTGCAGCCTGGACAGGTAATGTATGAAGTCAAGCCAGGGCTGCAAGGACATCGGTAACGATGTCCCTGCAGCCCTTGTTAAACCATTATCAGGCCGTGTAATAGTCCCAGTAAACGAGCACCGATCTAGAAGATCTACGCTCGTTTACTGTTAGTATCAGGCCCCCATCGGCCCGTCTAATAGTATCCTAAGGGCGGGTTCAGACTATAGAATTCGCACGGATAAAATCCAGTGAATTCCGTTGCCTGTACGCGCTCACGACCATGCGCCTTTCCGTCGGCTCCATAGACACCATTCTATGGGCCGGCCGATTCCGCTATCCGCCAAAAGAATTGACATGTCAATTCTTTCGTCGGAATGCGGAATCCACCCGTGCATAGAATGGTGCCTATGGAGCCGGCGGAAAGGCGCGTGGTCGTGAGCGCGTACAGGCAACGGAATTCACTGGATTTTATCCGTGTACGATGTGTATACGCTGCAGCCGGGATCCCATACAACATAAGGTTCCACAACGTGCCGATGGCAACAATGGCCGTACTTTTACGCAGTGTGAACATAGCCTAATAGTGTTATAGTATAATAGTATATGGGCGGGTTCAGACTATGGAATTCTCGCGGATAAATGCAGCGGAATTCCATTGCCTGTATGCGCTCACAGCCGCACACCTTTCCGCCCATGCCATAGACACCATTCTGTGGGCCAGCGGAAAAGATAATAGATCACCTAAGAATCAACAATTTGATGGATCCAAACCAGCATGGCGTCACTGAGGGCCGATCAGGTCAGAATAATCTCATTGATTTCTTTGATTATGCCACAAAAGTGCTGGATGAAGGTGACGGGGATATCGCCTATCTGGACTTCAGCAAAGACGCAGATACAGGTCCTATAAAGAGCTGAGAGAGAAGTTGGAGAAGATGGGACCTAATCCCTGAATAGTTCAGTGGATTTGTGGTTGGTGAAGGAGAGATATCAGAGGGTTGTTGGTAATGGTGAATACTCCGAGCAGAGACTGGTTACACGTGGTGTGCCTCAAGGGTCTGTTCTGGGGCCTATTCTTTTTAATATGTTTAAAAGTGACATAGGAGAAGGTTTGGTGGGTAAGGATAGTGACATAGGAGAAGGGTTGGTAGGTAAGCATAGTGACATAGGAGAAGGGTTGGTGGGTAAGGATAGTGACATAGGAGAAGGGTTGGTAGATAAGGATAGTGACATAGGAGAAGGGTTGGTGGGTAAGGATAGTGACATAGGAGAAGGGTTGGTAGGTAAGGATAGTGACATAGGAGAAGGGTTGGTAGGTAAGGATAGTGACATAGGAGAAGGGTTGGTGGGTAAGGATAGTGACATAGAAGGAGGGTTGGTAGGTAGGGATAGTGACATAGGAGAAGGGTTGGTGGGTAAGGATAGTGACATAGGAGAAGGGTTAGTAGGTAAGGATAGTGACATAGGAGAAGGGTTGGTGGGTAAGGATAGTGACATAGGAGAAGGGTTGGTGGGTAAGGCTAGTGACATAGGAGAAGGGTTGGTGGGTAAGGATAGTGACATAGGAGAAGGGTTGGTAGGTAAGTATAGTGACATAGGAGAAGGGTTGGTGGGTAAGTATAGTGACATAGGAGAAGGGTTGGTAGGTAAGGATAGTGACATAGGAGAAGGGTTGGTAGGTAAGGATAGTGACATAGGAGAAGGGTTGGTGGGTAAGGATAGTGACATAGGAGAAGGGTTGGTAGGTAAGGATAGTGACATAGGAGAAGGGTTGGTAGGTAAGGCTAGTGACATAGAAGGGTTGGTAAGGATAGTGACATAGGAGAAGGGTTGGTAGGTAAGGATAGTGATATAGGAGAAGGGTTGGTGGGTAAGGGTAGTGATATAGGAGAAGGGTTGGTGGGTAAGGATAGTGACATAGGAGAAGGGTTGGTAGGTAAGGATAGTGACATAGGAGAAGGGTTGGTGGGTAAGGATAGTGACATAGGAGAAGGGTTGGTAGGTAAGGATAGTGACATAGGAGAAGGGTTGGTGGGTAAGGATAGTGACATAGGAGAAGGGTTGGTGGGTAAGGATAGTGACATAGGAGAAGGGTTGGTAGGTAAGGCTAGTGACATAGAAGGGTTGGTAGGTAAGGATAGTGACATAGGAGAAGGGTTGGTAGGTAAGGATAGTGACATAGGAGAAGGGTTGGTGGGTAAGGATAGTGACATAGGAGAAGGGTTGGTAGGTAAGGATAGTGACATAGGAGAAGGGTTGGTAGGTAAGGCTAGTGACATAGAAGGGTTGGTAAGGATAGTGACATAGGAGAAGGGTTGGTAGGTAAGGATAGTGATATAGGAGAAGGGTTGGTGGGTAAGGGTAGTGATATAGGAGAAGGGTTGGTGGGTAAGGATAGTGACATAGGAGAAGGGTTGGTAGGTAAGGATAGTGACATAGGAGAAGGGTTGGTGGGTAAGGATAGTGACATAGGAGAAGGGTTGGTGGGTAAGGATAGTGACATAGGAGAAGGGTTGGTAGGTAAGGATAGTGACATAGGAGAAGGGTTGGTAGGTAAGGATAGTGACATAGGAGAAGGGTTGGTAGGTAAGGATAGTGACATAGGAGAAGGGTTGGTAGGTAAGGATAGTGACATAGGAGAAGGGTTGGTAGGTAAGGATAGTGACATAAGAGAAGGGTTGGTGGGTAAGGATAGTGACATAGGAGAAGGGTTGGTGGGTAAGGCTAGTGACATAGGAGAAGGGTTGGTAGGTAAAGTTTGTCTGTTGCTGACGACACAAAAGTGTGCAATAGGGTTGATATTCCTGGAGGTGTCAGTAATATGGAAAATGATTTAGCTTTGCTAGATAAGTGTCCAAGCAGTGGAAATTGAAGTTCAACGTTTCCAAATGTAAAATAATGCACTTGGGGAGGAGTAATCCTCTATCCGAGTATCACATCGGCAGTTCTGTGTTGGAAAAGACTTCAGAAGAGAAGGATTTAGGGGTAGTGATTTCTGACAGCCTTAAAATGAGTCACCAGTGAGGAAAGCAAATCGTATGCTGGGGTATATATATATATGTAATGGTATGCTGGGCTGTATACACTACCGTACCAAAGTTTGGGGGTCCCCCAAACATTTTAGTGTTTTCCATGAAAAGTCACACTTCTTCACCCCCAGACGTTGTGAAATGAATAGAAAATAGAGACAAGACATTGACAAGGTTAGAAATACTGATTTGTATGTGAAATAACATTGATCTTCCATCACACTTTGCTTCCGTCCCAGAATCCTCCTTTTGCAGCAATTCCAGCATTGCACACCTTTGGCATTCTAGCTATTAATCTGTTGGGGTAAGCTGGAGAAATTGCCCCCCACGCTTCTAGAAGCAGCTCCCACAAGTTGGATTGGTTGGATGGGCACTTCTGGCGTACCATACGGTCCAGCTGCTCCCACAATGGGGTGGTGATGTGGTGAATGCGCTGGCCACTCCATTACCTAGGATAGAATACCAGCTGCCGCTTCTGCTGGAAATAGTTCTTGCACAATTTGGAGGTGTTTAGGGTCATTGTCCTGTTGTAGGATGAAATTGGCTCCAACCAAGCGCTGCCCACTGGGTATGGCATGGCGGTGCAGAGTGATGGCCTTCCTTATTCACAATCCCTTTTACCCTGTACAAATCTCCCACCTTACCAGCACCAACCCCAGACCATCACATGACCTCCACCATGTATAACAGATGGCGTCAGGCATTCTTCCAGCATCTTCTCATTTCTTCTGCGTCTCACAAACCTTCTTCTTTGTCATCCAAACACCTCAAACTTGGATTCATCCGTCGTCCACAACACTTTTTTCCAGTCTTCCTCTGTCCAATCTCTGTGTTCTTTTGCCCATCTTAATCTTTTTCTTTTATTGGCCAGTCTCAGATATGGCTTTTTCTTTGCCACTCTGCCCTGAAGCCCAAAATCCGGCAGCCGCCTCTTCACTGTAGATGGTGACACTGGTGTTTTGCGGGTACTATGTAATGAAGATGCCAGTCGGGGACCTGTGAGGCGTCTGTTTCTCATACTAGAGACTCTAATGTCCTTATCTTCTTGCTTAGTTGTGCAACGCGGCCTCCCACTTCTTTTTCTACTCTGGTTAGAGCCTGCTTGTGCTGTCCTCTGAAGGGAGTAGTACACACCGTTGTAGGAAATCTTCAATTTCTTAGCTATTTCTCGCATGGAATAGCCTTCATTTCTAAGAACAAGAATAGACTGTCGAGTTTCAGATGAAAGTTCTCTTTTTCTGGCCATTTTGAGCGTTTAATTGACCCCACAAATGTGATGCTCCAGGAACACAATCTGTTCAAAGGAAGGTCAGTTTTGTAGCTTCTGTAACGAGCTAGACTGATTTCAGATGTGTGAACATGATTGCACAAGGGTTTTCTAATCATCAATTATCCTTCTGAGCCAATGAGCAAACACATTGTACCATTAGAAGACTGGAGTGATAGTTGCTGGAAATGGGCCTCTATACACCTATGTAGATATTGCACCAAAAACCAGACATTTGCAGCTAGAATAGTCATTTACCACATTAGCAATGGATAGAGTGGATTGGTTTTAGGTTAGGACTAGTTTAAAATTATCTTCATTGAGAAGTACAGTGATTTTCCATCAAAAATAAGGACATTTCAATGTGACCCCAAACTTTTGGACGGTAGTGTATATATATAATTGTATGCTGGGCTGTATTTATATGTAGGGGACAATCAGTGGAGACTCGTAAATGAGGACTCCATTGGAATTTTTCACTGTTCTCCTTGAGTTCAGTGATTGTTGTGTTTTGTTGGTCTATTTATCATTGCCCCAGTAGCTAGAATCCTGCTCCACACTGACGAGGGGCAAATACCCTGAAACTGTAGTCTGTGGATGGATGCCCGGCCTTGGTAACCCTTGTCTTATGTAGTTATACTCGTCTCAGAGTTAGACTGTGACTCACAGGGGCCACCCTGGTGTTTCCCTATTTAAGTCCCAAAGTTGGTAACAGAGTGAGGACCTGAGGGACTACGTATCAGGGGGGTTTGGTGCTCTCCCCACTAGGAGGCACCCCTTGGCAATGGGCTTCCTTCTCCGGAGAGAGGGAGATCTGGCTATTCCCGTGTTTTGAGACTCGTAACTGAGGCTCCACGGACCCGTTTTTTGCATATATATATATATATATATATATATATATATATATAATCGTATGCTGGGCTGTATATATATATATGTATAATGGTATGGTGGGCTGTATATATATATATATATATATATATATATATATATTGATATGCTGGGCTGTATATATAATGACATGCTGGGCTGTGTATGTATGTATGTATATGTGTGTGTATATGTATATATATATATATATATATATATATATATATATATATATACATATACACACACAGTAATACCTCGGTTTTCGAACGCTTTGGAACTCGAACTGCTTGGTATTCGAACGAAAATTTACCCAGAAGTCGTGTTTGGAATTCGAACTATGCTCGGTTTTCGAACGTTTGTTTGTGTGGATGGTGGGTTGTACCTGGCGAGTTAAGCAGTGGTGAGGCCTGACATGCAGTGCTGTATAAGAGTGCTGGAGTGCATATACAGTGCAGTAGTAGTACAGGCAGTGCACCACCATCTCCCATACATTACACTGCTTGGATGGGGGGGGGGGGGATGATATACAGTAAAGGATGGGTGAGAAGTTGGTGACTACTGGACTGTAATTGCTGGTTCTGATGAACATTTTTTATGTTTAATGTCCTGTACAATATATATAGTGCTGCTCTGTCCTGTACAGTATATATAGTGCCGCTCTGTAATGTCCTGTACAGTATATAGTGCTGCTCTGTAATGTACTGTACAGTATATAGTGCCGCTCTGTAATGTACAGTATATATAGTGCTGCTCTGTCCTGTACAGTATATATAGAGCTGCTCTGTAATGTAATGTACAGTATATAGTGCCGCTCTGTAATGTCCTGTACAGTATATATAGTGCTGCTCTGTAATGTCCTGTACAGTATATATAGTGCTGCTCTGTAATGTCCTGTACAGTATATAGTGCTGCTCTGTAATGTCCTGTACAATATATATAGTGCTGCTCTGTCCTGTACAGTATATATAGTGCTGCTCTGTAATGTACTGTACAGTATATAGTGCCGCTCTGTAATGTACAGTATATATAGTGCTGCTCTGTCCTGTACAGTATATATAGTGCCGATCTGTAATGTCCTGTACAGTATATATAGTGCTGCTCTGTAATGTCCTGTACAGTATATATAGTGCTGCTCTGTAATGTCCTGTACAGTATATAGTGCTGCTCTGTAATGTCCTGTACAGTATATATAGTGCTGCTCTGTAATGTCCTGTACAGTATATATAGTGCTGCTCTGTAATGTACAGTATATATAGTGCTGCTCTGTAATGTCCTGTACAGTATATAGTGCTGCTCTGTAATGTCCTGTACAGTATATATAGTGCTGCTCTGTAATGTACAGTATATAGTGCTGCTCTGTAATGTCCTGTACAGTATATAGTGCTGCTCTGTAATGTCCTGTACAGTATATATAGTGCTGCTCTGTAATGTCCTGTACAGTATATATAGTGCTGCTCTGTACTGTCCTGTACAGTATATATAGTGCTGCTCTGTAATGTACAGTATATAGTGCTGCTCTGTAATGTCCTGTACAGTATATAGTGCTGCTCTGTAATGTCCTGTACAGTATATATAGTGCTGTTCTGTAATGTCCTGTACAGTATATATAGTGCTGCTCTGTAATGTACAGTATATATAGTGCTGCTCTGTAATGTCCTGTACAGTATATAGTGCTGCTCTGTAATGTACAGTATATATAGTGCTGTTCTGTAATGTACAGTATATATAGTGCTGTTCTGTAATGTCCTGTACAGTATATATAGTGCTGCTCTGTAATGTACAGTATATATAGTGCTGCTCTGTAATGTCCTGTACAGTATATATAGTGCTGCTCTGTAATGTCCTGTACAGTATATAGTGCTGCTCTGTAATGTCCTGTACAGTATATAGTGCTGCTCTGTAATGTCCTGTACAGTATATATAGTGCTGCTCTGTAATGTCCTGTACAGTATATATAGTGCTGCTCTGTAATGTACAGTATATATAGTGCTGCTCTGTAATGTACTGTACAGTATATATAGTGCTGCTCTGTAATGTACAGTATATATAGTGCTGCTCTGTAATGTACAGTATATAGTGCTGCTCTGTAATGTCCTGTACAGTATATATAGTGCTGCTCTGTAATGTACAGTATATATAGTGCTGCTCTGTAATGTCCTGTACAGTATATATAGTGCTGCTCTGTAATGTACAGTATATATAGTGCTGCTCTGTAATGTCCTGTACAGTATATAGTGCTGCTCTGTAATGTACAGTATATATAGTGCTGCTCTGTAATGTACTGTACAGTATATAGTGCTGCTCTGTAATGTACAGTATATATAGTGCTGCTCTGTACTGTCCTGTACAGTATATAGTGCTGCTCTGTAATGTACAGTATATATAGTGCTGCTCTGTAATGTACAGTATATATAGTGCTGCTCTGTAATGTCCTGTACAGTATATAGTGCTGCTCTGTAATGTACAGTATATATAGTGCTGCTCTGTAATGTCCTGTACAGTATATATAGTGCTGCTCTGTACTGTACAGTATATAGTGCTGCTCTGTAATGTCCTGTACAGTATATAGTGCTGCTCTGTAATGTCCTGTACAGTATATATAGTGCTGCTCTGTAATGTACAGTATATATAGTGCTGCTCTGTAATGTCCTGTACAGTATATAGTGCTGCTCTGTAATGTACAGTATATAGTGCTGCTCTGTAATGTACTGTACAGTATATAGTGCTGCTCTGTAATGTCCTGTACAGTATATATAGTGCTGCTCTGTAATGTCCTGTACAGTATATAGTGCTGCTCTGTAATGTCCTGTACAGTATATATAGTGCTGCTCTGTAATGTACAGTATATATAGTGCTGCTCTGTAATGTACAGTATATATAGTGCTGCTCTGTAATGTCCTGTACAGTATATAGTGCTGCTCTGTAATGTACAGTATATATAGTGCTGCTCTGTAATGTACAGTATATATAGTGCTGCTCTGTAATGTACTGTACAGTATATATAGTGCTGCTCTGTAATGTCCTGTACAGTATATATAGTGCTGCTCTGTAATGTACAGTATATATAGTGCTGCTCTGTAATGTCCTGTACAGTATATAGTGCTGCTCTGTAATGTACAGTATATAGTGCTGCTCTGTAATGTCCTGTACAGTATATATAGTGCTGCTCTGTAATGTCCTGTACAGTATATAGTGCTGCTCTGTAATGTCCTGTACAGTATATATAGTGCTGCTCTGTAATGTCCTGTACAGTATATAGTGCTGCTCTGTAATGTACAGTATATATAGTGCTGCTCTGTAATGTACTGTACAGTATATAGTGCTGCTCTGTAATGTACAGTATATATAGTGCTGCTCTGTAATGTACAGTATATATAGTGCTGCTCTGTAATGTCCTGTACAGTGTATATATAGTGCTGCTCTGTAATGTCCTGTACAGTATATAGTGCTGCTCTGTAATGTACAGTATATATAGTGCTGCTCTGTAATGTACAGTATATATAGTGCTGCTCTGTAATGTCCTGTACAGTATATATAGTGCTGCTCTGTAATGTCCTGTACAGTATATAGTGCTGCTCTGTAATGTCCTGTACAGTATATAGTGCTGCTCTGTAATGTACAGTACAGTATATATAGTGCTGCTCTGTAATGTCCTGTACAGTATATATAGTGCTGCTCTGTAATGTCCTGTACAGTATATAGTGCTGCTCTGTAATGTACAGTATATATAGTGCTGCTCTGTAATGTCCTGTACAGTATATAGTGCTGCTCTGTAATGTCCTGTACAGTATATAGTGCTGCTCTGTAATGTACAGTATATATAGTGCTGCTCTGTAATGTCCTGTACAGTATATAGTGCTGCTCTGTAATGTCCTGTACAGTATATAGTGCTGCTCTGTAATGTACAGTATATATAGTGCTGCTCTGTAATGTACAGTATATATAGTGCTGCTCTGTAATGTACAGTATATAGTGCTGCTCTGTAATGTCCTGTATAGTATATATAGTGCTGCTCTGTAATGTCCTGTACAGTATATATAGTGCTGCTCTGTAATGTCCTGTACAGTATATAGTGCTGCTCTGTAATGTACAGTATATATAGTGCTGCTCTGTAATGTAATGTACAGTATATAGTGCTGCTCTGTAATGTACAGTATATATAGTGCTGCTCTGTAATGTCCTGTACAGTATATAGTGCTGCTCTGTAATGTCCTGTACAGTATATATAGTGCTGCTCTGTAATGTACAGTATATATAGTGCTGCTCTGTAATGTCCTGTACAGTGTATATATAGTGCTGCTCTGTAATGTCCTGTACAGTATATAGTGCTGCTCTGTAATGTACAGTATATATAGTGCTGCTCTGTAATGTCCTGTACAGTATATAGTGCTGCTCTGTAATGTCCTGTACAGTATATAGTGCTGCTCTGTAATGTACAGTATATATAGTGCTGCTCTGTAATGTACAGTATATATAGTGCTGCTCTGTAATGTCCTGTACAGTATATAGTGCTGCTCTGTAATGTACAGTATATATAGTGCTGCTCTGTAATGTACAGTATATATAGTGCTGCTCTGTAATGTCCTGTACAGTATATATAGTGCTGCTCTGTAATGTCCTGTACAGTATATAGTGCTGCTCTGTAATGTACAGTATATATAGTGCTGCTCTGTAATGTCCTGTACAGTATATATAGTGCTGCTCTGTAATGTCCTGTACAGTATATATAGTGCTGCTCTGTAATGTCCTGTACAGTATATAGTGCTGCTCTGTAATGTACAGTATATATAGTGCTGCTCTGTAATGTACAGTATATAGTGCTGCTCTGTAATGTCCTGTATAGTATATATAGTGCTGCTCTGTAATGTACAGTATATAGTGCTGCTCTGTAATGTACAGTATATATAGTGCTGCTCTGTAATGTCCTGTACAGTATATAGTGCTGTTCTGTAATGTCCTGTATAGTATATATAGTGCTGCTCTGTAATGTACAGTATATAGTGCTGCTCTGTAATGTCCTGTATAGTATATATAGTGCTGCTCTGTAATGTCCTGTACAGTATATAGTGCTGCTCTGTAATGTACAGTATATATAGTGCTGCTCTGTAATGTAATGTACAGTATATATAGTGCTGCTCTGTAATGTACAGTATATATAGTGCTGCTCTGTAATGTCCTGTACAGTATATATAGTGCTGCTCTGTAATGTACAGTATATATAGTGCTGCTCTGTAATGTCCTGTACAGTATATAGTGCTGCTCTGTAATGTCCTGTACAGTATATATAGTGCTGCTCTGTAATGTACAGTATATATAGTGCTGTTCTGTAATGTACATTATATAGTGCTGCTCTGTAATGTCCTGTACAGTATATAGTGCTGCTCTGTAATGTACAGTATATATAGTGCTGCTCTGTCCTGTACAGTATATATAGTGCTGCTCTGTAATGTCCTGTACAGTATATAGTGCTGCTCTGTAATGTACAGTATATATAGTGCTGCTCTGTAATGTCCTGTACAGTATATAGTGCTGCTCTGTAATGTACAGTATATAGTGCTGCTCTGTAATGTACAGTATATATAGTGCTGCTCTGTAATGTACAGTATATATAGTGCTGCTCTGTAATGTCCTGTACAGTATATAGTGCTGCTCTGTAATGTACAGTATATATAGTGCTGCTCTGTCCTGTACAGTATATATAGTGCTGCTCTGTAATGTCCTGTACAGTATATAGTGCTGCTCTGTAATGTACAGTATATATAGTGCTGCTCTGTAATGTAATGTACAGTATATATAGTGCTGCTCTGTAATGTACAGTATATATAGTGCTGCTCTGTAATGTCCTGTACAGTATATATAGTGCTGCTCTGTAATGTCCTGTACAGTATATAGTGCTGCTCTGTAATGTCCTGTACAGTATATAGTGCTGCTCTGTAATGTACAGTATATATAGTGCTGCTCTGTAATGTCCTGTACAGTATATAGTGCTGCTCTGTAATGTCCTGTACAGTATATATAGTGCTGCTCTGTAATGTACAGTATATATAGTGCTGCTCTGTAATGTACAGTATATATAGTGCTGCTCTGTAATGTACAGTATATAGTGCTGCTCTGTAATGTCCTGTACAGTATATATAGTGCTGCTCTGTAATGTACAGTATATATAGTGCTGCTCTGTAATGTCCTGTACAGTATATATAGTGCTGCTCTGTCCTGTACAGTATATATAGTGCTGCTCTGTAATGTCCTGTACAGTATATAGTGCTGCTCTGTAATGTACAGTATATATAGTGCTGCTCTGTAATGTCCTGTACAGTATATAGTGCTGCTCTGTAATGTCCTGTACAGTATATAGTGCTGCTCTGTAATGTACAGTATATATAGTGCTGCTCTGTAATGTAATGTACAGTATATAGTGCTGCTCTGTAATGTACAGTATATATAGTGCTGCTCTGTAATGTCCTGTACAGTATATAGTGCTGCTCTGTAATGTCCTGTACAGTATATATAGTGCTGCTCTGTAATGTACAGTATATATAGTGCTGTTCTGTAATGTACATTATATAGTGCTGCTCTGTAATGTCCTGTACAGTATATAGTGCTGCTCTGTAATGTACAGTATATATAGTGCTGCTCTGTCCTGTACAGTATATATAGTGCTGCTCTGTAATGTCCTGTACAGTATATAGTGCTGCTCTGTAATGTACAGTATATATAGTGCTGCTCTGTAATGTCCTGTACAGTATATAGTGCTGCTCTGTAATGTACAGTATATATAGTGCTGCTCTGTAATGTAATGTACAGTATATATAGTGCTGCTCTGTAATGTACAGTATATATAGTGCTGCTCTGTAATGTCCTGTACAGTATATAGTGCTGCTCTGTAATGTCCTGTACAGTATATAGTGCTGCTCTGTAATGTACAGTATATATAGTGCTGCTCTGTAATGTAATGTACAGTATATAGTGCTGCTCTGTAATGTACAGTATATATAGTGCTGCTCTGTAATGTCCTGTACAGTATATAGTGCTGCTCTGTAATGTCCTGTACAGTATATATAGTGCTGCTCTGTAATGTACAGTATATATAGTGCTGCTCTGTAATGTCCTGTACAGTGTATATATAGTGCTGCTCTGTAATGTCCTGTACAGTATATAGTGCTGCTCTGTAATGTACAGTATATATAGTGCTGCTCTGTAATGTCCTGTACAGTATATATAGTGCTGCTCTGTAATGTCCTGTACAGTATATAGTGCTGCTCTGTAATGTCCTGTACAGTATATAGTGCTGCTCTGTAATGTACAGTATATATAGTGCTGCTCTGTAATGTACAGTATATAGTGCTGCTCTGTAATGTACAGTATATATAGTGCTGCTCTGTAATGTCCTGTACAGTATATATAGTGCTGCTCTGTAATGTCCTGTACAGTATATAGTGCTGCTCTGTAATGTACAGTATATATAGTGCTGCTCTGTAATGTACAGTATATATAGTGCTGCTCTGTAATGTCCTGTACAGTATATAGTGCTGCTCTGTAATGTACAGTATATATAGTGCTGCTCTGTAATGTACAGTATATATAGTGCTGCTCTGTAATGTACAGTATATATAGTGCTGCTCTGTAATGTACAGTATATATAGTGCTGCTCTGTAATGTAATGTACAGTATATAGTGCTGCTCTGTAATGTCCTGTACAGTATATATAGTGCTGCTCTGTAATGTCCTGTACAGTATATAGTGCTGCTCTGTAATGTACAGTATATATAGTGCTGCTCTGTAATGTACAGTATATAGTGCTGCTCTGTAATGTCCTGTATAGTATATATAGTGCTGCTCTGTAATGTACAGTATATAGTGCTGCTCTGTAATGTACAGTATATATAGTGCTGCTCTGTAATGTACATTATATAGTGCTGCTCTGTAATGTCCTGTACAGTATATAGTGCTGTTCTGTAATGTCCTGTATAGTATATATAGTGCTGCTCTGTAATGTACAGTATATAGTGCTGCTCTGTAATGTCCTGTATAGTATATATAGTGCTGCTCTGTAATGTCCTGTACAGTATATATAGTGCTGCTCTGTAATGTCCTGTACAGTATATAGTGCTGCTCTGTAATGTACAGTATATATAGTGCTGCTCTGTAATGTACAGTATATATAGTGCTGCTCTGTAATGTACAGTATATATAGTGCTGCTCTGTAATGTCCTGTACAGTATATATAGTGCTGCTCTGTAATGTAATGTACAGTATATATAGTGCTGCTCTGTAATGTACAGTATATATAGTGCTGCTCTGTAATGTCCTGTACAGTATATATAGTGCTGCTCTGTAATGTACAGTATATATAGTGCTGCTCTGTAATGTCCTGTACAGTATATAGTGCTGCTCTGTAATGTCCTGTACAGTATATATAGTGCTGCTCTGTAATGTACAGTATATATAGTGCTGTTCTGTAATGTACATTATATAGTGCTGCTCTGTAATGTCCTGTACAGTATATAGTGCTGCTCTGTAATGTACAGTATATATAGTGCTGCTCTGTCCTGTACAGTATATATAGTGCTGCTCTGTAATGTCCTGTACAGTATATAGTGCTGCTCTGTAATGTACAGTATATATAGTGCTGCTCTGTAATGTCCTGTACAGTATATAGTGCTGCTCTGTAATGTACAGTATATAGTGCTGCTCTGTAATGTCCTGTACAGTATATATAGTGCTGCTCTGTAATGTCCTGTACAGTATATAGTGCTGCTCTGTAATGTACAGTATATATAGTGCTGCTCTGTAATGTAATGTACAGTATATATAGTGCTGCTCTGTAATGTACAGTATATATAGTGCTGCTCTGTAATGTCCTGTACAGTATATATAGTGCTGCTCTGTAATGTACAGTATATATAGTGCTGCTCTGTAATGTCCTGTACAGTATATAGTGCTGCTCTGTAATGTCCTGTACAGTATATAGTGCTGCTCTGTAATGTACAGTACAGTATATATAGTGCTGCTCTGTAATGTCCTGTACAGTATATAGTGCTGCTCTGTAATGTACAGTATATATAGTGCTGCTCTGTCCTGTACAGTATATATAGTGCTGCTCTGTAATGTCCTGTACAGTATATAGTGCTGCTCTGTAATGTCCTGTACAGTATATAGTGCTGCTCTGTAATGTACAGTATATATAGTGCTGCTCTGTAATGTCCTGTACAGTATATAGTGCTGCTCTGTAATGTACAGTATATATAGTGCTGCTCTGTAATGTCCTGTACAGTATATAGTGCTGCTCTGTAATGTCCTGTACAGTATATATAGTGCTGCTCTGTAATGTACAGTATATATAGTGCTGTTCTGTAATGTACATTATATAGTGCTGCTCTGTAATGTACAGTATATATAGTGCTGTTCTGTAATGTACTGTACAGTATATAGTGCTGCTCTGTAATGTACAGTATATATAGTGCTGCTCTGTCCTGTACAGTATATATAGTGCTGCTCTGTAATGTACAGTATATATAGTGCTGCTCTGTAATGTCCTGTACAGTATATATAGTGCTGCTCTGTAATGTACAGTATATATAGTGCTGCTCTGTAATGTACAGTATATATAGTGCTGCTCTGTAATGTACAGTATATATAGTGCTGCTCTGTAATGTACAGTATATAGTGCTGCTCTGTAATGTCCTGTACAGTATATAGTGCTGCTCTGTAATGTCCTGTACAGTATATAGTGCTGCTCTGTAATGTACAGTACAGTATATATAGTGCTGCTCTGTAATGTCCTGTACAGTATATAGTGCTGCTCTGTAATGTACAGTATATATAGTGCTGCTCTGTAATGTACAGTATATAGTGCTGCTCTGTAATGTCCTGTACAGTATATAGTGCTGCTCTGTAATGTCCTGTACAGTATATATAGTGCTGCTCTGTAATGTACAGTATATATAGGGCTGCTCTGTCCTGTACAGTATATATAGTGCTGCTCTGTAATGTACAGTATATAGTGCTGCTCTGTCCTGTACAGTATATAGTGCTGCTCTGTTCTGTACTGTAGTGATTATACGGAGCACTTATCAGTGTAATATATGGGGACTGTAGGGAATTATTGGCGGCTGCTGGAACCAATTCATCACATTTACATTATTTCCTATGGGAAGACGCCGCTCGCTTCTCACACTGCCTGCAGGAACCAATTAAGTTCGAGAACCGAGGTCCCACTGTATATATATAATGGTATGCTGTGCTGTATATATACACTCACCGGCCACTTTATTAGGTACACTTGTCCAACTGCAAGTTACCACTTAATTTCTAATCAGCCAATCACATGGCGGCAACTCAGTGCATTTAGTCATGTAGACATGGTCAAGACAATCTCCTGCAGTTCAAACCGAGCATCAGTATGGGGAAGAAAGGTGATTTGAGGCCTTTGAACGTGGCATGGCTGTTGGTGCCAGAAGGGCTGGTCTGAGTATTTCAGAAACTGCTGATCTACTGGGATTTTCACGCACAACCATCTCTAGGGTTTACAGAGAATGGTCCGAAAAAGAAAAAACATCCAGTGAGCGGCCGTTCTGTGGGCGGAAATGCCTTGTTGATGCCAGAGGTCAGAGGAGAATGGGCAGACTGGTTCCAGCTGATAGAAAGGCAACAGTGACTCAAATAGCCAACCGTTACAGCCAAGGTAGGCCGAAGAGCATCTCTGACCGCACAGTACGGCCAACTCTGAGGCAGATGGGCTACAGCAGCAGAAGACCACCCGTTACTAGCATGGTGTACCTTATAAAGTGGCCGGTGAGTGTATATATATATATATATATATATATATATATATATATATATATATAAATATATATATATGTTAAATGGTATGCTGGGCTGTATATATGTATAATGACATGCTGGGCTGTATATATATATAATGACATGCTGGGCTGTATAGCTAGAGGTATAACCAGTAGGAAGAGGAGACTGTATAGAGCTCTGGTGACATCACATCTGGATACTGTGTCCTCTTCTGGAGACGTCATCTAACAAAGGACATGGATAAAATAGAACGGTCCAAAGACGGCAACAAAAATGGTGGAGGGTGTGAGGGATAAATCATATCAGGGAAGACTGAAGGATTTGTATCTGTATAGTCTGGAGGAAGAAGGGAAAGGGGGACATGATGGAAACCTTTATATATGTTACAGGGGGAAGAAGGGAAAGGAGGACATGATGGAAACCTTTATATATGTTACAGGAGGAAGAAGGGAAAGGGAGGACATGATGGAAACCTTTATATATGTTACAGGGGGAAGAAGGGAAAGGGGGACATGATGGAAACCTTTATATATGTTACAGGGGGAAGAAGGGAAAGGGAGGACATGATGGAAACCTTTATATATGTTACAGGAGGAAGAAGGGAAAGGGGGGACATGATGGAAACCTTTATATATGTTACAGGGGGAAGAAGGGAAAGGGAGGACATGATGGAAACCTTTATATATGTTACAGGAGGAAGAAGGGAAAGGAGGGACATGATGGAAACCTTTATATATGTTACAGGAGGGAAGAAGGGAAAGGGGAGGACATGATGGAAACCTTTATATATGTTACAGGAGGAAGAAGGGAAAGGGAGGACATGATGGAAACCTTTATATATGTTACAGGAGGAAGAAGGGAAAGGGGGGACATGATGGAAACCTTTATATATGTTACAGGAGGAAGAAGGGAAAGGGGGACATGATGGAAACCTTTATATATGTTACAGGAGGAAGAAGGGAAAGGGAAGACATGATGGAAACCTTTATATATGTTACAGGGGGAAGAAGGGAAAGGGAGGACATGATGGAAACCTTTATATATGTTACAGGGGGAAGAAGGGAAAGGGGGGACATGATGGAAACCTTTATATATGTTATAGGAGGAAGAAGGGAAAGGGAGGACATGATAGAAACCTTTATATATGTTACAGGAGGAAGAAGGGAAAGGGAGGACATGATGGAAACCTTTATATATGTTACAGGAGGAAGAAGGGAAAGGGAGGACATGATGGAAACTTTATATATGTTACAGGAGGAAGAAGGGAAAGGGAGGACATGATGGAAACCTTTATATATGTTACAGGAGGAAGAAGGGAAAGGGAGGACATGATGGAAACCTTTATATATGTTACAGGAGGAAGAAGGGAAAGGAGGGACATGATGGAAACTTTTATATATGTTACAGGAGGAAGAAGGGAAAGGGAGGACATGATGCTTTTATATATGTTACAGGAGGAAGAAGGGAAAGGGAGGACATGATGGAAACCTTTATATATGTTACAGGAGGAAGAAGGGAAAGGGAGGACATGATGGAAACCTTTATATATGTTACAGGGGGAAGAAGGGAAAGGGGGACATGCTGGAAACCTTTATATATGTTACAGGGGGAAGAAGGGAAAGGGAGGACATGATGGAAACCTTTATATATGTTACAGGAGGAAGAAGGGAAAGGAGGGACATGATGGAAACCTTTATATATGTTACAGGAGGAAGAAGGGAAAGGGAAGACATGATGGAAACTTTTATATATGTTACAGGAGGAAGAAGGGAAAGGGGAGACATGATGGAAACTTTTATATATGTTACAGGGGGAAGAAGGGAAAGGGAGGACATGATGGAAACCTTTATATATGTTACAGGAGGAAGAAGGGAAAGGGAGGACATGATAGAAACCTTTATATATGTTACAGGAGGAAGAAGGGAAAGGGGGGACATGATGGAAACCTTTATATATGTTACAGGGGGAAGAAGGGAAAGGGGGGACATGATGGAAACCTTTATATATGTTACAGGAGGAAGAAGGGAAAGGGAGGACATGATGGAACCTTTATATGTTACAGGAGGAAGAAGGGAAAGGGAGGACATGATGGAACCTTTATATGTTACAGGAGGAAGAAGGGAAAGGGAGGACATGATAGAACCTTTATATATTACAGGAGGAAGAAGGGAAAGGGAGGACATGATGGAAACCTTTATATATGTTACAGGACTAAATAAGGTTCAGGAGGGAAATGTGTTTAGTAAAAAACTGAGCTCAAGAACAAGAGGAGACAGTGAGAGATTAGTTGGGGGAAAGATCAGAAGCAACGTGAGAAAATATTATTTTACTGAAAGAGTAGTAGATACCTGGAAAAAACTTCCAGCAGAGGTGGTTGGTAAATCTACAATAACAGAATATAAACACGCCTGGGATAGACATATATCTATCCTAAGATAATAAGAAAGAAAATACTAAAAGGGCCGACTAGATGGACCCAGTGGTCTTTTTCTGCCGACAATCTTCTATGTTTCTATACTATGTGTATACTATGTGTATGTATATATGTACTATGTGTATGTATGTATATATGTACTATGTGTATACTATGTGTATGTATATATGTACTATGTGTATACTATGTGTATGTATATATGTACTATGTGTATACTATGTGTATGTATATATGTACTATGTGTATACTATGTGTATGTATATATGTACTATGTGTATACTATGTGTATGTATATATGTACTATGTGTATACTATGTGTATGTATATATGTACTATGTGTATGTATATATGTACTATGTGTATACTATGTGTATGTATATATGTACTATGTGTATACTATGTGTATGTATATATGTACTATATGTATACTATGTGTATGTATGTACTATGTGTATACTATGTGTATGTATATATGTACTATGTGTATACTATGTGTATGTATGTACTATGTGTATACTATGTGTATGTATATATGTACTATGTGTATACTATGTGTATGTATATATGTACTATGTGTATACTATGTGTATGTATATATGTACTATGTGTATGTATATATGTACTATGTGTATACCATGTGTATGTATATATGTACTATGTGTATACCATGTGTATGTATATATGTACTATGTGTATACTATGTGTATGTATATATGTACTATGTGTATACCATGTGTATGTATATATGTACTATGTGTATACTATGTGTATGTATATATGTACTATGTGTATACTATGTGTATGTATATATATGTACTATGTGTATACTATGTGTATGTATATATGTACTATGTGTATACCATGTGTATGTATATATGTACTATGTGTATACTATGTGTATGTATATATGTACTATGTGTATACCATGTGTATGTATATATGTACTATGTGTATACTATGTGTATGTATATATATGTACTATGTGTATACTATGTGTATGTATATATGTACTATGTGTATACCATGTGTATGTATATATGTACTATGTGTATGTATATATGTACTATGTGTATACTATGTGTATGTATATATGTACTATGTGTATACTATGTGTATGTATATATGTACTATGTGTATACTATGTGTATGTATATATGTACTATGTGTATACTATGTGTATGTATATATGTACTATGTGTATACCATGTGTATGTATATATGTACTATGTGTATGTATATATGTACTATGTGTATACTATGTGTATGTATATCTGTACTATGTGTATACTATGTGTATGTATATATGTACTATGTGTATACTATGTGTATGTATATATGTACTATGTGTATACTATGTGTATGTATATATGTACTATGTGTATACTATGTGTGTGTATATATGTACTGTGTATACTATGTGTATGTATATATGTACTATGTGTATACTATGTGTATGTATATATATGTACTATGTGTATACTATGTGTATGTATATATGTACTATGTGTATACTATGTGTATGTATATATGTACTATGTGTATGTATATATGTACTATGTGTATACTATGTGTATGTATATATGTACTATGTGTATACTATGTGTATGTATATCTGTACTATGTGTATACTATGTGTATGTATATATGTACTATGTGTATACTATGTGTATGTGTATATGTACTATGTGTATACTATGTGTATGTATATATGTACTATGTGTATACTATGTGTATGTATATATGTACTGTGTATACTATGTGTATGTATATATGTACTATGTGTATACTATGTGTATGTATATATATGTACTATGTGTATACTATGTGTATGTATATATGTACTATGTGTATACTATGTGTATGTATATATGTACTATGTGTATACTATGTGTATGTATATATGTACTATGTGTATACTATGTGTGTGTATATATGTACTATGTGTATACTATGTGTATGTATATATGTACTATGTGTATACTATGTGTATGTATATTTGTACTATGTGTATGTATATATGTACTATGTGTATACTATGTGTATGTATATATGTACTATGTGTATACTATGTGTATGTATATATATGTACTATGTGTATACTATGTGTATGTATATATATGTACTATGTGTATACTATGTGTATGTATATATGTACTATGTGTATACTATGTGTATGTATATATGTACTATGTGTATACTATGTGTATGTATATATGTACTATGTGTATACTATGTGTGTGTATATATGTACTGTGTATACTATGTGTATGTATATATGTACTATGTGTATACTATGTGTATGTATATATATGTACTATGTGTATACTATGTGTATGTATATATGTACTATGTGTATACTATGTGTATGTATATCTGTACTATGTGTATACTATGTGTATGTATATATGTACTATGTGTATACTATGTGTATGTGTATATGTACTATGTGTATACTATGTGTATGTATATATGTACTATGTGTATACTATGTGTATGTATATATGTACTGTGTATACTATGTGTATGTATATATGTACTATGTGTATACTATGTGTATGTATATATATGTACTATGTGTATACTATGTGTATGTATATATGTACTATGTGTATGTATATATGTGCTATGTGTATACTATGTGTATGTATATATGTACTATGTGTATACTATGTGTATGTATATATGTACTATGTGTATACTATGTGTATGTATATATGTACTATGTGTATACTATGTGTATGTATATATGTACTATGTGTATACTATGTGTATGTATATATGTACTATGTGTATACTATGTGTGTGTATATATGTACTATGTGTATACTATGTGTATGTATATATGTACTATGTGTATACTATGTGTATGTATATTTGTACTATGTGTATGTATATATGTACTATGTGTATACTATGTGTATGTATATATGTACTATGTGTATACTATGTGTATGTATATATATGTACTATGTGTATACTATGTGTATGTATATATATGTACTATGTGTATACTATGTGTATGTATATATGTACTATGTGTATACTATGTGTATGTATATATGTACTATGTGTATATTATGTGTATGTATATATGTACTATGTGTATACTATGTGTATGTATATATATGTACTATGTGTATACTATGTGTATGTATATATATGTACTATGTGTATACTATGTGTATGTATATATGTACTATGTGTATACTATGTGTATGTATATATGTACTATGTGTATATTATGTGTATGTATATATGTACTATGTGTATACTATGTGTATGTATATATATGTACTATGTGTATACTATGTGTATGTATATATGTACTATGTGTATACTATGTGTATGTATATATGTACTATGTGTATACTATGTGTATGTATATATGTACTATGTGTATACTATGTGTATGTATATATGTACTATGGGGGAGATTTATCAAAGGGTGTAAAATTTAGACTGGTGCAAACTACCCACAGCAACCAATCACAGCTCCTCTTTCCTTTCAGCACTGCCTAAAGCTGAGCTGTGATTGGTTGCTGTGAGAGCTGAGCTGTGATTGGTTGCTGTGAGAGCTGAGCTGTGATTGGTTGCTGTGAGAGCTGAGCTGTGATTGGTTGCTGTGAGAGCTGAGCTGTGATTGGTTGCTGTGAGAGCTGAGCTGTGATTGGCTGCTGTGGGCAGTTTGCACCAGTCTAAATTCTACACCCTTTGATAAATCTCCCCCTATGTGTATACACCCCGGCTGGTATTCCCTCAGACTTCTATGGCAATCTATCTTTTGTATTAATCAAGGCCGTTGTTGTGATTAATACAAAAGATATGTTGTGTGAACATGGCCTAAGGCTATGTTCTCACTACGTAAAACAATGGCCGTTATTTTCAACGGCTGTTATTTTGAGGCCAAAACATCGGCCGTAGAATTACGAACGTACGGGCTAGTGGTGAAACTACGGCCGTTGTTTAATATTGCCTCCTAGCATGTTTTTAATCGGGCTGAAACATGTCATTTAATTTAATTACTGCGACTTGCTGAATAAACCACTCGGTAAATTTTTTACATTAAAATCAAGTTTAATTTGGCTGAAATAAATTTTACGTGTGCGGCCGCATATAAATACACGGCCGTAGTTGTAACATTACCGGCCGCAAATAAATGTCATGTTCATTTTTCACGGGTCCGTACGAACTACGGCCGTAGTCTTATCTGCAGTGTGCATCGTACGACCCTAGTTCGTACGAATTGCTGTATTGTCCCATCCTCAGAACAACGGCCGTAGTTTTGCGGTGAAAACTACGGCCGTTGTTTTACGTAGTGTGAACATAGCCTAAGGCTATAATCACACTGCGTATGAATCCGTCTGTAGTGCGAACCGCGAATATACGCCCGTAGTTTTGAGGTTGATGCGTTCGCTTGGAAGTATACGATATACGGCCGCACAATGCACACTACGTATGAGCTTACGGCCGGATCGTATGCGGCGCCGTGAAAAATGAACAAGACCAATGTTTGAGGACGGAAATGTTCGCACTCACGGCCGTGGATTTCCGTGCGGTCTTGATTGTTCGATCCAAAAGGTTCTGTGAGTTTTATTGGGCGAAGATTTCCAAGTAAATGAGCTGCCTCAGATCGCTACGAAACAAGCTGGGGAAGCAGAACTCTACTGCGGGCGGATGTTCGCGGTGCATGACGCGTCCGGCCGCATGTCGATTTTTCCCACGCCCGTAGTTTCAGCCGCACATGTACGCCGGTGTACGATCTAGGGACGGATTCATACGCAGTGTGAACATAGCCTCATAGTGTAATGCCCCCTAAGCAGAGTAATAAGAGAAAATAAAGAAAGAGAAAGCTGACGGTGAGCAGGAGCTGCTGTACCTGGCTGTCACTCCGGCAGCGCCCACTGTGTACTACCTGATGTCCCCTGCGGGGGCGCTGTAGGGACGCTGTATTTGCTTCCTGCTATCATTTATGTCACCAGTAGTCTCATCCAGTTCCGACATTACTGACGTGTGGTTCTTCTCCAGTTTGTAGGCTCCAGCTCAGATGGCACCAAGCGCGGTATGGGGATGGACATCTCTCTGCTCAGCTGTCAGTACTTCCTGGCACAGATCCTTGTGTCGGTTGTGATGGGACCATTAACGTCGATGGTCGGCAGTGCCAATGGCGTCATGTACTTCTCCAGCCTCATGGCATTTGTTGGCTGCTTGTACTCCTCATTGTTTGTCATCTATGACCTCCCACCAAGTGCGGAGCTGGATGACGAAGAGCAGCCGCTGCTCATCAATATCTGACGGACACAATGGTGACGGGATGACCAGGAGACCCGGGGGCCACACCAGAAAGCTCTGCAGAATAAAGTATTAGTCACCGGGCCCGGCTGTAACTTCTGTGTCACTGCCATCGTGTGGATGAGGCTGGGGGCAACCGGGGGACGTGGGGAGCGGGGATCAGGCAGGAGGACGCAGGGAGCGGGGATCAGGCAGGAGGACGCAGGGAGCGGGGATCAGGCAGGAGGACGCAGGGAGCGGGGATCAGGCAGGAGGATGCAGGGAGCGGGGATCAGGCAGGAGGACGCAGGGAGCGGGGATCAGGCAGGAGGACGCAGGGAGCGGGGATCAGGCAGGAGGACGCAGGGAGCGGGGATCAGGCAGGAGGACGCAGGGAGCGGGGATCAGGCAGGAGGATGCAGGGAGCGGGGATCAGGCAGGAGGACGCAGGGAGCGGGGATCAGGCAGGAGGACGCAGGGAGCGGGGATCAGGCAGGAGGATGCAGGGATCAGGCAGGAGGATGCGGGGAGCGGGGATCAGGCAGGAGGATGCAGGGAGCGGGATCAGGTAGGAGGACAAGGAGAGAGAGGATAAGACAGGAGGAGAAGGAGAGCAGGGGATCAGGCAGGAGGACGCAGGGATCAGGCAGGAGGATGCGGGGATCAGGCAGGAGGACGCAGGGAGCGGGGATCAGGCAGGAGGACGCAGGGAGCGAGGATCAGGCAGGAGGACGCAGGGAGCGGGGATCAGGCAGGAGGATGCAGGGAGCGGGGATCAGGCAGGAGGACGCAGGGAGCGGGGATCAGGCAGGAGGATGCAGGGAGCGGGGATCAGGCAGGAGGATGCAGGGATCAGGCAGGAGGATGCGGGGATCAGGCAGGAGGATGCAGGGAGCGGGGATCAGGTAGGAGGACAAGGAGAGAGGGGATAAGGCAGGAGGAGAAGGAGAGCGGGGATCAGGCAGGAGGATGCAGGGAGCGGGGATCAGGCAGGAGGATGCAGGGAGCGGGGATCAGGCAGGAGGACGCAGGGAGCGGGGATCAGGCAGGAGGACGCAGGGAGCGGGGATCAGGCAGGAGGACGCAGGGAGCGGGGATCAGGCAGGCGGATGCAGGGAGCGGGGATCAGGCAGGAGGACGCAGGGAGCGGGGATAAGGCAGGAGGAGAAGGAGAGCAGGGAATCAGGCAGGAGGACGCAGGGAGCGGGGAATCAGGCAGGAGGACGCAGGGAGCGGGGATCAGGCAGGAGGACGCAGGGAGCGGGGATCAGGCAGGAGGATGCAGGGAGCGGGGATCAGGCAGGAGGATGCAGGGAGCGGGGATCAGGCAAGACGACGCAGGGAGCGGGGATCAGGCAGGAGGACGCAGGGCGCGGGGATCAGGCAGGACGACGCAGGGAGCGGGGATAAGGCAGGAGGACGCAGGGAGCGGGGATCAGGCAGGAGCACGCAGGGAGCGGGGATCAGGCAGGAGGATGCAGGGAGCGGGGATCAGGCAGGAAGACGCAGGAAGCGGGGATCAGGCAGGAGGATGCAGGGAGAGGGGATCAGGCAGGACGACGCAGGGAGCGGGGATCAGGCAGGAGGACGCAGGGAGCGGGGATAAGGCAGGAGGAAAAGGAGAGCAGGGGATCAGGCAGGAGGACGCAGGGAGCGGGGATCAGGCAGGAGGACGCAGGGAGCGGGGATCAGGCAGGAGGATGCAGGGAGCGGGGATCAGGCAGGAAGACGCAGGGAGCGGGGATCAGGCAGGAGGATGCAGGGAGCGGGGATCAGGCAGGAGGACAAAGAGAGCGGGGATCAGGCAGGAGGATGCAGGGAGCGGGGATCAGGCAGGAGGACGCAGGGAGCAGGGATCAGGCAGGACGACGCAGGGAGCGGGGATCAGGCAGGACGACGCAGGGATCAGGCAGGAGGATGCGGGGATCAGGTAGGAGGACAAGGAGAGAGGGGATCAGGCAGGAGGACGCAGGGAGCGGGGATAAGGTAGGAGGAGAAGGAGAGCAGGGGATCAGGCAGGAGGATGCAGGGAGCGGGGATCAGGCAGGAGGATGCAGGGAGCGGGGATCAGGTAGGAGGACGCAGGGAGCGGGGATCAGGCAGGAGGACGCAGGGAGCGGGGATCAGGCAGAAGGACGCAGGGAGCGGGGATCAGGCAGGAGGACGCAGGGAGCGGGGATCAGGCAGGAGGATGCAGGGAGCGGGGATCAGGCAGGAGGATGCAGGGATCAGGCAGGAGGATGCGGGGAGCGGGGATCAGGCAAGAGGATGCAGGGATCAGGTAGGAGGACAAGGAGAGAGGGGATAAAGCAGGAGGAGAAGGAGAGCAGGGGATCAGACAGAAGGACGCGGGGATCAGGCAGGAGGATGCAGGGAGCGGGGATCAGGCAGGAGGACGCAGGGAGCGGGGATCAGGCAGGAGGACGAAGGGAGCGGGGATCAGGCAGGAGGACGCAGGGAGCGGGGATCAGGCAGGAGGATGCAGGGAGCGGAGATCAGGCAGGAGGATGCAGGGAGCGGGGATCAGGCAGGAGGATGCAGGGAGCGGGGATCAGGCAGGAGGATGCAGGGCGCGGGGATCAGGCAGGACGACACAGGGAGCGGGGATCAGGCAGGAGGACGCAGGGAGCGGGGATCAGGCAGGAGGATGCAGGGAGCGGGGATCAGGCAGGAAGACGCAGGGAGCGGGGATCAGGCAGGAGGATGAATGGGATCAGGTAGTAGAACAAGGAGAGAGGGGATCAGGCAGGAGGACGCAGGGAGCGGGGATAAGGCAGGAGGATGCAGGGAGCGGGGAACAGGTAGGAGGATGCAGGGATCAGGCAGGAGGATGCGGGGAGCGGGGATCAGGCAGGAGGATGCAGGGATCAGGCAGGAGGATGCGGGGAGCGGGGATCAGGCAGGAGGATGCAGGGAGCGGGGATCAGGTAGGAGGACAAGGAGAGAGGGGATAAGGCAGGAGGAGAAGGGAAGCAGGGGATCAGGCAGGAGGACGCAGGGAGCGGGGATCAGGCAGGAGGATGCAGGGAGCGGGAATCAGGCAGGAGGACGCAGGGAGCGGGGATCAGGCAGGAGGACGCAGGGAGCGGGGATCAGGCAGGAGGACGCAGGGATCAGGCAGGAGGACGCAGGGAGCGGGGATCAGGCAGGAGGATGCAGGGAGCGGGGATCAGGCAGGAGGACGCAGGGAGCGGGGATCAGGCAGGACGACGCAGGGAGCGGGGATCAGGCAGGAGGACGCAGGGAGCGGGGATCAGGCAGGAGGACGCAGGGAGAGGGAATCAGGCAGGAGGATGCAGGGAGCGGGGATCAGGCAGGAGGATGCAGGGAGCGGGGATCAGGCAGGAGGACGCAGGGAGCGGGGATCAGGCAGGACGACGCGGGGATCAGGCAGGAGGATGCAGGGCGCAGGGATCAGGCAGGACGACGCAGGGAGCGGGGATCAGGCAGGAGGACGCAGGGAGCGGGGATCAGGCAGGAGGATACAGGGCGCGGGGATCAGGCAGGAGGACAAGGAGAGCAGGGATCAGGCAGGAGGACGCGGGGATCAGGCAGGAGGATGGGGGGAGCGGGGATCAGGCAGGAGGATGCAGGGAGCGGGGATCAGGCAGGAGGACGCAGGGAGCGGGGATCAGGCAGGAGGACGCAGGGAGCGGGGATCAGGCAGGAGGACAAAGAGAGCAGGGATCGGGCAGGAGGATACAGGGATCAGGCAGGAGGATGCAGGGAGCGGGGATCAGGCAGGAGGATGGGGGGAGCGGGGATCAGGCAGGAGGATGCAGGGAGCGGGAATCAGGCAGGAGGATGAGGGGATCAGGCAGGAGGACGCAGGGAGCGGGGATCAGGCAGGAGGACGCAGGGAGCGGGGATCAGGCAGGAAGACAAAGAGAGCAGGGATCAGGCAGGAGGATGCAGGGAGCGGGGATCAGGCAGGAGGATGCAGGGAGCGGGGATCAGGCAGGAGGATGCAGGGAGCGGGGATCAGGCAGGAAGACGCAGGGAGCGGGGATCAGGCAGGAGGATGCAGGGAGCGGGGATCAGGCAGGAGGACGCAGGGAGCGGGGATCAGGCAGGAGGTGGCAGGGAGCGGGGATCAGGCAGGAGGATGCAGGGAGCGGGGATCAGGCAGGAGGACGCAGGGAGCGGGGATCAGGCAGGAGGATGCAGGGAGCGGGGATCAGGCAGGAGGATGCAGGGAGCGGGGATCAGGCAGGAGAACGCAGGGAGCGGGGATCAGGCAGGAAGACAAAGAGAGCAGGGATCAGGCAGGAGGATGCAGGGAGCGGGGATCAGGCAGGAGGATGCAGGGAGCGGGGATCAGGCAGGAGGATGCAGGGAGCGGGGATCAGGCAGGAGGATGCAGGGAGCGGGGATCAGGCAGGAGGACGCAGGGAGCGGGGATCAGGCAGGAGGACGCAGGGAGCGGGGATCAGGCAGGAGGATGCAGGGAGCGGGGATCAGGCAGGAGGACGCAGGGAGCGGGGATCAGGCAGGAGGATGCAGGGAGAGGGGATCAGGCAGGAGGATGCAGGGAGCGGGGATCAGGCAAGACGATGCAGGGAGCGGGGATCAGGCAAGACGACGCAGGGAGCGGGGATCAGGCAGGACGACGCAGGGAGGGGGGATCAGGCAGGAGGATGCAGGGAGCGGGGATCAGGCAGGAGGATGCAGGGAGCGGGGATCAGGCAGGAGGATGCGGGGAGCGGGGATCAGGCAGGAGGATGGGGGGAGCGGGGATCAGGCAGGAGGACAAAGAGAGCAGGGATCAGGCAGGAGGATGCGGGGATCAGGCAGGAGGATGCAGGGAGCGGGGATCAGGCAGGACGACGCAGGGAGCGGGGATCAGGCAGGACGACGCGGGGATCAGGCAGGAGGATGCAGGGAGCGGGGATCAGGCAGGACGACGCAGGGAACGGGGATCAGGCAGGAGGATGCAGGGAGCGGGGATCAGGCAGGAGGATGCGGGGAGCGGGGATCAGGCAGGAGGATGGGGGGAGCGGGGATCAGGCAGGAGGACAAAGAGAGCAGGGATCAGGCAGGAGGATGCGGGGATCAGGCAGGAGGATGCAGGGAGCGGGGATCAGGCAGGACGACGCGGGGATCAGGCAGGAGGATGCAGGGAGCGGGGATCAGGCAGGAGGATGCAGGGAGCGGGGATCAGGCAGGAGGATGCGGGGATCAGGCAGGAGGATGGGGGGAGCGGGGATCAGGCAGGAGGACGCAGGGATCAGGCAGGAAGACGCAGGGATCAGGCAGGAGGACAAAGAGAGCAGAGATCAGGCAGGAGGATGCGGGAAGCGGGGATCAGGCAGGAGGACGCAGGGAGCGGGGATCAGGCAGGAGGATGCAGGGATCAGGCAGGAGGATGCAGGGATCAGGCAGGAAGACGCGGGGATCATGCAGGAAGACGCAGGGAGCGGTGATCAGGCAGGAGGATGCAGGGATCAGGCAGGAAGACGCAGGGAGCGGGGATCAGGCAGGAAGACGCAGAGATCAGGCAGGAGGACGCACGGAGCAGGGATCAGGCAGGAGGACGCAGGGAGCGGGGATCAGGCAGGAGGACGCAGGGAGCGGGGATCAGGCAGGAAGACAAAGAGAGCGGGGATCAGGCAGGAGGATGCAGGGAGCGGGGATCAGGCAGGAGGATGCGGGGATCAGGCAGGAGGATGGGGGGAGCGGGGATCAGGCAGGAGGATGCGGGGATCAGGCAGGAAGACAAAGAGAGCGGGGATCAGGCAGGAGGATGCGGGGAGCGGGGATCAGGCAGGAGGACGCAGGGAGCCGGGATCAGGCAGGAGGATGCAGGGAGCGGGGATCAGGCAGGAGGATGCAGGGAGCGGGGATCAGGCAGGACGACGCAGGGAGCGGGGATCAGGCAGGACGACGCAGGGAGCGGGGAACAGGCAGGAGGATGCAGGGAGCGGGGATCAGGCAGGAAGACAAAGAGAGCAGGGATCAGGCAGGAGGATGCAGGGAGCGGGGATCAGGCAGGAGGATGCAGGGAGCGGTGATCAGGCAGGAGGATGCAGGGAGCGGGGATCAGGCAGGAGAACGCAGGGAGCGGGGATCAGGCAGGAAGACGCGGGGATCAGGCAGGAGGTCGCTGCGAGCGGGGATCAGGTAGGAGGACGCTGAGAGCGGGGATCAGGTAGGAGGACACTGGGAGTGGGGATCAGGCAGGAGGACTCGGGGATCATGCAGGAGGACGCAGGGAGCGGTGATCAGGCAGGAGGATGCAGGGAGCGGGGATCAGGCAGGAGGACGCAGGGAGCGGGGATCAGGCAGGAGGATACAGGGAGCGGGGATCAGGCAGGAGGATGCGGGGATCAGGCAGGAGGACGCAGGGAGCGGGAATCAGGCAGGAAGATGCGGGGATCAGGCAGGAGGATGCAGGGAGCGGGGATCAGGCAGGAGGACGCAGGGAGCGGGGATCAGGCAGGAGGATGCGGGGATCAGGCAGGAGGACAAAGAGAGCAGGGATCAGGCAGGAGGATGCGGGGAGCGGGGACCAGGCAGGAGGATGCGGGGATCAGGCAGGAGGATGCGGGGAGCGGGGATCAGGCAGGAGGATGCGGGGATCAGGCAGGAGGACTCAGGGAGCGGGGATCAGGCAGGAAGACGCAGGGATCAGGCAGGAGGACGCACGGAGCGGAGATTAGGCAGGAGGACGCGGGGATCAGGCAGGAGGACAAGGAGAGCGGGGATCAGGCAGGAGGACAAGGAGAGCGGTGATCAGGCAGGCGGACAAGGAGAGCGGGGATCAGGCAGGAGGACACGGGGATCAGGCAGGAGGACGCGGGGATCAGGCAGGAGGACAAGGAGAGCGAGGATCAGGCAGGAGGACAAAGAGCGGGGATCAGGCAGGAGGATGAAGGGATCAGGCAGGAGGATGCAGAGAACGGGGATCAGGCAGATGGACAAGGAGAGCGGGGATCAGGCAGGAGGACGCAGGTAACGGGGATCAGGCAGGAGGACAAGGAGAGCAGAGATCAGGCAGGAGGACTCAGGGAGCGGGGATCAGGCAGGAGGACAAGGAGAGCAGAGATCAGGCAGGAGGACTCAGGGAGTGGGGATCAGGCAGGAGGACACGGAGAGCGGGGATCAGGCAGAAGGATGCAGGGATCACGCAGGCGGACAAGGAGAGCGGGATCATGCATGAGGACGCAGGGTGCCGGGATCACGCAGGCGGACAAGGAGAGCGGTATCAGGCAGGAGGATGCAGGGATAAGGCAGGAGGACATGGAGAGCGGGGATCAGGCAGGTGGACAAGGAGAGCGGGGATCAGGCAGGTGGACAAGGAGAGCGGGGATCAGGCCGGTGGACAAGGAGAGCGGGGATCAGGCCGGTGGACAAGGAGAGTGGGGAACAGGCCGGAGGGCAAGGAGAGCGGAGATCAGGCAGGAGGACGCAGGGATCAGGCAGGAGGACGCAGGGATCAGGCAGAAGGACACGGAGAACGGGGAACAGGCAGGAGGACAAAGAGAGCGGGGATCAGGCAGGAGGACGCTGGGATCAGGCAGGAGGATGCGGGGATCAGGCAGGAAGACATGGAGAGCGGGGATCAGACAGGAGGACAAGGAAAGCGGGAATCAGGCAGGAAGACGCGGGGAGCGGGGATCAGGCAGGAGGACGCAGGGATCAGGCAGAAGGACGCAGGGAGCGGGGATCAGGCAGAGGACACGGAGAGCGGGGAACAGGCAGGAGGACACGAAGAGCGGGGATCAGGCAGGAGGACGCTGGGATCAGGCAGGAGGATGCGGGGAGCGGGGATCAGGCAGGAAGACACGGAGAGCGGGGATCAGACAGGAGGACAAGGAAAGCGGGGATCAGGCAGGAGGATGCGGGAATCAGGCAGGAAGACGCGGGGATCAGGCAGGATGACGCGGGGAACAGGCAGGAGGACGCGGAGAGCGGGGAACAGGCAGGAGGATGCGGGGATCAGGCAGGAGGACACGGAGAGCAGGGATCAGGCAGGAGGACGGTGGGATCAGGCAGGAGGATGCGAGGATCAGGCAGGAGGACACGGAGAGCAGGGATCAGGCAGGAGGACGGTGGGATCAGGCAGGAGGATGCGGGGAGCGGGGATCAGGCAGGAGGATGCGGGGAGCGGGGATCAGGCAGGAGGATGCGGGGATCAGGCAGGAGGACACGGAGAGCGGGGATCAGAGAGGAGGACAAGGAAAGCGGGGATCAGGCAGGAGGACGTGGGGAGCGGGGACAAGGCAGGAGGACGTGGGGATCAGGCAGGAGGACAAGGAGAGCTGGGATCAGGCAGGAGGATGCAGGGAGCGGGGATCAGGCAGGAGAACGCTGGGATCGGGGATCAGGCAGGAGGACGCAGGGAGCGGGGATAAGGCAGGAGGACGCAGGGAGCGGGGATCAGGCAGGAGGATGCAGGGAGCGGGGATCAGGCAGGAGGATGCAGGGAGCGGGGATCAGGCAGGAGGACGCAGGGAGCGGGGATCAGGCAGGAGGACGCAGGGAGCGGGGATCAGGCAGGAGGACGCGGAGAGCTGGGATCATGCAGGAGGTCGCGGGGATCAGGCAGGAGGATGCGGGGATCAAGGAGGATGATGTGGGGATCAGGGATCAGGCAGGATGACGCGGAGAGCGGGGGGCGCAGATAGCGGGGATCAGGCAAGGGGAGACAGGGAGCGGGGATCAGGCAAGGGGAGACAGGGAGCGGGGATCAGGCAAGGGGAGACAGGGAGCGGAGGCCGCAGAGAATGGAGATCAGGCAGGAGGACGCAGGGAGCGGGCGGAAGGACGCGGGGATAGTACAGTCGGCCTCCTTTTACATGAAGCTATGTACAGTCAGCCTTCTATGGCAGTATGGAGTGACACTATGGAGCTCTCCATAGATTCTTTACTGTTAAAGCAGTGACACAATGGAGCTCTCTACAGATTCTTTACTATTACAGGAGTGACACTAGGAAGCTCTCTACAGATTCCTTATTGTAACATTGACACTATGGAGCTCTGTACAGATTCTTTACAGTAAGAGCAGTGACACTATGAAGCTCTGTACAGATTCTTTACTGTAAGGGCAATGACACTATGGAGCTCTATACAGATTCTTTACTTTAAGAGCAGTGACACTATGAAGCTCGCTACAGATTCTTTACTGTAAGGGCAATGACAGTACATCTGGAGCTCGCTACAGATTTATTGTTACAGTGACACTATGGAGTACTCTACAGATTGTTTAGAGTGCTCCATAGTGGCACTGCTAGTACAGTAAAGAATCTGTAGAGAGCTCCATAGTGGCACTGCTAGTACAGTAAAGAATCTGTAGAGAGCTCCATAGTGGCACTGCTAGTACAGTAAAGAATCTGTAGAGAGCTCCATAGTGGCACTGCTAGTACAGTAAAGAATCTGTAGAGAGCTCCATAGCGTCACTGCTCGTACAGTAAAGAATCTGTAGAGAGCTCCACAGTGTCATCTGGAGCTCTCTACAGTATAGATCCTTAACTGTAAAAGCAGTGACACCATGGGGCTCTCTATAGATTCTTTACAGGTTATAGTCACTAGTGTCTGGAGTATACGAATATAATATAATAATGCACTCAATAAACCACAAGGTGGCGACATAGAACAAGTCTATACAAATAGAGGAAAAGCCGAGAGAAAAGAACAACCCCCCCCCCCCCACCCCGCCAACCTATATAATACACACAGTGATGTCACAGTACAGGGGGTATAATACACACAGTGATGTCACTGTACAGAGATAATACACACAGTGATGTCACAGTACAGGGATAATACACGCAGTGATGTCACAGTACAGGGATAATACACACAGTGATGTCACAGTACAGGGGGGATAATACACACAGTGATGTCACAGTACAGGGGGATAATACACAGTGATGTCACAGTACAGGGATAATACACACAGTGATGTCACAGTACAGGGATAATACACACAGTAATGTCACAGTACAGGGATAATACACACAGTGATGTCACAGTACAGGGGGATAATACACACAGTGATGTCACAGTACAGGGGGATAATACACACAGTGATGTCACAGTACAGGAATACTACACACAGTGATGTCACAGTACAGGGGGGGGATAATACACACAGTGATGTCACAGTACAGGGGGGATAATACACACAGTGATGTCACAGTACAGGGGGGATAATACACACAGTGATGTCACAGTACAGGGGGATAATACACAGTGATGTCACAGTACAGGGATAATACACACAGTGATGTCACAGTACAGGGGGGATAATACACACAGTGATGTCACAGTACAGGGGGATAATACACACAGTGAATGTCACAGTACAGGGGATAATACACACAGTGATGTCACAGTACAGGGGATAATACACACAGTGATGTCACAGTACAGGGATAATACACACAGTGATGTCACAGTACAGGGGGGATAATACACACAGTGATGTCACAGTACAGGGGGGGATAATACACACAGTGATGTCACAGTACAGGGGGGATAATACACACAGTGATGTCACAGTACAGGGGGGATAATACACAGTGATGTCACAGTACAGGGATAATACACAGTGATGTCACAGTACAGGGATAATACACACAGTGATGTCACAGTACAGGGGGGATAATACACACAGTGATGTCACAGTACAGGGATAATACACACAGTGATGTCACAGTACAGGGGGGATAATTCACAGTGATGTCACAGTACAGGGGGGATAATACACACAGTGATGTCACAGTACAGGGGGGATAATAAACACAGTGATGTCACAGTACAGGGGGGATAATACACACAGTGATGTCACAGTACAGGGGGTATAATACACACAGTGATGTCACAGTACAGGGATAATACACACAGTGATGTCACAGTACAGGGGGATAATACACAGTGATGTCACAGTACAGGGATAATACACACAGTGATGTCACAGTACAGGGGGGATAATACACACAGTAATGTCACAGTACAGGGGGGATAATACACACAGTGATGTCATAGTACAGGGGGATAATACACACAGTGATGTCACAGTACAGGGGATAATACACAGTGATGTCACAGTACAGGGATAATACACACAGTGATGTCACAGTACAGGGATAATACACACAGTGATGTCACAGTACAGGGGGGATAATACACAGTGATGTCACAGTACAGGGGATAATACACAGTGATGTCACAGTACAGGGATAATACACACAGTGATGTCACAGTACAGGGGGGATAATACACACAGTGATGTCACAGTACAGGGATACTACACACAGTGATGTCACAGTACAATGGGGATAATACACACAGTGATGTCACAGTACAGGGGGGATAATACACACAGTGATGTCACAGTACAGGGGATAATACACACAGTGATGTCACAGTACAGGGGGGATAATACACACAGTGATGTCACAGTACAGGGGATAATACACACAGTGATCTCACAGTACAGGGATAATACACAGTGATGTCACAGTACAGGGATACTACACACAGTGATGTCACAGTACAGGGATAATACACACAGTGATGTCACAGTACAGGGATAATACACAGTGATGTCACAGTACAGGGATAATACACACAGTGATGTCACAGTACAGGGATAATACACACAGTGATGTCACAGTACAGGGATAATACACAGTGATGTCACAGTACAGGGATAATACACACAGTGATGTCACAGTACAGGGATAATACACACAGTGATGTCACAGTACAGAGGGGATAATACTCAGTGATGTCACAGTACAGGGGGATAATACACACAGTGATGTCACAGTACAGGGGGGATATTACACAGTGTTATAACAGCACAGGGATAAAACACAGTGATGTCACAGTACAGGGGGGATAATACACACAGTGATGTCACAGTACAGGGGGATAATACACAAGTGATGTCACAGTACAGGGATAATACACACAGTGATGTCACAGTACAGGGATAATACACAGTGATGTCACAGTACAGGAATAATACACAGTGATGTCACAGTACAGGGATAATAAACAGTGATGTCACAGTACAGGGATAATACACAGTGATGTCACAGTACAGGGGGGATAATACACAGTGATGTCACAGTACAGGGATAATAACACAGTGATGTCACAGTACAGGGATAATACCACAGTGATGTCACAGTACAGAGGGATAATACACAGTGATGTCACAGTACAGGGATAATACACAGTGATGTCACAGTACAGGGATAATACACAGTGATGTCACAGTACAGAGGGGATAATACACAGTAATGTCACAGTACAGGGATAATACACAGTGATGTCACAGTACAGGGATAATACACACAGTGATGGTCACAGTACAGGGGGGATAATACACACAGTGATGTCACAGTACAGGGAGATAATACACACAGTGATGTCACAGTACAGGGGGATAATACACACAGTGATGTCACAGTACAGGGGATAATACACACAGTGATGTCACAGTACAGGGGATAATACACACAGTGATGTCACAGTGCAGGGGGGATAATACACAGTGATGTCACAGTACAGGGATAATACACAGTGATGTCACAGTACAGGGGGATAATACACACAGTGATGTCACAGTACAGGGGGGATAATACACACAGTGATGTCACAGTACAGGGATAATACACAGTGATGTCACAGTACAGGGGGGATAATACACACAGTGATGTCACAGTACAGGGATAATACACAGTGATGTCACAGTACAGGGATAATACACAGTGATGTCACAGTACAGGGATAATACACACAGTGATGTCACAGTACATGGATAATACACACAGTGATGTCACAGTACAGGGATAATACACACAGTGATGTCACAGTACATGGGTGATAATACACACAGTGATGTCACAGTACATGGGTGATAATTCACACAGTGATGTCACAGTACAGGGGGGATAATACACACAGTGATGCCACAGTACAGGGGGGATAATACACACAGTGATGTCACAGTACAGGGATAATACACAGTGATGTCACAGTACAGGGGGGATAATACACACAGTGATGTTACAGTACAGGGGGGATAATACACACAGTGATGTCACAGTACAGGGGGGATAATACACACAGTGATGTCACAGTACAGGGGGGATAATACACACAGTGATGTCACAGTACAGGGGGATAATACACAGTGATGTCACAGTACAGGGATAATACACAGTGATGTCACAGTACAGGGATAATACACACAGTGATGTCACAGTACAGGGGGATAATACACACAGTGATGTCACAGTACAGGGATAATACACACAGTGATGTCACAGTACAGGGGGGATAATTCACAGTGATGTCACAGTACAGGGGGATAATACACACAGTGATGTCACAGTACAGGGATAATACACAGTGATGTCACAGTACAGGGATAATACACACAGTGATGTCACAGTACAGGGATAATACACACAGTGATGTCACAGTACAGGGGGATAATACACACAGTGATGTCACAGTACATGGGGGATAATACACACAGTGATGTCACAGTACAGGGGGTATAATACACACAGTGATGTCACAGTACAGGGATAATACACACAGTGATGTTACAGTACAGGGGGATAATACACAGTGATGTCACAGTACAGGGATAATACACAGTGATGTCACAGTACAGGGGGATAATACACACAGTAATGTTCACAGTACAGGGGGGATAATACACACAGTGATGTCATAGTACAGGGGGATAATACACACAGTGATGTCACAGTACAGGGGGATAATACACAGTGATGTCACAGTACAGGGATAATACACACAGTGATGTCACAGTACAGGGATAATACACACAGTGATGTCACAGTACAGGGGGGATAATACACAGTGATGTCACAGTACAGGTATAATACACAGTGATGTCACAGTACAGGGATAATACACACAGTGATGTCACAGTACATGGATAATACACACAGTGATGTCACAGTACAGGGATAATACACAGTGATGTCACAGTACATGGATAATACACACAGTGATGTCACAGTACAGGGATAATACACAGTGATGTCACAGTACAGGGGGGATAATACACACATTGATGTCACTGTACATCATGGGTGATAATTCACACAGTGATGTCACAGTACAGGGGGGATAATACACACAGTGATGTCACAGTACAGGGGGGATAATACACACAGTGATGTCACAGTACAGGGATAATACACAGTGATGTCACAGTACAGGGGGATAATACACACAGTGATGTTACAGTACAGGGGGATAATACACACAGTGATGTCACAGTACAGGGGGGATAATACACACAGTGATGTCACAGTACAGGGGGGATAATACACACAGTGATGTCACAGTACAGGGGGATAATACACAGTGATGTCACAGTACAGGGATAATACACAGTGATGTCACAGTACAGGGATAATACACACAGTGATGTCACAGTACAGGGGGGATTATACACACAGTGATGTCACAGTACAGGGATAATACACACAGTGATGTCACAGTACAGGGGGGGATAATTCACAGTGATGTCACAGTACAGGGGGGATAATACACACAGTGATGTCACAGTACAGGGGGATAATAAACACAGTGATGTCACAGTACAGGGGGGATAATACACACAGTGATGTCACAGTACAGGGGGTATAATACACACAGTGATGTCACAGTACAGGGAATAATACACATAGTGATGTTACAGTACAGGGGGATAATACACAGTGATGTCACAGTACAGGGATAATACACAGTGATGTCACAGTACAGGGGGATAATACACACAGTGATGTCACAGTACAGGGGGGATAATACACACAGTGATGTCATAGTACAGGGGGATAATACACACAGTGATGTCACAGTACAGGGGGATAATACACAGTGATGTCACAGTACAGGGATAATACACACAGTGATGTCACAGTACAGGGATAATACACACAGTGATGTCACAGTACAGGGGGGATAATACACAGTGATGTCACAGTACAGGGATAATACACAGTGATGTCACAGTACAGGGATAATACACACAGTGATGTCACAGTACAGGGGGATAATACACACAGTGATGTCACAGTACAGGGATACTACACACAGTGATGTCACAGTACAATGGGGATAATACACACAGTGATGTCACAGTACAGGGGGGATAATACACACAGTGATGTCACAGTACAGGGGGATAATACACACAGTGATGTCACAGTACAGGGGGGATAATACACACAGTGATGTCACAGTACAGGGATAATACACACAGTGATCTCACAGTACAGGGGGGGGATAATACACACAGTGATGTCAGTACAGGGGGGATAATACACACAGTGATGTCACAGTACAGGGATAATACACACAGTGATCTCACAGTACAGGGATAATACACAGTGATGTCACAGTACAGGAATACTACACACAGTGATGTCACAGTACAGGGATAATACACACAGTGATGTCACAGTACAGGGATAATACACAGTGATGTCACAGTACAGGGATAATACACACAGTGATGTCACAGTACAGGGATAATACACACAGTGATGTCACAGTACAGGGATAATACACAGTGATGTCACAGTACAGGGGATAATACACACAGTGATGTCACAGTACAGGGATAATACACACAGTGATGTCACAGTACAGAGGGGATAATACTCAGTGATGTCACAGTACAGGGGGATAATACACACAGTGATGTCACAGTACAGGGGGGATATTACACAGTGTTATAACAGCACAGGGATAAAACACAGTGATGTCACAGTACAGGGGGGATAATACACACAGTGATGTCACAGTACAGGGGGATAATACACAAGTGATGTCACAGTACAGGGATAATACACACAGTGATGTCACAGTACAGGGATAATACACAGTGATGTCACAGTACAGGAATAATACACAGTGATGTCACAGTACAGGGATAATAAACAGTGATGTCACAGTACAGGGATAATACACAGTGATGTCACAGTACAGGGGGCATAATAAACACAGTGATGTCACAGTACAGGGATAATACACAGTGATGTCACAGTACAGAGGGGATAATACACAGTGATGTCACAGTACAGGGATAATACACAGTGATGTCACAGTACAGGGATAATACACAGTGATGTCACAGTACAGAGGGGATAATACACAGTAATGTCACAGTACAGGGATAATACACAGTGATGTCACAGTACAGGGATAATACACACAGTGATGTCACAGTACAGGGGCGATAATACACACAGTGATGTCACAGTACAGGGAGATAATACACACAGTGATGTCACAGTACAGGGGGATAATACACACAGTGATGTCACAGTACAGGGGATAATACACACAGTGATGTCACAGTACAGGGGATAATACACACAGTGATGTCACAGTGCAGGGGGGATAATACAGACAGTGATGTCACAGTACAGGGGATAATACACACAGTGATGTCACAGTACAGGGGGGATACTACACAGTGATGTCACGGTACAGGGATAATACACAGTGATGTCACAGTACAGGGGGATAATACACACAGTGATGTCACAGTACAGGGGGGGATAATACACACAGTGATGTCACAGTACAGGGATAATACACAGTGATGTCACAGTACAGGGATAATACACAGTGATGTCACAGTACAGGGATAATACACACAGTGATGTCACAGTACATGGATAATACACACAGTGATGTCACAGTACAGGGATAATACACACAGTGATGTCACAGTACATGGGTGATAATACACACAGTGATGTCACAGTACATGGGTGATAATTCACACAGTGATGTCACAGTACAGGGGGGATAATACACACAGTGATGCCACAGTACAGGGGGGATAATACACACAGTGATGTCACAGTACAGGAATACTACACACAGTGATGTCACAGTACAGGGGGGGGATAATACACACAGTGATGTCACAGTACAGGGGGGATAATACACACAGTAATGTCACAGTACAGGGGGGATAATACACACAGTGATGTCACAGTACAGGGGGATAATACACAGTGATGTCACAGTACAGGGATAATACACACAGTGATGTCACAGTACAGGGGGGATAATACACACAGTGATGTCACAGTACAGGGATAATACACACAGTGATGTCACAGTACAGGGATAATACACACAGTGATGTCACAGTACAGGGATAATACACACAGTGATGTCACAGTACAGGGATAATACACAGTGATGTCACAGTACAGGGGGGATAATACACACAGTGATGTCACAGTACAGGGGGGGATAATACACACAGTGATGTCACAGTACAGGGGGGATAATACACACAGTGATGTCACAGTACAGGGGTGATAATACACAGTGATGTCACAGTACAGGGATAATACACAGTGATGTCACAGTACAGGGATAATACACACAGTGATGTCACAGTACAGGGGGGATAATACACACAGTGATGTCACAGTACAGGGATAATACACACAGTGATGTCACAGTACAGGGGGGATAATTCACAGTGATGTCACAGTACAGGGGGATAATACACACAGTGATGTCACAGTACAGGGGGGATAATAAACACAGTGATGTCACAGTACAGGGGGGATAATACACACAGTGATGTCACAGTACAGGGGGTATAATACACACAGTGATGTCACAGTACAGGGGATAATACACACAGTGATGTTACAGTACAGGGGGATAATACACAGTGATGTCACAGTACAGGGATAATACACACAGTGATGTCACAGTACAGGGGGGATAATACACACAGTAATGTCACAGTACAGGGGGGATAATACACACAGTGATGTCATAGTACAGGGGGATAATACACACAGTGATGTCACAGTACAGGGGGATAATACACAGTGATGTCACAGTACAGGGATAATACACACAGTGATGTCACAGTACAGGGATAATACACACAGTGATGTCACAGTACAGGGGGATAATACACAGTGATGTCACAGTACAGGGATAATACACAGTGATGTCACAGTACAGGGATAATACACACAGTGATGTCACAGTACAGGGGGGATAATACACACAGTGATGTCACAGTACAGGGATACTACACACAGTGATGTCACAGTACAATGGGGATAATACACACAGTGATGTCACAGTACAGGGGGATAATACACACAGTGATGTCACAGTACAGGGGGATAATACACACAGTGATGTCACAGTACAGGGGGGATAATACACACAGTGATGTCACAGTACAGGGATAATACACACAGTGATCTCACAGTACAGGGGGGGGATAATACACACAGTGATGTCAGTACAGGGGGATAATACACACAGTGATGTCACAGTACAGGGATAATACACACAGTGATCTCACAGTACAGGGATAATACACAGTGATGTCACAGTACAGGGAATACTACACACAGTGATGTCACAGTACAGGGGATAATACACACCAGTGATGTCACAGTACAGGGATAATACACAGTGATGTCACAGTACAGGGATAATACACACAGTGATGTCACAGTACAGGGATAATACACACAGTGATGTCACAGTACAGGGATAATACACAGTGATGTCACAGTACAGGGATAATACACACAGTGATGTCACAGTACAGGGATAATACACACAGTGATGTCACAGTACAGAGGGGATAATACTCAGTGATGTCACAGTACAGGGGATAATACACACAGTGATGTCACAGTACAGGGGGGATATTACACAGTGTTATAACAGCACAGGGATAAAACACAGTGATGTCACAGTACAGGGGGATAATACACACAGTGATGTCACAGTACAGGGGGATAATACACAAGTGATGTCCACAGTACAGGGATAATACACACAGTGATGTCACCGTACAGGGATAATACACAGTGATGTCACAGTACAGGAATAATACACAGTGATGTCACAGTACAGGGATAATAAACAGTGATGTCACAGTACAGGGATAATACACAGTGATGTCACAGTACAGGGGGGATAATACACAGTGATGTCACAGTACAGGGATAATACACAGTGATGTCACAGTACAGGGATAATACACAGTGATGTCACAGTACAGAGGGGATAATACACAGTGATGTCACAGTACAGGGATAATACACAGTGATGTCACAGTACAGGGATAATACACAGTGATGTCACAGTACAGAGGGGATAATACACAGTAATGTCACAGTACAGGGATAATACACAGTGATGTCACAGTACAGGGATAATACACACAGTGATGTCACAGTACAGGGGCGATAATACACACAGTGATGTCACAGTACAGGGAGATAATACACACAGTGATGTCACAGTACAGGGGGATAATACACACAGTGATGTCACAGTACAGGGGATAATACACACAGTGATGTCACAGTACAGGGGATAATACACACAGTGATGTCACAGTGCAGGGGGGATAATACACAGTGATGTCACGGTACAGGGATAATACACAGTGATGTCACAGTACAGGGGGGATAATACACACAGTGATGTCACAGTACAGGGGGGATAATACACACAGTGATGTCACAGTACAGGGATAATACACAGTGATGTCACAGTACAGGGGGATAATACACACAGTGATGTCACAGTACAGGGATAATACACAGTGATGTCACAGTACAGGGATAATACACAGTGATGTCACAGTACAGGGATAATACACACAGTGATGTCACAGTACATGGATAATACACACAGTGATGTCACAGTACAGGGATAATACACACAGTGATGTCACAGTACATGGGTGATAATACACACAGTGATGTCACAGTACATGGGTGATAATTCACACAGTGATGTCACAGTACAGGGGGGATAATACACACAGTGATGCCACAGTACAGGGGGGATAATACACACAGTGATGTCACAGTACAGGGATAATACACAGTGATGTCACAGTACAGGGGGGATAATACACACAGTGATGTTACAGTACAGGGGGGATAATACACACAGTGATGTCACAGTACAGGGGGGATAATACACACAGTGATGTCACAGTACAGGGGGGATAATACACACAGTGATGTCACAGTACAGGGGGGATAATACACAGTGATGTCACAGTACAGGGATAATACACAGTGATGTCACAGTACAGGGATAATACACACAGTGATGTCACAGTACAGGGGGGATAATACACACAGTGATGTCACAGTACAGGGATAATACACACAGTGATGTCACAGTACAGGGGGGATAATTCACAGTGATGTCACAGTACAGGGGGGATAATACACACAGTGATGTCACAGTACAGGGATAATACACAGTGATGTCACAGTACAGGGATAATACACACAGTGATGTCACAGTACAGGGATAATACACACAGTGATGTCACAGTACAGGGGGATAATAAACACAGTGATGTCACAGTACAGGGGGGATAATACACACAGTGATGTCACAGTACAGGGGGTATAATACACACAGTGATGTCACAGTACAGGGATAATACACACAGTGATGTTACAGTACAGGGGGATAATACACAGTGATGTCACAGTACAGGGATAATACACAGTGATGTCACAGTACAGGGGGGATAATACACACAGTAATGTCACAGTACAGGGGGGATAATACACACAGTGATGTCATAGTACAGGGGGATAATACACACAGTGATGTCACAGTACAGGGGGATAATACACAGTGATGTCACAGTACAGGGATAATACACACAGTGATGTCACAGTACAGGGATAATACACACAGTGATGTCACAGTACAGGGGGGATAATACACAGTGATGTCACAGTACAGGGATAATACACAGTGATGTCACAGTACAGGGATAATACACACAGTGATGTCACAGTACATGGATAATACACACAGTGATGTCACAGTACAGGGATAATACACACAGTGATGTCACAGTACATGGGTGATAATACACACAGTGATGTCACAGTACAGGGATAATACACAGTGATGTCACAGTACAGGGGGGATAATACACACAGTGATGTCACAGTACATGGGTGATAATTCACACAGTGATGTCACAGTACAGGGGGGATAATACACACAGTGATGCCACAGTACAGGGGGGATAATACACACAGTGATGTCACAGTACAGGGATAATACACAGTGATGTCACAGTACAGGGGGATAATACACACAGTGATGTTACAGTACAGGGGGGATAATACACACAGTGATGTCACAGTACAGGGGGATAATACACACAGTGATGTCACAGTACAGGGGGGATAATACACACAGTGATGTCACAGTACAGGGGGGATAATACACAGTGATGTCACAGTACAGGGATAATACACAGTGATGTCACAGTACAGGGATAATACACACAGTGATGTCACAGTACAGGGGGGATTATACACACAGTGATGTCACAGTACAGGGATAATACACACAGTGATGTCACAGTACAGGGGGGATAATTCACAGTGATGTCACAGTACAGGGGGATAATACACACAGTGATGTCACAGTACAGGGGGATAATAAACACAGTGATGTCACAGTACAGGGGGGATAATACACACAGTGATGTCACAGTACAGGGGGTATAATACACACAGTGATGTCACAGTACAGGGATAATACACATAGTGATGTTACAGTACAGGGGGATAATACACAGTGATGTCACAGTACAGGGATAATACACAGTGATGTCACAGTACAGGGGGGATAATACACACAGTAATGTCACAGTACAGGGGGGATAATACACACAGTGATGTCATAGTACAGGGGGATAATACACACAGTGATGTCACAGTACAGGGGATAATACACAGTGATGTCACAGTACAGGGGATAATACACACAGTGATGTCACAGTACAGGGATAATACACACAGTGATGTCACAGTACAGGGGGGATAATACACAGTGATGTCACAGTACAGGGATAATACACAGTGATGTCACAGTACAGGGATAATACACACAGTGATGTCACAGTACAGGGGGGATAATACACACAGTGATGTCACAGTACAGGGATACTACACACAGTGATGTCACAGTACAATGGGGATAATACACACAGTGATGTCACAGTACAGGGGGGATATACACACAGTGATGTCACAGTACAGGGGGATAATACACACAGTGATGTCACAGTACAGGGGGGATAATACACACAGTGATGTCACAGTACAGGGATAATACACACAGTGATCTCACAGTACAGGGGGGGGATAATACACACAGTGATGTCAGTACAGGGGGGATAATACACACAGTGATGTCACAGTACAGGGATAATACACACAGTGATCTCACAGTACAGGGATAATACACAGTGATGTCACAGTACAGGAATACTACACACAGTGATGTCACAGTACAGGGATAATACACACAGTGATGTCACAGTACAGGGATAATACACAGTGATGTCACAGTACAGGGATAATACACACAGTGATGTCACAGTACAGGGATAATACACACAGTGATGTCACAGTACAGGGATAATACACAGTGATGTCACAGTACAGGGATAATACACACAGTGATGTCACAGTACAGGGATAATACACACAGTGATGTCACAGTACAGGGATAATACACACAGTGATGTCACAGTACAGGGATAATACACAGTGATGTCACAGTACAGGGATAATACACACAGTGATGTCACAGTACAGGGATAATACACACAGTGATGTCACAGTACAGAGGGGATAATACTCAGTGATGTCACAGTACAGGGGGATAATACACACAGTGATGTCACAGTACAGGGGGGATATTACACAGTGTTATAACAGCACAGGGATAAAACACAGTGATGTCACAGTACAGGGGGGATAATACACACAGTGATGTCACAGTACAGGGGGATAATACACAAGTGATGTCACAGTACAGGGATAATACACACAGTGATGTCACAGTACAGGGATAATACACAGTGATGTCACAGTACAGGAATAATACACAGTGATGTCACAGTACAGGGATAATAAACAGTGATGTCACAGTACAGGGATAATACACAGTGATGTCACAGTACAGGGGGCATAATAAACACAGTGATGTCACAGTACAGGGATAATACACAGTGATGTCACAGTACAGAGGGGATAATACACAGTGATGTCACAGTACAGGGATAATACACAGTGATGTCACAGTACAGGGATAATACACAGTGATGTCACAGTACAGAGGGGATAATACACAGTAATGTCACAGTACAGGGATAATACACAGTGATGTCACAGTACAGGGATAATACACACAGTGATGTCACAGTACAGGGGCGATAATACACACAGTGATGTCACAGTACAGGGAGATAATACACACAGTGATGTCACAGTACAGGGGGATAAAACACACAGTGATGTCACAGTACAGGGGATAAAACACACAGTGATGTCACAGTACAGGGGATAATACACACAGTGATGTCACAGTGCAGGGGGGATAATACAGACAGTGATGTCACAGTACAGGGGATAATACACACAGTGATGTCACAGTACAGGGGGATACTACACAGTGATGTCACAGTACAGGGATAATACACAGTGATGTCACAGTACAGGGGGATAATACACACAGTGATGTCACAGTACAGGGGGATAATACACACAGTGATGTCACAGTACAGGGATAATACACAGTGATGTCACAGTACAGGGATAATACACAGTGATGTCACAGTACAGGGATAATACACACAGTGATGTCACAGTACATGGATAATACACACAGTGATGTCACAGTACAGGGATAATACACACAGTGATGTCACAGTACATGGGTGATAATACACACAGTGATGTCACAGTACATGGGTGATAATTCACACAGTGATGTCACAGTACAGGGGGATAATACACACAGTGATGTCACAGTACAGGGGGATAATACACACAGTGATGTCACAGTACAGGGATAATACACAGTGATGTCACAGTACAGGGGGGATAATACACACAGTGATGTTACAGTACAGGGGGGATAATACACACAGTGATGTCACAGTACAGGGGGGATAATACACAGTGATGTCACAGTACAGGGATAATACACACAGTGATGTCACAGTACAGGGGGGATAATACACAGTGATGTCACAGTACAGGGATAATACACACAGTGATGTCACAGTACAGGGGGGATAACACACAGTGATGTCACAGTACAGGGGGATAATACACACAGTGATGTCACAGTACAGGGATAATACACACAGTGATGTCACAGTACAGGGGGGATAATACACAGTGATGTCACAGTACAGGGATAATACACACAGTGATGTCACAGTACAGGGATAATACACACAGTGATGTCACAGTACAGGGGGGATAATACACAGTGATGTCACAGTATAGGGGGGATAATACACACAGTGATGTCACAGTACAGGGATTATACACAGTGATGTCACAGTACAGGGGGGATAATACACACAGTGATGTCACAGTACAGGGATAATACACACAGTGATGTCACAGTACAGAGGGGATAATACACACAGTGATGTCACAGTACAGGGATAATACACACAGTGATGTCACAGTACAGGTGGATAATACACACAGTGATGTCACAGTACAGGGGGATAATACACACAGTGATGTCACAGTACAGGGATAATACACACAGTGATGTCACAGTACAGGGGGGATAATACACAGTGATGTCACAGTACAGGGGGATAATACACACAGTGATGTCACAGTACAGGGGGGATAATACACACAGTGATGTCACAGTACAGGGGGATAATACACACAGTGATGTCACAGTACAGGGGGATAATACACACAGTGATGTCACAGTACAGGGGGATAATACACACAGTGATGTCACAGTACAGGGGGGATAATACACACAGTGATGTCACAGTAAAGAGGGGATAACACACACAGTGATGTCACAGTACAGGGATAATACACAGTGATGTCACAGTACAGGGGGGATAATACACACAGTGGTGTCACAGTACAGGGGGATAATACACACAGTGATGTCACAGTACAGAGATAATACACACAGTGATGTCACAGTACAGGGATAATACACACAGTGATGTCACAGTACAGGGATAATACACAGTGATGTCACAGTACAGGGGATAATACACACAGTGATGTCACAGTACAGGGGGATAATACACACAGTGATGTCACAGTACAGGGATAATACACAGTGATGTCACAGTACAGGGATAATACACAGTGATGTCACAGTACAGGTATAATACACACAGTGATGTCACAGTACAGGCGGGATAATACACAGTGATGTCACAGTACAGGGATAATACACACAGTGATGTCACAGTACAAAGGGGATAATACACACAATGATTTCACAGTACAGGGGGATAATACACACAGTGATGTCACAGTACAGGGATAATACACAGTGATGTCACAGTACAGGGATAATACACACAGTGATGTCACAGTACAGGGATAATACACACTGTGATGTCACAGTACAGGGGGGATAATACACAAAATGAGTCACAGTACAGGGGGGATAATACACACAGTGATGTCACAGTACAGGGATAATACACACAGTGATGTCACAGTACAGGGGATAATACACACAGTGATGTCACAGTACAGGGATAATACACAGTGATGTCACAGTACAGGGATAATACACAGTGATGTCACAGTACAGGGGGATAATACACAGTGATGTCACAGTACAGGGGGGATAATAAACACAGTGATGTCACAGTACAGGGATAATACACACAGTGATGTCACAGTACAGGGATAATACACACAGTGATGTCACAGTACAGGGGGATAATAAACACAGTGATGTCACAGTACAGGGATAATACACAGTGATGTCACAGTACAGGGATAATACACACAGTGATGTCACAGTACAGGGGGATAATAAACACAGTGATGTCACAGTACAGGGATAATACACAGTGATGTCACAGTACAGAGGGGATAATACACACAGTGATGTCACAGTACAGGGGGGATAATACACAGTGATGTCACAGTACAGGGGGATAATACACAGTGATGTCACAGTACAGGGGATAATACACACAGTGATGTCACAGTACAGGGATAATACACAGTGATGTCACAGTACAGGGGGATAATACACACAGTGATGTCACAGTACAGGGATAATACACACATTGATGTCACTGTACAGGGGGATAATACACACAGTGATGTCACAGTACAGGGATAATACACAGTGATGTCACAGTACAGGGATAATACACACAGTGATGTCACAGTACAGGGGGGATAATACACAGTGATGTCACAGTACAGGGGGGATAATACACACAGTGATGTCACAGTACAGGGGGGATACTACACACAGTGATGTCACAGTACAGGGATAATACACAGTAATGTCACAGTACAGGGATAATACACACAGTGATGTCACAGTACAGGGGGATAATACACAGTGATGTCACAGTACAGGGATAATACACAGTGATGTCACAGTACAGGGGGGATAATACACAGTGATGTCACAGTACAGAGGGGATAATACACACAGTGGTGTCACAGTGCAGGGATAATACACACAGTGATGTCACAGTACAGGGGGATAATACACACAGTGATGTCACAGTACAGGGATAATACACAGTGATGTCACAGTACAGGGATAATACACACAGTGATGTCACAGTACAGGGATAATACACACAGTGATGTCACAGTACAGGGGGGATAATACACACAATGGTTTCACAGTACAGGGGGATAATACACACAGTGATGTCACAGTACAGGGATAATACACACAGTGATGTCACAGTACAGGGGGGATAATACACACAGTGATGTCACAGTACAGGGGATAATACACAGTGATGTCACAGTACAGGGATAATACACACAGTGATGTCACAGTACAGGGGGATAATACACACAGTGATGTCACAGTACAGGGATAATACACACAGTGATGTCACAGTATAGGGATAATACACACAGTGATGTCACAGTACAGGGATAATACACACAGTGATGTCACAGTACAGGGATAATATACAGTGATGTCACAGTACAGGGGGGATAATACACACAGTGATGTCACAGTACACGGATAATACACAGTGATGTCACAGTACAGGGGGATAATACACAGTGATGTCACAGTACAGGGGGGATAATAAACACAGTGATGTCACAGTACAGGGATAATACACACAGTGATGTCACAGTACAGGGGGATAATAAACACAGTGATGTCACAGTACAGGGATAATACACAGTGATGTCACAGTACAGGGATAATACACACAGTGATGTCACAGTACAGGGATAATACACACAGTGATGTCACAGTACAGGGGGATAATACACAGTGATGTCACAGTACAGGGGGATAATACACACAGTGATGTCACAGTACAGGGGGGATAATACACAGTGATGTCACAGTACAGGGGGATAATACACACAGTGATGTCACCGTACAGGGGGGATAATACACACAGTGATGTCACAGTACAGGGATAATACACAGTGATGTCACAGTACAGGGGGATAATACACACAGTGATGTCACAGTACAGGGATAATACACACAGTGATGTCACAGTACAGGGGGGATAATACACACAGTGATGTCACAGTACAGGGATAATACACAGTGATGTCACAGTACAGGGGGGATAATACACAGTGATGTCACAGTACAGGGATAATACACAGTGATGTCACAGTACAGGGGGGATAATACACAGTGATGTCACAGTACAGGGGGGATAATACACACAGTGATGTCACAGTACAGGGGAGATAACACACAGTGATGTCACAGTACAGGGGATAATACACAGTGATGTCACAGTACAGGGATAATACACACAGTGATGTCACAGTACAGGGGGATAATACACACAGTGATGTCACAGTACAGGGATAATACACACAGTGATGTCACAGTACAGGGGGATAATACACATAGTGATGTCACAGTACAGGGATAATACACACAGTGATGTCACAGTACAGGGGGGATAATACACAGTGATGTCACAGTACAGGGATAATACACAGTGATGTCACAGTACAGGGATAATACACAGTGATGTCACAGTACAGGGGGGATAATACACAGTGATGTCACAGTACAGGGGGGATAATACACACAGTGATGTCACAGTACAGGGATAATACACACAGTGATGTCACAGTACAGGGATAATACACACAGTGATGTCACAGTACAGGGGGATAATACACAGTGATGTCACAGTACAGGAATAATACACACAGTGATGTCACAGTACAGGGGGGATAATACACAGTGATGTCACAGTACAGGGATAATACACACAGTGATGTCACAGTACAGGGATAATACACACAGTGATGTCACAGTACAGGGGGGATAATACACACAGTGATGTCACAGTACAGGGATAATACACAGTGATGTCACAGTATAGGGATAATACACACAGTGATGTCACAGTACAGGGATAATACACACAGTGATGTCACAGTACAGGGATAATACACACAGTGATGTCACAGTACAGGGGGGATAATACACAGTGATGTCACAGTACAGGGGGATAATACACACAGTGATGTCACAGTACAGGGATAATACACAGTGATGTCACAGTACAGGGGGGATAATACACAGTGATGTCACAGTACAGGGATAATACACAGTGATGTCACAGTACAGGGGGGATAATACACAGTGATGTCACAGTACAGGGGAGATAACACACAGTGATGTCACAGTACAGGGATAATACACAGTGATGTCACAGTACAGGGATAATACACACAGTGATGTCACAGTACAGAGGGGATAATACACACAGTGATGTCACAGTACAGGGGGGATAATACACAGTGATGTCACAGTACAGGGGGATAATACACACAGTGATGTCACCGTACAGGGGGGATAATACACTCAGTGATGTCACAGTACAGGTATAATACACAGTGATGTCACAGTACAGGGGGATAATACACACAGTGATGTCACAGTACAGGGATAATACACACAGTGATGTCACTGTACAGGGGGATAATACACACAGTGATGTCACAGTACAGGGATAATACACAGTGATGTCACAGTACAGGGATAATACACACAGTGATGTCACAGTACAGGGGGATAATACACACAGTGATGTCACAGTACAGGGGGGATAATACACACAGTGATGTCACAGTACAGGGGGGATAATACACACAGTGATGTCACAGTACAGGGATAATACACAGTAATGTCACAGTACAGGGATAATACACACAGTGATGTCACAGTACAGGGGGGATAATACACACAGTGATGTCACAGTACAGGGGGATAATACACACAGTGATGTCACAGTACAGGGGGATAATACACACAGTGATGTCACAGTACAGGGGGGAATAATACACACAGTGATGTCACAGTACAGGGGGGAGAATACACAGTGATGTCACAGTACAGGGATAATACACAGTGATGTCACAGTACAGGGATAATACACAGTGATGTCACAGTACAGGGGGATAATACACACAGTGATGTCACAGTACAGGGATAATACACACAGTGATGTCACAGTACAGGGATAATACACACAGTGATGTCACAGTACAGGGGGGATAATACACACAATGGTTTCACAGTACAGGGGGATAATACACACAGTGATGTCACAGTACAGGGATAATACACACAGTGATGTCACAGTACAGGGGGATAATACACACAGTGATGTCACAGTACAGGGATAATACACACAGTGATGTCACAGTATAGGGATAATACACACAGTGATGTCACAGTACAGGGATAATACACACAGTGATGTCACAGTACAGGGATAATATACAGTGATGTCACAGTACAGGGGGGATAATACACACAGTGATGTCACAGTACAGGGGTAATACACACAGTGATGTCACAGTACAGGGGGATAATACACAGTGATGTCATAGTACAGGGGGGATAATAAACACAGTGATGTCACAGTACAGGGATAATACACACAGTGATGTCACAGTACAGGGGGATAATAAACACAGTGATGTCACAGTACAGGGGGGATAATACACACAGTGATGTCACAGTACAGGGGGGATAATACACACAGTGATGTCACAGTACAGGGGGGATAATACACAGTGTTGTCACAGTACAGGGATAATACACACAGTGATGTCACAGTGTAACGCCCGGAGTAGTGGATCCACTGGACCGGCACCAGCGATGGCACAAACCTCACCAGGGAGCGGAGTCTAAGGGGCCGCTGGTTTTCACCAGAGCCCGCCGCAAGGCGGGATGGACTTGCTGCGGCAGGCGACCCCCAGGTCGCTACCCCTGGCTTGGTTGCTGGTGTCGGCAGGCGAGGCGTGGCAGGAGATGGCACAGGCAATAGTCTGCAGATGAGAGAGCACGTGACAGGCTGGACACGGGAACAGGTGGTGTGACAGGGGAACAGGAACCAGGAACGGGGACTTGGGACCAGGTAACGGACAGGACTCAGGAACAGGGACTTGGGACCAGGTAACGGACAGGACACAGGAACAACAGGGAGCTGGGCCAAACGCTATGGGAAGCATGTAGAGGCTCCAACACTAAGGACAGGGCATGCTGGGATTTATAGGGGAGTGATTGGTGACACTAACCAATTAGGAGCGCACTGCCCCTTTAAATCTGAGACAGCCGGCGCGCGCGCGCCCTAGGAGGCGGGGACGCGCGCCGGCCGGCACAGACCGCGACATGCACGGAGGAGAGGTGAGGCGCCCCAGGGGCCGAAGCAGCAGCAGCGCCGGGTCCCTACACAAGGACCCCGGCGGCTGCACGGGACAGGAGGCGGTCGCGGCGGCAACCCGGAACGCGGGAAGCCGCCGCGGCCGTGACACACAGTACAGGGATAATACACACAGTGATGTCACAGTACAGGGGGATAATACACAGTGATGTCACAGTACAGGGGGATAATACACACAGTGATGTCACAGTACAGGGGGGATAATACACAGTGATGTCACAGTACAGGGGGATAATACACACAGTGATGTCACCGTACAGGGGGGATAATACACACAGTGATGTCACAGTACAGGGGGGATAATACACACAGTGATGTCACAGTACAGGGATAATACACAGTGATGTCACAGTACAGGGGGATAATACACACAGTGATGTCACAGTACAGGGATAATACACACAGTGATGTCACAGTACAGGGGGGATAATACACACAGTGATGTCACAGTACAGGGATAATACACAGTGATGTCGCAGTACAGGGGGGATAATACACAGTGATGTCACAGTACAGGGATAATACACAGTGATGTCACAGTACAGGGGGGATAATACACAGTGATGTCACAGTACAGGGGGGATAATACACACAGTGATGTCACAGTACAGGGGAGATAACACACAGTGATGTCACAGTACAGGGATAATACACAGTGATGTCACAGTACAGGGATAATACACACAGTGATGTCACAGTACAGGGGGATAATACACACAGTGATGTCACAGTACAGGGATAATACACACAGTGATGTCACAGTACAGGGGGATAATACACATAGTGATGTCACAGTACAGGGATAATACACACAGTGATGTCACAGTACAGGGGTAATACACACAGTGATGTCACAGTACAGGGGGGATAATACACAGTGATGTCACAGTACAGGGATAATACACACAGTGATGTCACAGTACAGGGATAATACACACAGTGATGTCACAGTACAGGGGGGATAATACACAGTGATGTCACAGTACAGGGATAATACACAGTGATGTCACAGTACAGGGATAATACACAGTGATGTCACAGTACAGGGGGGATAATACACAGTGATGTCACAGTACAGGGGGGATAATACACACAGTGATGTCACAGTACAGGGATAATACACACAGTGATGTCACAGTACAGGGATAATACACACAGTGATGTCACAGTACAGGGGGATAATACACAGTGATGTCACAGTACAGGAATAATACACACAGTGATGTCACAGTACAGGGGGGATAATACACAGTGATGTCACAGTACAGGGATAATACACACAGTGATGTCACAGTACAGGGATAATACACACAGTGATGTCACAGTACAGGGGGGATAATACACACAGTGATGTCACAGTACAGGGATAATACACAGTGATGTCACAGTACAGGGATAATACACACAGTGATGTCACAGTACAGGGATAATACACACAGTGATGTCACAGTACAGGGATAATACACACAGTGATGTCACAGTACAGGGGGGATAATACACACAGTGATGTCACAGTACAGGGATAATACACAGTGATGTCACAGTACAGGGGGGATAATACACAGTGATGTCACAGTACAGGGGAGATAACACACAGTGATGTCACAGTACAGGGATAATACACAGTGATGTCACAGTACAGGGATAATACACACAGTGATGTCACAGTACAGGGGGATAATACACACAGTGATGTCACAGTACAGGGATAATACACACAGTGATATCACAGTACAGGGATAATACACAGTGATGTCACAGTACAGGGGGGATAATACACACAGTGATGTCACAGTACAGGGATAATACACACAGTGATGTCACAGTACAGGGGGGATAATACACACAGTGATGTCACAGTACAGGGGGGATAATACACACAGTGATGTCACAGTACAGGGGGGATAATACACACAGTGATGTCACAGTACAGGGGGGATAATACACACAGTGATGTCACAGTACAGGCGGGATAATACACACAGTGATGTCACAGTACACATATGTGTGTAAAATCACTGTGTGGGAGCCAGGACAAAAGCGGCAATAGACCAATGACTGTATACAGGCCGTGCTGCTGCCATTCAATTGCCCCCCCCCCCCCCCCCAGCTCTATTATAGTAGCCTGAGCTCAGTATACTGAAGATATACTATTATGTATACAGGCAGTCCTGCTGTAAGACTTCCTCCCCCTCCCAATCAGCTCTGGGGGATTTCCAGGCCGGCATTTCCTGTTCTCTGTCTCCTTTTTCCATACGGTCATAGATAAGAGCTGACTCCACAGCCTGGTGTGACCATGTACATGGTGGTGTCCTGGCAGCATGGAAACCGCAGATTACACCTCACATTACTGTATCCTACACTACAGCCGCCCATATACCGCACATTACTGTATCCTACACTACAGCCGCCCATATACCGCACATTACTGTATCCTACACTACAGCCGCCCATATACCGCACATTACTGTATCCTACACTACAGCCGCCCATATACCGCACATTACTGTATCCTACACTACAGCCGCCCATATACCGCACATTACTGTATCCTACACTACAGCTGCCCATATACATTACACCACACATTACTTTATCCTACACTACAGCCGCCCATATACCGCACATTACTGTATCCTACACTACAGCCGCCCATATACCGCACATTACTGTATCCTACACTACAGCCGCCCATATACCGCACATTACTGTATCCTACACTACAGCCGCCCATATACCGCACATTACTGTATCCTACACTACAGCCGCCCATATACCGCACATTACTGTATCCTACACTACAGCCGCCCATATACCGCACATTACTGTATCCTACACTACAGCCGCCCATATACCGCACATTACTGTATCCTACACTACAGCCGCCCATATACCGCACATTACTGTATCCTACACTACAGCTGCCCATATACATTACACCACACATTACTTTATCCTACACTACAGCCGCCCATATACCGCACATTACTGTATCCTACACTACAGCCGCCCATATACCGCACATTACTGTATCCTACACTACAGCCGCCCATATACCGCACATTACTGTATCCTACACTACAGCCGCCCATATACCGCACATTACTGTATCCTACACTACAGCCGCCCATATACCGCACATTACTGTATCCTACACTACAGCCGCCCATATACCGCACATTACTGTATCCTACACTACAGCCGCCCATATACCGCACATTACTGTATCCTACACTACAGCCGCCCATATACCGCACATTACTGTATCCTACACTACAGCCGCCCATATACCGCACATTACTGTATCCTACACTACAGCCGCCCATATACCGCACATTACTGTATCCTACACTACAGCCGCCCATATACCGCACATTACTGTATCCTACACTACAGCCGCCCATATACCGCACATTACTGTATCCTACACTACAGCTGCCCATATACATTACACCACACATTACTTTATCCTACACTACAGCCGCCCATATACCGCACATTACTTTATCCTACACTACAGCCGCCCATATACCGCACATTACTGTATCCTACACTACAGCCGCCCATATACCGCACATTACTGTATCCTACACTACAGCTGCCCATATACATTACACCACACATTACTTTATCCTACACTACAGCCGCCCATATACCGCACATTACTGTATCCTACACTACAGCCGCCCATATACCGCACATTACTGTATCCTACACTACAGCCGCCCATATACCGCACATTACTGTATCCTACACTACAGCCGCCCATATACCGCACATTACTGTATCCTACACTACAGCCGCCCATATACCGCACATTACTGTATCCTACACTACAGCTGCCCATATACCGCACATTACTGTATCCTACACTACAGCCGCCCATATACCGCACATTACTGTATCCTACACTACAGCCGCCCATATACCGCACATTACTGTATCCTACACTACAGCCGCCCATATACCGCACATTACTGTATCCTACACTACAGCCGCCCATATACCGCACATTACTGTATCCTACACTATAGCTAAGTGCAATTACAGGGGGTTCTCAGTGTAGATAACATCCTGTAGATCTTTTATTTAAAAATATAAAACATAACAACAAACCAACAATATAAATAACACAACTGTACAATATATACAAGTCCATAAGAGTCCATAAACGTATTGGCGGATCCGGCCTCTCGCTCACCAAACGCACCGCTGTATTATCCCCCACACGTGCAAACTAGATTTCCCCAAAACCACCACAATAATAACACTATCAAACTTTACAATAACTAACATAACTATACTCCATACTAACCTCTGGTCCGGTTGTGTTCCACAAAAATTAAATAAATATACAAATAAAGGGCTCGTTCCCACTGAGGAAAGGTAGCGGAATTCCGCGACGGAATTGTCCGCCGCGGAATGCCGTTAGCCTCCCGCTCATAATGGGACTCTATGGGAGACGCGCGCTCCTGCCCTGTCCGCGCTGAAGAATGAACATGTTCATTCTTCAGCGCGGACAGGGCAGGAGCGCGCGTCTCCCATAGAGTCCCATTATGAGCGGGAGGCTAACGGCATTCCGCGGCGGACAATTCCGTCGCGGAATTCCGCTACCTTTCCTCAGTGGGAACGAGCCCAAATACATAAATGAATATATACATAGATCCCTACACCAAACACCAAAACATTTTTATAATTTTTTTTTTTTTTTTTGGGGGGGGGGGGTCCTGAGCTGGTCCGGCATCCCATGCCCCGGGTACATAAACCAGCCCAGGATTTTCTGTTTGTACCAAAGTCCTCAGAAACCCCCTCCCCCCATATAACCCACCACCCAACCTAACACTAAACCCCAACCCCAGGTGGAGACCAACACAAAAATATGGAACCTAAATATGCAAATATACACACTAATAATATACACATACATACAAAGCAAACAAACAGCCCGAAAGCCCAAGATCAGCGCCTGCAAGTCCTATATTCCTATACAGCTACAGCACAAACCAAAAGACTAATGTGCCAGCATCAGCCGCCACCAGGAGAGGAGACGCAGGCTAAGGAACCTTATAGGCAGAGCCCCTCCAAAGACAAGAGGCCCTACCAGCCCCCAACGTCTCGTACTCCAGAGAGCGCACCTTCACCAGGCGCCGAGTGTGCCCCTAACCACCTCATCCACAGGGGGCGCTGTGCCCCTAACCACCTCATCCACAGGGGGCGCTGTGCCCCTAACCACCTCATCCACAGGGGGCGCTGTGCCCCTAACCACCTCATCCACAGGGGGCGCTGTGCCCCTAACCACCTCATCCACAGGGGGGCGCTGTGCCTCTAACCACCTCATCCACAGGGGGCGCTGTGCCCCTAACCACCTCATCCACAGGGGGCGCTGTGCCTCTAACCACCTCATCCACAGGGGGCGCTGTGCTCCTCACCACCTCATCCACAGGGGGGCGCTGTGCTCCTCACCACCTCATCCACAGGGGGGCGCTGTGCTCCTCACCACCTCATCCACAGGGGGCGCTGTGCCCCTAACCACCTCATCCACAGGGGGCGCTGTGCCTCTAACCACCTCATCCACAGGGGCGCTGTGCCCCTAACCACCTCATCCACAGGGGGCGCTGTGCCTCTAACCACCTCATCCACAGGGGGGCGCTGTGCCCCTAACCACCTCATCCACAGGGGGCAGTGCCCCTAACCACCTCATCCACAGGGGGCGCTGTGCCTCTAACCACCTCATCCACAGGGGGCGCTGTGCTCCTCACCACCTCATCCACAGGGGGCGCTGTGCCCCTAACCACCTCATCCACAGGGGGCGCTGTGCCTCTAACCACCTCATCCACAGGGGGCGCTGTGCTCCTCACCACCTCATCCACAGGGGGGCGCTGTGCTCCTCACCACCTCATCCACGGGGGCACTGTGCCCCTAACCACCTCATTCACAGGGGGCGCTGTGCCCCTAATCACCTCATCCACAGGGGGCGCTGTGCCCCTAACCACCAAATCCACAGGGGGCGCTGTGCCCGTAACCACCTCATCCACAGGGGGCGCTGTGCCCCTAACCACCTCATCCACAGGGGGCGCTGTGCCCCTAACCACCTCATCCACAGGGGGCGCTGTGCCCCTAACCACCTCATCCACAGGGAGGATTTTACGCTGCGTCGATACTAAACACCGCGCACTCCACGTGTGGTACCTGACCACTATGCTGACTAGGAATAAAGTGCTCCGGTCCCAGCCACCAAGGTTTCTGAATGCTCCATAGGCCCATTCCGCATAGGAGAGACGGGCCAACCTGGGCCACCCGATGGAAGCGCCCACCCTGTTGTAAACCTCTGTATTAAAGGGACAATGAAGCAGAAAATGCTCCATGCTTTCCAGCATGCCTCCACACTCCTCTCGGGGACATTCCCGATCCTCACAGCTCCCGCACACTCCTCCCGGGGACACCCCCCCCCCCCCATCCTCACAGCTCCTGCACACTCCTCCCGGGGACATCCCCGATCCTCAGAGCTCCTGCACACTCCTCCCAGGGACATCCCCCATCCTCACAGCTCCTGCACACTCCTCCCGGGGACATCCCCAATCCTCACTGCTCCTGCACACTCCTCCCGGGGACATCCCCCATCCTCACAGCTCCCGCACACTCCTCCCGGGGACATCCTCGATCCTCAGAGCTCCTGCACACTCCTCCCGGGGACATCCTCGATCCTCAGAGCTCCTGCACACTCCTCCCGGGGACATCCCCGATCTTCAGAGCTCCTGCACACTCCTCCCAGGGACATCCCCCATCCTCACAGCTCCTGCACACTCCTCCCGGGGATGTCCCCCATCCTCACAGCTCCTGCACACTCCTCCCAGGGACATCCCCCATCCTCACAGCTCCTGCACACTCCTCCCGGGGATGTCCCCCATCCTCACAGCTCCTGCACACTCCTCCCGGGGATGTCCCCCATCCTCACAGCTCCTGCACACTCCTCCCAGGGACATCCCCGATCCTCAGAGCTCCTGCACTTCAGATTGTCCCTCACATACAGTTTCCCATGGAAGCAGCGCCAAGCCAAGTCCCAAAACTTCAAGGGGATCCTGATGGAATTCAATAGGCCCAAACCAACCTCCAGATCCCGGCTTGGGCAATCCTTGAGCGCCAGCGGTTTTTGGAAATGGGATGACAGGACCCTATTGTCAAGAAATTTCCTCGACAGAGTCCTAACCTCCCACATCCCCAAACCCCACCGACGAATGACCTTCAGAACCAGGGTAGCATAAGCCGGAAGATGCCCATGTGGTGTGCGGAGATCCTTCACTTGCCCTCCTGTCTCCCATTCCTGGAAGAAAGGCCGAAACCATCCCCTACAGGAGAATACCCACGGAGGAGCCCTCTCTTTCCAGAGGTTTGCAATGTTGGTCTTAAAGGTATTCACCAGGAACACCACGGGGTTGACCATACACAACCCCCCTTGTCTCCTCGTACGGTAAGTAATGACCATACACAACCCCCCTTGTCTCCTCGTACGGTAAGTAATGACCATACACAACCCCCCTTGTCTCCTCGTACGGTAAGTAATGACCATACACAACCCCCCTTGTCTCCTCGTACGGTAAGTAACCTCCCTCTTGACTAGGTTCAGTCTATTCCCCCATAACAGTTGGAAGAACACACTGTAGACCCGAGTCCAGAGCGGTTCTGGCAAAATGCAAACACTGCCCAGATATATCAGCAAAGGGAGCAGGAAAGTTTTGATCAGGTTAACCCTTTCCCTGAGGGTCAAAGACCAACCCTTCCACTGATCCACCTTCTGAGCGGCGATCTTAAGCCTGCTGTCCCAGTTTTGTTTGGGGTAATCCCCTTGGTCAAATTCGATGCCGAGAACTTTTGCAGACACCTGGGGCTCTGGAAGGGTGTCCGGGAGATCAAATCCAGGATCTCCACCTCCCAGCCAGAGACTCTCACACTTATCCTGGTTGATCTTGGACCCAGATGCCTCTGAGTAGCGCTTCACCTCTGACATCACACAATGCACCTGCTCCTGCACCGAATATGGTGACATCATCGGCGTACGTTACCACCCTCAGAGTGGAATCCGGCACCGCAGGGTCCATTCTCACCCCTGCCAACGGTCCACAATCAATCCTCCTAAGGAATGGATCAATTGCAAACACGTACAACAGTGGGCTCAAAGGGCAACCCTGACGGACACCAGACCCAACCTCAAAAGAGCGGCCAATCCAACCATTCACAAGCGGGAAACTCTCTGCCCCTGCATACAAGCTCTTAAGCCAATCAACAAACCCCCCCAGCAGGCCATATCTCAGAAGAACAGACCAGAGGTACTCATGGTTAACCCGATCAAACGCTTTTGCCTGATCCAAGGACAGCAAGTACCCCTTCCAGTGACCTGCGCTACCCTGCTCCACAGCCTCCCGGACACCGAGCACAGCACTAAAGGTACTGCGGCCTGGAACAGAGCAATGCTGGGCCACCGAAAGGAGCTGGGGTGCAAACTTCACCAGCCGATTAAACAGCACTTTTGCCAGAATCTTTCTGTCCACATTGAGAAGCGCTATGGGACGCCAATTCTCAATGCGGGATGGGTCTTTACCCTTAGACAAGATGATGAAGGCTGACCTCCTCATTGACCTCGGCAGAGTGCCCGAGGAGAGACACTCATTAAATACCTCAGTCAAGAGGGGAACCAAAGTGTCCTTAGGTCTTATAGAACTCAGATGTTAAGCCATCTGGACCGGGTGACTTCTTAAGGGCAAGACCATCAATAGCCACCCTGACTTCCTCTTCTTGGATCATCTCTGTCAAAATGTCAAGAGAGGGGTCTACCCCTGGTTCAGGGATGGTTTCAGTCAAGAAAGCTGAGGCCTTATCCCGATCTAGATCCTTCCTCCCCAAGAGGTGCGAGTAAAAGGATCTGACGACCTCCAGGATCCCTGATCTGGACCTTTTCAGGGATCCTGTACTATCCTGACACGATTTTACTACTCACTGACATCTTGCAGTTTCTGTAAGGGTCGGGTCAGCGGTACTTCCCGTAGTCCCTCTTAAAAACCAAACATGCATGTCTATCTATACTCCAGAGCTGCGCTCCTGTTATGGAGCTATAGGAATCCACTACCCATAGAACAATGAGCTGAATACATGGGTCCTGCTGGGATTAGTTCTCATCCGTGAGGATAACCATGGCACAGAACATACAGGGGGAGATTTATGAAAGGGTGGTGTAAACTGTCCACAGCAACCAATCACAGCTCCTCTTACATTTTACCAGAGCTGAATTCTGAGCTGTGATTGGTTGCTGTGGACAGTTTACACCAGGTGTATATTCACACCCCCACAATGTACAGATACGGAGCTATTCCTTGGACTCCTCTATATCTATATATAGGTGTACGCTCCACTTGGCTGAGCATGCGGGTGTTCTGGCTGAGGGAATATTTTCCTGTGGGTTATTATAGTGGAGAAATCTAGTAAGAAGGTTATACGGGGTAATTGCCACCTCTGCAGTTTCCTTCATTTTAAAGGACCTAATCTTCCACCTTTGTTCCCAGCTGACACAATGGTCCCGGGATAATGGAGGGAACATCTGCTCGGTGGCGGGGGGAGCACAGTGATTTAGTAGGGAGGGAGTGACCGCCTGTAGAAGGGCAGATGTGTAGGAGGCCGCCGCAAGCAAAGAAACAAAAGCTATTTAGAAGCCAAGTGAAACCTGATACCCCCCCCCCCCCCCCACAGTGTGGTGCCTGCGGCTGGATGGGGGCAGGGATCATCCACAGCAACAACAACCGGTGCTGCACAATGTAACCTGAAAACAATGCAGGAGGGGGATATAATACCGCCACATGGCACCAAGGCTGCCACATAATGTGAATACTACTACACCTAACAGTCACCACTACAATAAAAGTCAATGGGGGGCGCTCTGGTCATGTGACATCAGCCAGCAGTCAGGAGAGACATCTCTTTGTCGGCATCCTGCAACGACCTTTTACTAATATGAACCTTCAGGTCCTGATATTCACAGGACGGAGGGCGATCAGTCACATGTGGGAAGGGGCGAGGTCACAGCTGTACCGGCAGAGGTCAGTGGGCCAAAAAGAACCCGCTGTGTAATCAATGGCCACAGCAATCATTCTACAGAACCGCCGCAATAAGGCATCCCGCAGATCCCAACAGGTGATGAGATGATCTGCAGGAATACCGGCCCCTGTGGACAGGATCCCACCAGGTAATGACACGGTCTGCAGGAATATAGGCCCCTGCGGAGAGAATCCCACCAGGTGATGAGACAATCTGCAGGAATATTGGCCCCTGTGGACAGGATCCCACCAGGTGATGAGATGATCTGCAGGAATATTGGCCCCTGTGGACAGGATCCCACCAGGTAATGAGATGATCTGTAGGAATATCGGCCCCCCGCGCTCTTCAGTTCTCACTGCACATTAGATGGTCCTATCATGTACAGACCAACCTTAGCCTAGAGATGTCTATAGGATTAGGATCTGGGGACGGTGAAGGTCGGAGAACTCCATCATGTTCCTACAGCCAATCCATGCGTATACGTCTCCTGTGGATGGTGCATTGTCCTGCTGTCTCTTTCTGTTGAAGGTAAAACAGACGACATGGAGGAATAAATTTGTTCCCCACAATGCTTAATCTTAGGATCCATCTGACCAGCCATGTTTCTCTATAGAGATCTGGATCCATCTGACCGGCCATGTTTCTCTATAGAGATCTGGATCCATCTGACCGGCCATGTTTCTCCACAGAGATCTGGATCCATCTGACCGGCCATGTTTCTCTATAGAGATCTGGATCCATCTGACCGGCCATGTTTCTCCACAGAGATCTGGATCGATCTGACCGGCCATGTTTCTATATAGAGATCTGGATCCATCTGACCGGCCATGTTTCTCCACAGAGATCTGGATCCATCTGACCGGCCATGTTTCTCTATAGAGATCTGGATCCATCTGACCGGCCATGTTTCTCCACAGAGATCTGGATCCATCTGACCGGCCATGTTTCTCCACAGAGATCTGGATCCATCTGACCGGCCATGTTTCTCTATAGAGATCTGGATCCATCTGACCGGCCATGTTTCTCTATAGAGATCTGGATCTATCTGACCGGCCATGTTTCTCTATAGAGATCTGGATCCATCTGACCGGCCATGTTTCTCCACAGAGATCTGGATCCATCTGACCGGCCATGTTTCTCCACAGAGATCTGGATCCATCTGACCGGCCATGTTTCTCCTCAGAGGTCTGGATCCATCTGACCGGCCATGTTTCTCCTCAGAGATCTGGATCCATCTGACCGGCCATGTTTCTCCACAGAGATCTAGATCCATCTGACCGGCCATGTTTCTCTATAGAGATCTGGATCCATCTGACCGGCCATGTTTCTCCACAGAGATCTGGATCCATCTGACCGGCCATGTTTCTCCTCAGAGGTCTGGATCCATCTGACCGGCCATGTTTCTCCACAGAGATCTAGATCCATCTGACCGGCCATGTTTCTCTATAGAGATCTGGATCCATCTGACCGGCTATGTTTCTCCTCAGAGATCTGGATCCATCTGACCGGCCATGTTTCTCTATAGAGATCTGGATCCATCTGACCAGCCAGATTTCTTTATAGTGATATGGATCCATCTGACCGGCATTGTTTCTCCACAGAGATCTGGATCCATCTGACCGGCCATGTTTCTCCACAGAGATCTAGATCCATCTGACCGGCCATGTTTCTCTATAGAGATCTGGATCCATCTGACCAGCTAGATTTCTTTATAGTGATATGGATCCATCTGACCAGGATGTATTTCCATGATTCCCCTTAGTCTCTGTATACTTCCCTCCCCATTCCCTGTATACTCTCCCTACCATTTCCTTTACATGAGAAAACTCCAGGGACTGGCAGTGAGATCCCGGGGCCGGCAGTGAGATCCTGGGACCGGCAGTGAGATCCTGGGGCCGGCAGTGAGATCCTGGGACTGGCAGTGAGATCCTGGGGCCGGCAGTGAGATCCCGGGGCCGGCAGTGAGATCCCGGGGCCGGCAGTGAGATCCCGGGGCCGGCAGTGAGATCCCGGGGCCGGCAGTGAGATCCGGAGGTGGCAGTGAGATCCCGGGGCCGGCAGTGAGATCCCGGGGCCGGCAGTGAGATCCAGAGGTGGCAGCGAGATCCCGGGGCCGGCAGTGAGATCCAGAGGTGGCAGTGAGATCCCGGGGCCGGCAGTGAGATCCAGAGGTGGCAGTGAGATCCCGGGGCCGGCAGTGAGATCCGGAGGTGGCAGTGAGATCCCGGGGCCGGCAGTGAGATCCCGGGGCCGGCAGTGAGATCCCGGGGCCGGCAGTGAGATCCGGGGGCCGGCAGTGAGATCCCGGGGCCGGCAGTGAGATCCGGAGGTGGCAGTGAGATCCCGGGGCCGGCAGTGAGATCCCGGGGCCGGCAGTGAGGTCCCGGGGCCGGCAGTGAGATCCAGAGGTGGCAGCGAGATCCCGGGGCCGGCAGTGAGATCCAGAGGTGGCAGTGAGATCCCGGGGCCGGCAGTGAGATCCAGAGGTGGCAGTGAGATCCCGGGGCCGGCAGTGAGATCCCGGGGCCGGCAGTGAGATCCAGAGGTGGCAGTGAGATCCCGGGGCCGGCAGTGAGATCCTGAGGCCGGCAGCGAGATCCCGGGGCCAGCCAATGAGCAGACCTCACTCCTATCACTGGATTTTCCCATGAGATGTGACTCTGATCACTGGATTTTATGCAGTATCCGGGGTCTGATCTCCATATGGGGGGGGGGGGTCTGTAAGGCAGACAGTCCGGGTATAAACATCATGTAACCACAATTCAGCAGCGGTTAGTCACTCTACGTCTTTTCTTGGCAGATGGGATAGAAAGTGCTGCCAGCATTATGACTCAATGAGAAGCAGCTCTGGATCTTCTCAAGATGCAGCAGATTTGGAAGGTTAGGCCAATATAGCGCGAGCTGAAGACCCTATTAGGGCTGCAAATCCTAACCTGATCAGAAGTCTAATGACCCGACCTGGCGGCATCACCAGCATCTCTGCTATTTATATTTTTATATGAATAGCTGTCCAGTCCTTTCAACCAAGTGACTACGCTTAGGCTCAGTGACTGCACTTAGACCTGGGTGACTGAGCTGAGGCCAGGTGACTGAGCTTAGTCTGGGTGACTGCACTTAGGCCCGGTGACTGAGCTTAGTCTGGGCAACTGCGCTTTAGCTCGGGTAACTGCACTTAGGCCAGGTGACTGTGCTTAGGCCCAGGTTAGTATGCTTAGGCCAGGTGACTGCACTTAGACCTGGCGACCGCATCAGGCCCAGTGACCGAGCTTAGGTTCAGTGACTGCACTCAGGCCGGGTGACTATGCTTAGGCCCGGTGACTGTGTTTAGGCCCAGTGACCGCACTCAGGCCAGGTGACTGCGCTTAGGCTCAGTGACTGCACTTAGACACCCTAGCCTAAGCACAGTCACCGGGCCTAAGTGTAGTCATTGAGCCTAAGCGCACTGACTACGCTTTGACTGACTACGTGTGGAGTTTACTCTCCACTACTACATAGTTCTTGCAGGTGGTATTTGTCTTTACTATATGTCTCATTGTTCCATGACTCTATATGATATACCATTTTCTGTGATGCATTTTCTGATGGTCTGCTCTAGTCTTTTGTAAAGTCTTGTAGTAGTGTAGCACAGCCTGGTTATGAGGCTGATGCCGTTTATCATATTTTAATTGTTTTTATCAGGTTTTGTTGGCCGTTTTAATAAAGCTATTTTAATTTCATATTGGTGTGCACTGTGATTTATACACCCTATATTCCTGTCTTTTTTTGCTTTGGTTCATTGGTATTAGATTATAGGGTACACAGTAGCACCTCTTTATTATTACTGATATTAGTGGTGCCCGCTTTGCGCTTTTTTAGTCACTGAGCCAAAGCACAGTCACCTGGCCTAAGCGTAGTCACTAAGCCTAAGCTCACTAAGTGCATTTAGGCCCAGTGACTGCGCTTAGGCTCGGGTGACTACTCTTAGGCCTGGTGACTGTGCTTAGACCAGGGTGACTGTTCTTAGGCCCAGGTTACTATACTTAGGCCAGGTGACTGCACTCAGGCCCAGTGACTGCGCTTAGGCTCGGGTGACTACTCTTAGGCCTGGTGACTGTGCTTAGACCAGGGTGACTGTTCTTAGGCCCAGGTTACTATACTTAGGCCAGGTGACTGCACTCAGGCCCAGTGACTGCGCTTAGGCTCGGGTGACTACTCTTAGGCCTGGTGACTGTGCTTAGACCAGGGTGACTGTTCTTAGGCCCAGGTTACTATACTTAGGCCAGGTGACTGCACTCAGGCCCAGTGACTGCGCTTAGGCTCGGGTGACTACTCTTAGGCCTGGTGACTGTGCTTAGACCAGGGTGACTGTTCTTAGGCCCAGGTTACTATACTTAGGCCAGGTGACTGCACTCAGGCCCAGTGACTGCGCTTTGGCCCAGTGACTGTGCTTAGGCCAGGGTGACTGTATTTAGGCCCGGTGAATGTGCTTAGACCGGTGACTGCACTTAGACCTGAATGACTGTATTTAGGCCTGGTGACTGTGCTTAGGCCCAGGTGAAAATGCTTAGGCCAGGTGACTGAGATTAGGTTGGGTGACTGCACTTAGACCCAGCCACCGCAGTCAGGCCCAGTAACTGCGCTTAGGCTCAGTGACTGCACTCAGGCCGGGTGACTACGCTGTGACCAAGTGACTGTACTTAGGCCTGGATGATTGCACTTAAGGCCAGTGACTATACTTAGGCCCGGTGACTGCACTCACGCCAGATGACTGCACTTAGGTCCGGTGACTGTACTCAGGTAGGGTGACTGCACTCAGGTAGGGTGACTGCACTTAGGTCCGGTGACTGCACTCAGGTAGGGTGACTGCACTCAGGGAGGGTGACTGCACTCAGGTAGGGTGACTGCACTCAGGTAGGGTGACTGCACTCAGGGAGGGTGACTGCACTCAGGGAGGGTGACTGCACTCAGGTAGGGTGACTGCACTCAGGTAGGGTGACTGCACTCAGGTAGGGTGACTGCACTCAGGCCGGGTGACTACGCTGTGACCAAGTGACTGTACTTAGGCCTGGATGATTGCACTTAAGTCCAGTGACTATACTTAGGCCCGGTGACTGCACTCACGCCAGATGACTGCACTTAGGTAGGGTGACTGTACTTAGGTAGAGTGACTGCACTCAGGTAGGGTGACTGCACTCAGGGAGGGTGACTGCACTCAGGTAGGGTGACTGCACTCAGGTAGGGTGACTGCACTCAGGTAGGGTGACTGCACTCAGGTAGGGTGACTGCACTCAGGGAGGGTGACTGCACTCCGGCCTGGTGATAGATTATAAATTGTAAGCCCTGGCGGGCAGGCTCCTCTTCCCCATGTATCAGTCTGCCAATTTGCCTTCATGTAATGTGTTTTGATCTTGTATTGTTCCTGTTTGTTACCCCTATTCCTTGTATAGCGCTCTGGAATTAAGGTGAATGCACTTAGGTCGGGTTACCGTACTTAGGCCTGGGTGACTGCACTTTCCCAACCTGTGTCTCTCCAGCTACTGTAAAACTACAACTCTCATCATGCCGGTGAAACTCTGAATCAGCTGGTGAATGCAGCCACTGCTTTTATCCTTGTCACCAGGTGAGGGAGACATAGAGAGCGCTCATTCTAGAATCACATTATAACTAGAGATGAGCGACCCTGGAGCAGCTGGAGTCAGTCCGAACCCGATCATTCGGCATGTGATTAGCGGTGGCTGCTGAACTTGGATAAAGCCCTAAGGCGGTGTGGAAAACATGGATATAGTCATTGGCTGTATCCATGTTTTCCTGACAACCTTAGAGCTTTATCCAAGTTCAGCAGCCGCAGCTAATCAAATGCCGAACGATCGGGTTCGGATCGACTCCAGCTGCTCCAGGTTCGCTCATCTCTTTCAGTTTCAGTTTATATAACAGCTCTATGTATGTATGTATGTATGAGCCACATGGAGACACCGAGCACTATGTATGTATGTATGAGCCACATGGAGACACCGAGCACTATGTATGTATGTATGTATGTATGTATGTACGAGCCACATGGAGACACCGAGCACTATGTATGTATGTATGTATGTATGTACGAGCCACATGGAGACACCGAGCACTATGTATGTATGTATGTATGTATGAGCCACATGGAGACACCGAGCACTATGTATGTATGTATGTATGTATGTACGAGCCACATGGAGACACCGAGCACTATGTATGTATGTATGAGCCACATGGAGACACCGAGCACTATGTATGTATGTATGTATGAGCCACATGGAGACACCGAGCACTATGTATGTATGTATGTATGAGCCACATGGAGACACAGAGCACTATGTATGTATGTATGTATGTATGAGCCACATGGAGACACCGAGCACTATGTATGTATGTATGTAGAAATCTGTAAAGTTGCTAAACGGCACTGTGTGGCTCAAGGCTCAAGTCGGGTGCTCCGCCCCAAGGTTCCAGACCCAGGTTCCAAGGCAATTCACAAACAAGGCAAGAGGCGGCACTCCAATTTAAAGTGAACAAAAAGTGGTGTTTATTCACCCAGTATGCAACGTTTCAATCTACTCGTTGAGATCTTTGTCAAGCATCACAGTGGATCATAAGGGGCTGGTATATAACACGCCATAAGACAGCCCACTAATCAAGTGACATCATCATAATTAATAATAAATACATATACATAAATACAAATCCGTGTAATACATAGTGATAAAAAGTGTCCCTGTGTAATGTAAACATAATCAAACATATAGTGTAAACGTCCGATCATCATGTGAATGTACTGATCTCTATAGTATCCTCAAAACAATAACTTCACTGTTAATGGAGGGGGCCGGACTCACCGCCATGTCTAACAAGCCGCTACTCCGTCACGCTGTCTTCCATTGATGTTGCCTTGTTTGTACACAAAGCAACTGCGCATGCGTGAGGAGCGCACCAATAGAGGGAAGTTTAGGAGTGTCATAGCGTCCGGCAGACCAATCAGGAGATAAATGGGTGGATCCGCATGACCAGTGGGCAGAGTTCCATTGTCACAGTGCAAGTAGCGCATGCGGACTAACGTCATGTCTCCCCCGCCGCCATCTTAGATGTTGGCGAAGTGTCTGGACAGCACGGGAATAGCCATCCCAAATAGGTGATATCCAGATTTTCAGCGCCTGCGCACCGTAGTGGATTTCTGCGCCATCTTTGTGTAGGGAAACCAAGCCCATATTCATATTATAGCGGCATCATTCTGATATTACCCGGGTACCAAGGCTGCTCCATTCTCGGGGTCCTTCTCGGTCATCCCAGGCTGGTTGATCCTCTGGCACTTATTTCAGCCATATCTCGAGGTCTCCCAATACGATTCAGGAGGTGAGCCGCATCTTAACAAAATCGAAAAATTAAAAAATTATGATGATCCTCAAAATAGGTCTGAATCGGTCGTCACGGCACTCCATATCTCCCACATATAAATAATAAAAAGTAAAAACTATATATTGGTGAGTCATTGGCCCAGCTCCATCATCAGATCTAAAAAGAAACAAAAAAAGAAATATGTTAAACATCCAATCATGCATGTCGGTCGTATGTTGTGCAAGCAAACAGTTTTTAAATATTATATACATATATACACAATGTCAAAATCCTTTACCTAGTCAGAGGGCAGAATATAAGGGTGAAATAGGGCAAGGTCTACATAAATGCCTTCAGTGAAAAGTCAATGTTCAGTCCAGTGGGTTGTAATGTATTCAACTTGGCTATCCAATATGCCTCCTTTTGTTTAAGTAATTTACGTCAATCACCACCCCGTCTAAGTGGGGAAATCCTGTCAATAACACAAAATTTCAATTGTTGAACTGTATGGCCACATTCCTTAAAGTGGCGTGGTACCGGTAGTTCAAATTTTCCCGTACGGATTGAAGATTTGTGATTATTTAGTCTGATTCTACACTCAGTTGTAGTTTCGCCTACATAGATCCGTGGGCAGGGGCACTGTAGTACGTAAACAACGTGGTCAGATTTGCAGGTCAAATGATGTTTAAGTTTGTACTGTCTCTGTGAGATCAGATCAGTAAATATGTCACCCTTCAACATCAATGGACAATTCTCACATCCCAGGCAGGGAAAACTTCCAGGTTTTAATTCTGATGAAAGGTCTGTCTTCTCTCGGTAATTATCAGCGTGTACTAATTTATCACGTATACTTGGGGCTCGTCTATAGGAAAATAAAGGGGGAGATTTAAACAGTGTTACATTAGAATGGAATTTGGACACAATATCCCAATGCTTTTTAATGATACCAGAGATTTGGGGACTAAATGAATTGTACGTTGATATAAATGGTATCCTACCATGTGAGATAGTCTTTTTGGTCTGCATAGTATCTGGGTCCAACTGTCTAATCTGCATGATGCTCCTCTTGACTAATTTACCTGGGTATCCCCTGTCTTGGAATCTCTGACCCATCTCCTCCAATCTCCTCACTAGTGTACCAGGATCTTCAACAATCCGTTTGACACGGAGGAGTTGGCTACGTGGCAGGGATTCCACCATCCTTCTAGGATGTAAACTGTCGAACCTTAATAAGTTATTCTTATCTGTCGGTTTCAAAAAGATATCAGTGTGTAGCTTACCATTTCTCACGGATACCCAAGTGTCCAAAAACTGCACCCCCTCCCTGGAGTGACTCATAGTAAATTTAATATCTGGATCAGTGTCATTAAGTGATCTAAAAAAATCATCCAATTCCATCTCTGACCCTTTCCATACAAGGAACACATCGTCTATGTATCTCCACCACCCCAGCACTTGGCTAAAGTGGGGAGACACATAGACAACGGTCTCCTCAAGTTCGGCCATTACTATGTTCGCATAAGTTGGGGCCATATTAGACCCCATGGCCGTGCCCCTCTGTATGTATGTATGTATGAGCCACATGGAGACACCGAGCACTATGTATGTATGTATGTATGTATGTACGAGCCACATGGAGACACCGAGCACTATATATGTATGTATGTATGTATGAGCCACATGGAGACACCGAGCACTATGTATGTATGTATGTATGTATGAGCCACATGGAGACACCGAGCACTATATATGTATATATGTATGTATGTATGAGCCACATGGAGACACCGAGCACTATATATGTATGTATGTATGTATGAGCCACATGGAGACACCGAGCACTATATATGTATATATGTATGTATGTATGAGCCACATGGAGACACCGAGCACTATATATGTATGTATGTATGTATGAGCCACATGGAGACACCGAGCACTATGTATGTATGTATGAGCCACATGGAGACACCGAGCACTATGTATGTATGTATGTATGAGCCACATGGAGACACCGAGCACTATGTATGTATGTATGTATGTATGTATGAGCCACATGGAGACACCGAGCACTATATATGTATGTATGTATGTATGAGCCACATGGAGACACCGAGCACTATGTATGTATGTATGTATGAGCCACATGGAGACACCGAGCACTATGTATGTATGTATGTATGTATGTACGAGCCACATGGAGACACCGAGCACTATGTATGTATATATGTATGTATGTATGAGCCACATGGAGACACCGAGCACTATGTATGTATGTATGAGCCACATGGAGACACCGAGCACTATGTATGTATGTACGAGCCACATGGAGACACCGAGCACTATGTACTATCTATGAGCCACATGGAGACACCGAGCACTATGTCCTATGTATGAGCCACATGGAGACACCGAGCACTATGTATGTATGTATGTATGAGCCACATGGAGACACCGAGCACTATGTACTATGTATGAGCCACATGAAGGCACCGAGCACTATGTATGTATGTATGTATGGGCCACATGGAGACACCGAGCACTATGTATGTATGTATGTATGTATGTATGTATGAGCCACATGGAGACACCGAGCACTATGTATGTATGTATGTATGTATGTATGTATGAGCCACATGGAGACACCAAGCACTATGTATGTATGTACGAGCCACATGGAGACACCGAGCACTATGTATGTATGTATGAGCCACATGGAGACACCGAGCACTATGTATGTATGAGCCACATGGAGACACCGAACACTACCGTGTTTCCCCGAAAGTAAGACAGTGTCTTACATTCTTTTTACTCCCAAAAGTCCCACTATGTCTTACTTTTGGGGTATGTCTTATATTGGACAGGGGTGTATGACTGTATAGGGGGGGGAGACAGGGGTGTATGACTGTATAGGGGGGGGAGACAGGGGTGTATGACTGTATAGGGGGGCGGACAGGGGTGTATGACTGTATAGGGGGGGGAAACAGGGGTGTATGACTGTATAGGGGGGCGGACAGGGGTGTATGACTGTAGTCCCCTCAGTAACAGTGCAGGACTGTAACATAGGAGGAATGGATGTGCTGCAGCTGGCAGGATAACACACACAGCTATAAGTTATCCCGCCTGCTGCAGCCCATTATTCCTCCTATCCTGTACTGTTACTGAGGGGATGAGATGACAGGTCAGCTGTCACACGTTGTCCTGTGTGTGCAGGGAGGCGGCCATGTCAGAGCTGGAGGAGCAGCAGCACGTGAGGGCGGCTGTCCTGTACTCCCCTCAGTGAGCAGGGACGCCGGACCGGACGGGTGGTGGGCGCATGGACGGTGCGGCAGGACGGGGCCTCAGAGAGGGCGGACAGGTGCGCGCACGGGGGGTGGGGGGAAGGTCGCTTGGACCAGACGGGGGCGGTGCGGGCAGTCACCTGGGCCCTGCTGCTCCTTCAGCTCCCGCACCAATACCGGCGTCCCTGCACATGACGTGCAGCGCTCGTGCCGGGCCGCGCGCGTGTGTGTGTGTGCGCGCGCGTGCGAGCCTCTGACAGTACTATGTCTTACATTCGGGGTATGTCTTACTTTAGCCCAGCCCCCGAAAGTCCAACTATGTCTTACTTTCGGGGGTGTCTTACTATCGGGGAAACACGGTATGTATGTATGTATGAGCCACATGGAGACACCGAGCACTATGTATGTATGTATGTATGTATGAGCCACATGGAGACACCGAGCACTATGTATGTATGTATGTATGAGCCACATGGAGACACCGAGCACTATGTATGTATGTACGAGCCACATGGAGACACCGAGCACTATGTATGTATGTATGTATGTATGTATGAGCCACATGGAGACACCGAGCACTATGTATGTATGTATGTATGTATGAGCCACATGGAGACACCGAGCACTATGTATGTATGTATGAGCCACATGGAGACACCGAGCACTATGTATGTATGTATGTATGTATGAGCCACATGGAGACACCGAGCACTATATATGTATATATGTATGTATGTATGAGCCACATGGAGACACCGAGCACTATGTATGTATGTATGTATGTATGTACGAGCCACATGGAGACACCGAGCACTATATATGTATGTATGTATGTATGAGCCACATGGAGACACCGAGCACTATGTATGTATGTATGAGCCACATGGAGACACCGAGCACTATGTATGTATGTATGTATGTATGAGCCACATGGAGACACCGAGCACTATGTATGTATGTATGAGCCACATGGAGACACCGAGCACTATGTATGTATGTATGTATGTATGTATGTACGAGCCACATGGAGACACCGAGCACTATGTATGTATATATGTATGTATGTATGAGCCACATGGAGACACCGAGCACTATGTATGTATGTATGAGCCACATGGAGACACCGAGCACTATGTATGTATGTATGTATGTATGAGCCACATGGAGACACCGAGCACTATGTATGGATGTATGTATGTATGAGCCACATGGAGACACCGAGCACTATGTATGTATGTATGAGCCACATGGAGACACCGAGCACTATGTATGTATGTATGTATGTATGAGCCACATGGAGACACCGAGCACTATGTATGTATGTATGTATGTATGAGCCACATGGAGACACCGAGCACTATGTATGTATGTATGTATGTATGAGCCACATGGAGACACCGAGCACTATGTATGTATGTATGAGCCACATGGAGACACCGAGCACTATGTATGTATGAGCCACATGGAGACACCGAGCACTATATATGTATATATGTATGTATGTATGTATGAGCCACATGGAGACACCGAGCACTATATATGTATATATGTATGTATGTATGAGCCACATGGAGACACCGAGCACTATGTATGTATGTATGAGCCACATGGAGACACCGAGCACTATGTATGTATGTATGTATGTACGAGCCACATGGAGACACCGAGCACTATATATGTATGTATGTATGTATGAGCCACATGGAGACACCGAGCACTATGTATGTATGTATGTATGTATGAGCCACATGGAGACACCGAGCACTATGTATGTATGTATGAGCCACATGGAGACACCGAGCACTATGTATGTATGTATGTATGTATGTACGAGCCACATGGAGACACCGAGCACTATGTATGTATATATGTATGTATGTATGAGCCACATGGAGACACCGAGCACTATGTATGTATGTATGAGCCACATGGAGACACCGAGCACTATGTATGTATGTATGTATGTATGTATGAGCCACATGGAGACACCGAGCACTATGTATGGATGTATGTATGTATGAGCCACATGGAGACACCGAGCACTATGTATGTATGTATGAGCCACATGGAGACACCGAGCACTATGTATGTATGTATGTATGTATGTATGTATGAGCCACATGGAGACACCGAGCACTATGTATGTATGTATGAGCCACATGGAGACACCGAGCACTATGTATGTATGTATGTATGTATGTATGAGCCACATGGAGACACCGAGCACTATGTATGTATGTATGTATGAGCCACATGGAGACACAGAGCACTATGTATGTATGTATGTATGAGCCACATGGAGACACCGAGCACTATGTATGTATGTATGTATGTATGTATGAGCCACATGGAGACACAGAGCACTATGTATGTATGTATGTATGAGCCACATGGAGACACCGAGCACTATGTATGTATGTATGTATGAGCCACATGGAGACACCGAGCACTATGTATGTATGTATGAGCCACATGGAGACACAGAGCACTATGTATGTATGTATGTATGTACGAGCCACATGGAGACACCGAGCACTATGTATATATGTATGTATGTACGTATGAGCCACATGGAGACACCGAGCACTATGTATGTATGTATGTATGTATGAGCCACATGGAGACACCGAGCACTATGTATGTATGTATGAGCCACATGGAGACACCGAGCACTATATATGTATGTATGTATGTATGTATGAGCCACATGGAAACACTGAGCACTATGTATGTATGTATGAGCCACATGGAGACACCGAGCACTATATATGTATGTATGTATGTATGAGCCACATGGAGACACCGAGCACTATGTATGTATGTATGTATGTATGAGCCACATGGAGACACCGAGCACTATGTATGTATGTATGTATGTATGAGCCACATGGAGACACCGAGCACTATGTATGGATGTATGAGCCACATGGAGACACCGAGCACTATGTATGTATGTATGAGCCACATGGAGACACTGAGCACTATATATGTATGTATGTATGTACGAGCCACATGGAGACACCGAGCACTATATATGTATGTATGAGCCACATGGAGACACCGAGCACTATGTATGTATGAGCCACATGGAGACACCGAACACTATGTATGTATGTATGAGCCACATGGAGACACCGAGCACTATGTATGTATGTATGTATGAGCCACATGGAGACACCGAGCACTATGTATGTATGTATGTATGTATGTATGTATGAGCCACATGGAGACACAGAGCACTATGTATGTATGTATGTATGTATGTATGTATGTATGTACGAGCCACATGGAGACACTGAGCACTATATATGTATGTATGTATGAGCCACATGGAGACACTGAGCACTATGTACTATGTATGTATGTATGAGCCACATGAAGACACCGAGCACTATGTATGTATGTATGTATGGGCCACATGGAGACACCGAGCACTATGTATGTATGAGCCACATGGAGACACCGAGCACTATGTATGTATGTATGTATGTATGAGCCACATGGAGACACCAAGCACTATATATGTATGTATGAGCCACATGGAGACACCGAGCACTATGTATGTATGTATGTATGTATGTATGTATGAGCCACATGGAGACACCGAGCACTATGTATGTATGTATGAGCCACATGGAGACACCGAGCACTATGTATGTATGTATGTATGTATGAGCCACATGGAGACACCAAACACTATGTATGTATGTATGTATGTATGTATGTATGAGCCACATGGAGACACCGAGCACTATGTATGTATGTATGAGCCACATGAAGACACCGAGCACTATGTATGTATGTATGTATGAGCCACATGGAGACACCGAGCACTATGTATGTATGTATGTATGTATGTATGAGCCACATGGAGACACCGAGCACTATGTATGTATGTATGTATGAGCCACATGGAGACACCGAGCACTATGTATGTATGTATGTATGTATGTATGAGCCACATGGAGACACCGAGCACTATGTATGTATGTATGAGCCACATGGAGACACCGAGCACTATGTATGTATGTATGAGCCACATGAAGACACCGAGCACTATGTATGTATGTATGAGCCACATGAAGACACCGAGCACTATGTATGTATGTATGTATGAGCCACATAAAGACACCGAGCACTATGTATGTATGTATGAGCCACATGAAGACACCAAACACTATGTATGTATGTATGTATGGGCCACATGGAGACACCGAGCACTATGTATGTATGTATGTATGTACAGACGTAGGAGCCACATGGAGACACTGAGCACTATGTATGTATGTATGTATGAGCCACATGGAGACACCCAGCACTATGTATGTATTTATGTATGAGCCACATGGAGACACCGAGCACTATGTATGTATGTATGTATGTATGAGCCACATGGAGACACCGAGCACTATGTATGTATGTATGTATGTATGTATGGGCCACATGGAGACACCGAGCACTATGTATGTATGTATGTATGTATGAGCCACATGGAGACACCGAGCACTATGTATGTATGTATGAGCCACATGGAGACACCGAGCACTATGTATGTATGTATGTATGTATGTATGAGCCACATGGAGACACCGAGCACTATGTATGTATGTATGTATGAGCCACATGGAGACACCGAGCACTATGTATGTATGTATGTATGTATGTATGAGCCACATGGAGACACCGAGCACTATGTATGTATGTATGTATGTATGAGCCACATGGAGACACCGAGCACTATGTATGTATGTATGTATGTATGTATGTATGGGCCACATGGAGACACCGAGCACTATGTATGTATGAGCCACATGGAGACACCGAGCACTATGTATGTATGTATGTATGTATGAGCCACATGGAGACACCGAGCACTATGTATGTATGTATGTATTTATGAGCCACATGGAGACACCGAGCACTATGTATGTATGTATGTAGGAGCCACTGAGCACTATGTATGTATGTATGAACCAAATAAAGACACCGAGCACTATGTATGTATGCATGAGCCACATGGAGACACCGAGCACTATGTCCTATGTATGAGCCACATGGAGACACCGAGCACTATGTATGTATGAGCCACCGAGCACTATGTATGTATGAGCCACATGGAGACACTGAGTACTATGTATGGATGTATGTATGGGCCACATGGAGACACGAGCACTATGTCCTATGTATGAGCCACATGGAGACACCGAGCACTATGTATGTATGTATGTATAGGCCACATGGGGACACCGAGCACTATGTATGTATGTATGTATGAGCCACATGGAGACACCGAGCACTATGTATGTATGTATGTATGTATGTATGGGCCACATGGAGACACTGAGCACTATGTATGTATGTATGAGCCACCGAGCACTATGTATGTATGTATGTATGAGCCACATGGAGACACTGAGTACTATGTATGTATGTATGTAGGAGCCACATGGAGACACCGAGCACTATGTATGTATGTATGTATGTATGAGCCACATGAGACACCGAGCACTATGTATGTATGTATGTATGAGCCACCGAGCACTATGTATGTATGAGCCACATGGAGACACTGAGTACTATGTATGTATGTAGGAGCCACATGGAGACACCGAGCACTATGTACTATGTATGAGCCACATGGAGAGGCCTAGTGATCAGCTGATCTCATGGTGCTCCCTATGTAGTGAGGCCTATTGATCAGCTGATCTCATGGTGCTCCCTATGTAGTGAGGCCTAGTGATCAGCTGATCTCATGGTGCTCCTTCTGTGGTGAGGCCCGGTGATCAGCTGATCTCATGGTGCTCCTTCTGTGGTGAGGCCCGGTGATCAGCTGATCTCATGGTGCTCCTTCTGTGGTGAGGCCCGGTGATCAGCTGATCTCATGGTGCTCCTTCTGTGGTGAGGCCCGGTGATCAGCTGATCTCATGGTGCTCCTTCTGTGGTGAGGCCCAGTGATCAGTTGATCTCATGGTGCGCCTTCTGTAGTGAGGCCTGGTGATCAGCTGATCTCATGGTGCTCCTTCTGTGGTGAGGCCCGGTGATCAGCTGATCTCATGGTGCTCCTTCTGTGGTGAGGCCCAGTGATCAGTTGATCTCATGGTGCGCCTTCTGTAGTGAGGCCTGGTGATCAGCTGATCTCATGGTGCTCCTTCTGTAGTGAGGCCCAGTGATCAGTTGATCTCATGGTGCGCCTTCTGTAGTGAGGCCCGGTGATCAGCTGATCTCATGGTGCTCCTTCTGTAGTGAGGCCCAGTGATCAGTTGATCTCATGGTGCGCCTTCTGTGGTGAGGCCCGGTGATCAGCTGATCTCATGGTGCTCCTTCTGTGGTGAGGCCCAGTGATCAGTTGATCTCATGGTGCGCCTTCTGTAGTGAGGCCTGGTGATCAGCTGATCTCATGGTGCTCCTTCTGTAGTGAGGCCCAGTGATCAGTTGATCTCATGGTGCGCCTTCTGTGGTGAGGCCCGGTGATCAGCTGATCTCATGGTGCTCCTTCTGTGGTGAGGCCCAGTGATCAGTTGATCTCATGGTGCGCCTTCTGTAGTGAGGCCCGGTGATCAGCTGATCTCATGGTGCTCCTTCTGTGGTGAGGCCTGGCGATTGGAGGGGCAGGGAGAGAAGGAGGAGTGGGATGAAGTAGAGGAGCAGGAAGAAAAGAAGTGCTGTGCAGAAGAGGAGTAGGGTGAAAGGAAGGAGTAGGGTCAAGAAGATGAGCTGGTAGAAGTGAAGGTGAACGGAGAAGAGGAGGTGCAGAGAGAGGAGAAGGTGGGGGAAGAAGAGGAGGTGCAGGGAGAAGAGCCCACCATCCATTATAGGGTATGAGAGGAGCCCGCCATCCATTATAGGGTATGAGAGGAGCCCCCCCCCCTATCCATTATAGGATATGAGACGAGCCCGCCATCCATTATAGGGTATGAGAGGAGCCCACCATCCATTATAGGGTATGAGAGGAGCCCCCCACCCCTCCATCCATTATAGGGTATAAGAGGAGCCCCCCACCCCTCCATCCATTATAGGGTATGAGAGGAGCCCCCCACCCCTCCATCCATTATAGGGTATGAGAGGAGCCCCCCACCCCTCCATCCATTATAGGGTATGAGAGGAGCCCCCCACCCCTCCATCCATTATAGGGTATGAGAGGAGCCCCCCCCCCCTATCCATTATAGGATATGAGACGAGCCCGCCATCCATTATAGGGTATGAGAGGAGCCCCCCACCCCTCCATCCATTATAGGGTATAAGAGGAGCCCCCCACCCCTCCATCCATTATAGGGTATAAGAGGAGCCCCCTACCCCTCTATCCATTATAGCAGGGGTGGGGAACCTTTTCCATGTCGAGGGCCGGTCGGGCATTAATAAAATCATTCGAGGGCCGCATACTGTGCGCGGCAGTTAGCGGGGGTTTGCAGCACCCGGGGCAAGGCAAAGTATTGTTCCCCCAGTGCCCCTGCTATTGTAGTTAACCCCCAGTGATGCCCCTTGTAGTCTAGTTAACCCCCCCAGTGATGCCTCTGGTAGCCTAGTTATCACCCCCATCAGGCATGCCCCTGGTAGCCTAGTTATCACCCCCATCAGGCATGCCCCTGGTAGCCTAGTTATCACCCCCATCAGGCATGTCCCTGGTAGCCTAGTTATCACCCCCATCAGGCATGTCTCTGGTAGCCTAGTTATTCCCCCCCCATCAGGCATGTCTCTGGTAGCCTAGTTATCCCCCCCCCATCAGGCATGTCCCTGGTAGCCTAGTTATCACCCCCATCAGGCATGTCTCTGGTAGCCTAGTTATCACCCCCATCAGGCATGTCCCTGGTAGCCTAGTTATCCCCCCCATCAGGCATGTCTCTGGTAGCCTAGTTATCACCCCCATCAGGCATGTCCCTGGTAGCCTAGTTATCCCCCCCATCAGGCATGTCCCTGGTAGCCTAGTTATCACCCCCATCAGGCTTGTCTCTGGTAGCCTAGTTATCACCCCCATCAGGCATGTCCCTGGTAGCCTAGTTATCCCCCCCATCAGGCATGTCTCTGGTAGCCTAGTTATCACCCCCATCAGTCATGTCTCTGGTAGCCTAGTTATCACCCCCATCAGGCATGTCTCTGGTAGCCTAGTTATCACCCCCATCAGGCATGTCTCTGGTAGCCTAGTTATCACCCCCATCAGGCATGTCTCTGGTAGCCTAGTTATCACCCCCATCAGTCATGTCTCTGGTAGCCTAGTTATCCCCCCCCCCCATCAGGCATGTCTCTGGTAGCCTAGTTATCACCCCCATCAGGCATGTTCCTGGTAGCCTAGTTATCCCCCCCATCAGTCATGTCTCTGGTAGCCTAGTTATCACCCCCATCAGGCATGTCCCTGGTAGCCTAGTTATCCCCCCCATCAGTCATGTCTCTGGTAGCCTAGTTATCACCCCCATCAGTCTTGTCCCTGGTAGCCTAGTTATCCCCCCCATCAGACATTTCCCTGGTAGCCTAGTTATCCCCCCCATCAGGCATGTCTCTGGTAGCCTAGTTATCACCCCCATCAGGCATGTCCCTGGTAGCCTAGTTATCACCCCCATCAGGCATGTCCCTGGTAGCCTAGTTATCACCCCCATCAGGCATGTCCCTGGTAGCCTAGTTATCACCCCCATCAGGCATGTCTCTGGTAGCCTAGTTATCACCCCCATCAGGCATGCCCCTGAAGCCTAGTTATCCCCCCCATCAGGCATGTCTCTGGTAGCCTAGTTATCCCCCCCCCCATCAGGCATGTCTCTGGTAGCCTAGTTATCACCCCCATCAGGCATGTCTCTGGTAGCCTAGTTATCACCCCCATCAGGCATGTCCCTGGTAGCCTAGTTATCCCCCCCATCAGGCATGTCCTCTGGTAGCCTAGTTATCACCCCCATCAGGCATGTCCCTGGTAGCCTAGTTATCCCCCCCATCAGGCATGTCCCTGGTAGCCTAGTTATCACCCCCATCAGGCTTGTCCCTGGTAGCCTAGTTATCCCCCCCATCAGGCATGTCCCTGGTAGCCTAGTTATCACCCCCATCAGTCATGTCCCTGGTAGCCTAGTTATCACCCCCATCAGGCTTGTCCCTGGTAGCCTAGTTATCCCCCCCATCAGGCATGTCCCTGGCAGCCTAGTTATCCCCCCCCCATCAGCCATGTCTCTGGTAGCCTAGTTATCACCCCCATCAGTCTTGTCCCCGGTAGCCTAGTTATCACCCCCATCAGGCATGTCCCTGGTAGCCTAGTTATCCCCCCCCCCATCAGGCATGTCTCTGGTAGCCTAGTTATCACCCCCATCAGGCATGTCCCTGGTAGCCTAGTTATCACCCCCATCAGGCATGTCCCTGGTAGCCTAGTTATCACCCCCATCAGGCATGTCTCTGGCAGCCTAGTTATCACCCCCATCAGGCATGTCTCTGGTAGCCTAGTTATCACCCCCATCAGGCATGTCTCTGGTAGCCTAGTTATCACCCCCATCAGGCATGTCCCTGGTAGCCTAGTTATCCCCCCCATCAGGCATGTCCCTGGTAGCCTAGTTATCCCCCCCATCAGGCATGTCTCTGGTAGCCTAGTTATCCCCCCCCCATCAGGCATGTCCCTGGTAGCCTAGTTATCACCCCCATCAGGCATGTCTCTGGTAGCCTAGTTATCACCCCCATCAGGCATGTCCCTGGTAGCCTAGTTATCCCCCCCATCAGGCATGTCTCTGGTAGCCTAGTTATCACCCCCATCAGGCATGTCCCTGGTAGCCTAGTTATCCCCCCCATCAGGCATGTCCCTGGTAGCCTAGTTATCACCCCCATCAGGCTTGTCCCTGGTAGCCTAGTTATCCCCCCCATCAGGCATGTCCCTGGTAGCCTAGTTATCACCCCCATCAGTCATGTCCCTGGTAGCCTAGTTATCACCCCCATCAGGCTTGTCCCTGGTTGCCTAGTTATCCCCCCCATCAGGCATGTCCCTGGCAGCCTAGTTATCCCCCCCCCCATCAGCCATGTCTCTGGTAGCCTAGTTATCACCCCCATCAGGCATGTCCCTGGTAGCCTAGTTATCACCCCCATCAGGCATGTCCCTGGTAGCCTAGTTATCACCCCCATCAGGCATGTCTCTGGCAGCCTAGTTATCACCCCCATCAGGCATGTCTCTGGTAGCCTAGTTATCCCCCCCATCAGGCATGTCTCTGGTAGCCTAGTTATCACCCCCATCAGGCATGTCCCTGGTAGCCTAGTTATCACCCCCATCAGGCATGTCCCTGGTAGCCTAGTTATCACCCCCATCAGACATGTCCCCGGTAGCCTAGTTATCACCCCCATCAGGCATGTCCCTGGTAGCCTAGTTATCCCCCCCCCCCATCAGGCATGTCTCTGGTAGCCTAGTTATCACCCCCATCAGGCATGTCCCTGGTAGCCTAGTTATCACCCCCATCAGGCATGTCCCTGGTAGCCTAGTTATCACCCCCATCAGGCATGTCTCTGGCAGCCTAGTTATCACCCCCATCAGGCATGTCTCTGGTAGCCTAGTTATCCCCCCCATCAGGCATGTCTCTGGTAGCCTAGTTATCACCCCCATCAGGCATGTCCCTGGTAGCCTAGTTATCACCCCCATCAGGCATGTCCCTGGTAGCCTAGTTATCACCCCCATCAGGCATGTCCCTGGGATCCTAGTTATCACCCCCATCAGGCATGTCCCTGGTAGCCTAGTTATCACCCCCATCAGGCATTTCCCTGGTAGCCTAGTTATCACCCCCATCAGGCATGTCCCTGGTAGCCTAGTTATCACCCCCATCAGGCATGTCTCTGGTAGCCTAGTTATCACCCCCATCAGGCATGTCTCTGGTGGCCTAGTTATCACCCCCATCAGGCATGTCTCTGGTAGCCTAGTTATCACCCCCATCAGGCATGTCTCTGGTAGCCTAGTTATCACCCCCATCAGGCATGTCCCTTGTAGCCTAGTTATCACCCCCATCAGGCATGTCCCTTGTAGCCTAGTTATCACCCCCATCAGGCATGTCCCTGGTAGCCTAGTTATCACCCCCATCAGTCATGTCCCTGGTAGCCTAGTTATCCCCCCCCCATCAGGCATGTTCCTGGTAGCCTAGTTATCACCCCCATCAGGCATTTCCCTGGTAGCCTAGTTATCACCCCCATCAGGCATGTCCCTGGTAGCCTAGTTATCCCCCCCCCATCAGGCATGTCCCTGGTAGCCTAGTTATCACCCCCATCAGGCATGTCTCTGGTGGCCTAGTTATCACCCCCATCAGGCATGTCTCTGGTAGCCTAGTTATCACCCCCATCAGGCATGTCTCTGGTAGCCTAGTTATCACCCCCATCAGGCATGTCCCTTGTAGCCTAGTTATCACCCCCATCAGGCATGTCCCTTGTAGCCTAGTTATCACCCCCATCAGGCATGTCCCTGGTAGCCTAGTTATCACCCCCATCAGGCATGTCTCTGGTAGCCTAGTTATCACCCCCATCAGGCATGTCCCTTGTAGCCTAGTTATCACCCCCATCAGGCATGTCCCTGGGATCCTAGTTAACCCCCAAATAAAAAAAAAATAAACATCCCTCTCACCTTACCTCCGCTCCCACGCTGCCCATGTCCTCTTCTGTCCCAGGTCCTCTGTGCCGGTCTTCTCCTGCAGGCGGCGCGCGATGAAATGACGTCATCGCGCGCGGCCCGCAGGAGACTGAAGACACGCGCCGCTCTAGTGGGGAAGAAGCCGGCACAGACAGCATCCTCCTGTATCCGGCAGCTGTCACAGACACCGGAGGATGCTGTGTATGCCGGCTCCTTCCTCCTCCAGAGCGGCGCGCATCACAGGGGAGCTGCGGGCCGCATCGGGAGGTCTCAGGGGCCGGAGGTTCCCCACCCCTGCATTATAGGGTATGAGAGGAGCCCGCCGTCCATTATAGGGTATGAGAGGAGCCCCCCACCCCTCCATCCATTATAGGGTATGAGAGGAGCCCCCCACCCCTCCATCCATTATAGGGTATGAGAGGAGCCCCCCACCCCTCCATCCATTATAGGGTATGAGAGGAGCCCCCCACCCCTCCATCCATTATAGGGTATGAAAGGAGCCCCCCACCCCTCCATCCATTATAGGGTATGAGAGGAGCTACAGGAGACACTGCAGCTTCATGATGACAGGATACTATGAATCCTCGATGCTCTCTCCAACCCACGGAACTTACACAAGATGCTGGGCATGCACACACAATTACACCTAGAAGAGAAGCGTGCACGACCCCCCCACCCCTACCCCTGACTATGTCCACAACCACTAGCTACCTGTACAACCCCCGCTATATCCACAACAACCAGCTACCTGTACAACCCCCCGCTATGTGCACCACCCCTCACTATGTCCACAACCACTAGCTACCTGTACAACCCCCGCTATGTCCACAACCACCAGCTACCTGTACAACCCCCCGCTATGTGCACCACCCCTCACTATGTCCACAACCACCAGCTACCTGTACAACCCCCGCTATCTCCACAACCACCAGCTACCTGTACAACCCCTGACTATGTCCACAACCACCAGCTACCTGTACAACCCCCGCTATCTCCACAACCACCAGCTACCTGTACAACCCCTGACTATGTCCACAACCACCAGCTACCTGTACAACCCCCGACTATGTCCACAACCACCAGCTACCTGTACAACCCCCGCTATGTCCACAACCACCAGCTACCTGTACAACCCCTGACTATGTCCACAACAACCAGCTACCTGTACAACCCCCGCTATGTGCACCACCCCTCACTATGTCCACAACCACCAGCTACCTGTACAACCCCTGACTATGTCCACAACCACCAGCTACCTGTACAACCCCCGCTATGTCCACAACCACCAGCTACCTGTACAACCCCTGACTATGTCCACAACCACCAGCTACCTGTACAACCCCTGCTATGTGCACCACTCCTCACTATGTCCACAACCACCAGCTACCTGTACAACCCCCGCTATGTCCACAACCACCAGCTACCTGTACAACCCCCCGTTATGTGCACCACCCCTCACTATGTCCACAACCACCAGCTACCTGTACAACCCCCGCTATCTCCACGACCCCAACTATGTGCACAATGCTTAGCTACCTGCACAACCCCTCACTATGTGCACACTCACCAGCTACCTGCACAACCCCCTGACCATCAATGATCACCCAGCCATATACTGAGACTGACCAACCATCAATGACCGCCCAGCCATATACTGAGACCGACCATCAATGACCGGCCAGCCATATACTGAGACTGACCAACCATCAATGACCGCCCAGCCATATACTGAGACCGACCATCAATGACCGGCCAGCCATATACTGAGACCGACCATCAATGACCGGCCAGCCCTGTACTGAGACCGACCATCAATGACCGCCCAGCCATATACTGAGACCGACCATCAATGACCGGCCAGCCCTGTACTGAGACCGACCATCAATGACCGGCCAGCCATGTACTGAGACCGACCATCAATGACCGGCCAGCCATGTACTGAGACCGACCATCAATGACCACCCAGCCATGTACTGAGACCGACCATCAATGACCGCCCAGCCATGTACTGAGACCGACCATCAATGACCGCCCAGCCATGTACTGAGACCGACCATCAATGACCGGCCAGCCATATACTGAGACGACCATCAATGACCGCCCAGCCATGTACTGAGACCGACCATCAATGACTGCCCCAGCCATGTACTGAGACCGACCATCAATGACCGGCCAGCCATATACTGAGACCGACCATCAATGACCGCCCAGCCATGTACTGAGACCGACCATCAATGACCGCCCAGCCATGTACTGAGACCGACCATCAATGACCGGCCAGCCATGTACTGAGACCGACCATCAATGACTGCCCCAGCCATGTACTGAGACCGACCATCAATGACCGCCCAGCCATATACTGAGACCGACCATCAATGACCGCCCAGCCATATACTGAGACCGACCATCAATGACCGGCCAGCCCTGTACTGAGACCGACCATCAATGACCGCCCAGCCATGTACTGAGACCGACCATCAATGACCGCCTAGCCATGTACTGAAACCCTCAATGACCGCCCAGCCATGTGCCGAGACTGATCGACCATCAATGACTGCCCCAGCCATATACTGACCATGAATGACCGCCCAGCAATGTACTGAGATTGACTGATCATGTTTGTCATGTACATGGTGTGTAAAATAAGAGTCAAGACTTTGTTTTTTTATATATAAAAGAAAGATTTATTTATAGTACTTAACCTGAATATACAAAGTAGTGGTCCAGCATGAAGTGATGAGGTATACAGCGTAATAAGCTAGTCACAGGTGGATGAGACTACGCCCTGCTCCTCACTAATCTCCGCTATACACACTTTGATAGCACATTAGGATACAGAAAAAAAATTTACATATTCAACTTTGCCATTTTCCAAACATTTTGCTTGCACAACTATATACGGAACAGCAACAAATGAAAGATCTATACAGAATGCCCCAGGTTTCCCTTTGCGGCTATAATATGAGCCATCTCTTTGGCCTTCATTGCATATGAAGCTCCTAGGCTAACACCATGATATATATTACAGGACGGCAGCTTCACTCCCGAATACACATGGCTCCACCAGGACCTGCGATTCAGAGATGACACAAAGCAAAGCTATACCACCACGGAAAACAAACAGATCTTTTTCTTTATTATTGTAGCAGTCAACCAGTACAAACAAGCACCAATAAATAACATTTTACAAAAAACCTTCCGCTATCCTGGCCGTGATGTTACAGGTTTCTAGTGCATGTGGGTTTACAGTATATAAAAAAGTTGTTCTGTAAAATGTACAGATATAAAGCACATTCTCTACTGTTTAGATTCAACCATGTCACGTAGGCTATAAAAAGTCCGGGCACCGGGGGAGGGGGCGACTAGGCCGACTCTTTCACTTCTGTGGAATCTCCATTTTCTGTCTTCTGTTTTTTAGTTTCAGTTTCCTCCTGAAAAGCAAAGATGGCCATTAATGTGAGGAAACACGTGGGGGCAGAGAGAGAGCGTGAGAGAGAGACATATACAGCAGGGGCAGATAAGGGGTCACACACACACAGCAGGGGCAGATAAGGGGTCACACACACACAGCAGGGGCAGATAAGGGGTCACACACACACAGCAGGGGCAGATAAGGGGTCACACACACACACACACAGCAGGGGCAGATAAGGGGTCACACTCACACAGCAGGGGCAGATAAGGGGTCACACACACACAGCAGGGGCAGATAAGGGGTCACACACACACACACAGCAGGGGCAGATAAGGGGTCACACACACACACACACAGCAGGGGCAGATAAGGGGTCACACACACACAGCAGGGGCAGATAAGGGGTCACACACACACAGCAGGGGCAGATAAGGGGTCACACACACACAGCAGGGGCAGATAAGGGGTCACACACACACAGCAGGGGCAGATAAGGGGTCGCGCACACAGCAAGGGCAGATAAGGGGTCGCGCGCGCGCACACAGCAGGGGCAGATAAGGGGTCGCACACACACACACACACAGCAGGGGCAGATAAGGGGTCACACGCACACAGCAGGGGCAGATAAGCGGTCACACACACACAGCAGGGGCAGATAAGGGGTCGCGCACACAGCAGGGGCAGATAAGGGGTCGCGCGCGCGCACACAGCAGGGGCAGATAAGGGGTCGCGCACACAGCAGGGGCAGATAAGGGGTCGCGCACACAGCAGGGGCAGATAAGGGGTCGCGCACACAGCAGGGGCAGATAAGGGGTCGCGCACACAGCAGGGGCAGATAAGGGGTCGCGCACACAGCAGGGGCAGATAAGGGGTCGCGCGCGCACACAGCAGGGGCAGATAAGGGGTCGCGCGCGCACACAGCAGGGGCAGATAAGGGGTCGCGCGCGCACACAGCAGGGGCAGATAAGGGGTCGCGCGCGCACACAGCAGGGGCAGATAAGGGGTCGCGCGCGCACACAGCAGGGGCAGATAAGGGGTCGCGCGCGCACACAGCAGGGGCAGATAAGGGGTCGCGCGCGCACACAGCAGGGGCAGATAAGGGGTCGCGCGCGCACACAGCAGGGGCAGATAAGGGGTTGCGCGCACACAGCAGGGGCAGATAAGGGGTCGCGCACACACAGCAGGGGCAGATAAAGGGGTCACACACACACAGCAGGGGCAGATAAGGGGTCACACACACACACAGCAGGGGCAGATAAGGGGTCACACACACACACAGCAGGGGCAGATAAGGGGTCGCGCACACACACAGCAGGGGCAGATAAAGGGGTCACACACACACAGCAGGGGCAGATAAGGGGTCACACACACACACAGCAGGGGCAGATAAGGGGTCACACACACACACAGCAGAGGCAGATAAGGGGTCGCACAAACACACACACAGCAGGGGCAGATAAGGGGTCGCACACACACACACACACACAGCAGGGGCATATAAGGGGTCGCACACACACACACACAGCAGGGGCAGATAAGGGGTCGCGCACACACACACACACACAGCAGGGGCAGATAAGGGGTCGCGCACACACACACACAGCAGGGGCAGATAAGGGGTCGCGCACACACACACACAGCAGGGGCAGATAAGGGGTCGCGCACACACACACACACACACAGCAGGGGCAGATAAGGGGTCGCGCACACACACACACACAGCAGGGGCAGATAAGGGGTCGCGCACACAGCAGGGGCAGATAAGGGGTCGCGCACACACACACACACACACAGCAGGGGCAGATAAGGGGTCGCGCGCACACACACACAGCAGGGGCAGATAAGGGGTCACACACACACAGCAGGGGCAGATAAGGGGTCGCACACACACAGCAGGGGCAGATAAGGGGTCGCTCGCGCACACACACAGCAGGGGCAGATAAGGGGTCGCTCGCGCACACACACAGCAGGGGCAGATAAGGGGTCGCGCGCACACACACACAGCAGGGGCAGATAAGGGGTCGCACACACACAGCAGGAAGAGTCTAATATACAAGTTAATGGCAGCTATATCCTTACATAACATGCAGCACCCACCTCCTTCTCCGCCGGGCGCTTTACAGGATGACTGTCTGACTCAGTCTCCTCTCCTTCACCTTCTTCCTCTTCTTCATCTTCTTCTCCTTCACCCTCTGCTGGGAAAGAAGAGAACAAATGATGAGACAATAGCACTAGTGTCGCAGCGATGGAGGGATCTCTATGGAAAGGACCATCACCTTCATCTTCTTCCTCCTCTGGGTCCTCGGTGTTCTCCTCGCTGTGATCGGCTCCGTTCTCTTCCTGTAAATACATCCAGGTTACACACCACCTCCAGCAGCCGCTCCATACACGGATGGTTTACTATGGACAACAAACCCCAGCATGCCACCACAATAATGGCCGTCCATAAAGGCCCCTGTGCATGCTGAGAGTTGTAGTGTACGGGGAATAATATCAGAGGAGACTTACAGTTCCGTTGGCCGGAACGTCGCCGCCATTCTCCGCCTTCTCGGCCTCCTCCACCACTTCCTTCTTCTCCTTGAGATCCTGCACAATAAGCACATAACAGATATATATATATATAGCGGCAGTGACTAGTGGTACAGCTGCTCCTAGTAGCGATCACACTTTATTATGTGCCAGTATAATAAGGCAGTGAAGAGCCAGGCTCGGCACTTCTCTCCCATTCCTCTCATGTCTATTGGTCTCCATTGAGCTTATAAAATCATTCTACACACAGGATTACACAGCAGGAAGACAAAGAATCGAATCGATACCGGCGGGAGATGCTCAGGTATCGGACGCGCGCTCCCGCATCGGGCTCAGCTACTGGACGCGCGCTCCCGCTTCGGCTCATGTAGCGGATGCGCGCCTCCGGGGCGGCCGCGAGCAGCGGAGAAACAAAGACTTGGCCGCGCAGGCGCAGCAGCGTCTCTCCGGCTCCCGCTCACCACGCCCCCTGGTCCCGCCCCCGCTCTCCCGCATTTTTCTCCACAGCCGCCCCCCCCCCCCCCCTCCATTCGTTTGAACTCGCCGTCTCCTCAGAGCAGAGAGCGGGGGCTGGCCGGGAGCCAGGGCAGGTGGCAGGGCTCACCGCTGCGATACAGTGCGATACACCCCGCTCACCACAGCAGGTGAGGTAAAAGCGCGGGAGAGGCAGAACCCGTGAGGTGAGCGGGCACACCGACCGGAGCGACAAATCACCCGGGGAGAAGGAAAGTTCGCACGGAGCCGGTAATTGCCGCGATACCTCGTGCGGACAAAAGACAACAAAGAGCCGCGGCGAACAATGGGAGACACGGTGTGACAGGCGGCGGTACCTTAGTCACGGGCACCTCGGTGCTGGCGGCGGTGGTATCCACATCGGTATCGGCCATGTTCCCGGGAAGTTCGGTGAGCGGGAGGAAGAAGAGTAATAATACCGGGAGGAGGAGGAGGAGAAGAGCTGATGGAAGACGCAGGACCCGCGGCCGTGAGGACACCAATGAAACTACTGGACCACAGAGCGAGAATTAAATACAAACTCGGAGTGGGCGGGACCCAGGAGGATGGCGGCGCTGGGATTGGCTGGAGAACGCTACCCGCTCATGTTTCATTGGCTGTCTTTAATGTCTATTCTCAGCATCCCCCCGCCCCGTAGAATTAATAGGCTCCTCACTCTGTGATTGGCTTATCCGGATAGAGGATAACCCCGCCCATTATGCAAATATCATAGTGGAGCAGCAGGATGCTTGGCAGCTTCTATTGGCTCGCGCCCCCCTCCTTTGTTGTGCGGATGTGACTGGCTGGTACCAGGCGCCGTGCTGCGCTCCGCCGGCCATAGGGGTGTACGGAACCGGCCGCAAGGGGGAGCAGTGTGTACGGGCAGCGGCGGAACCGGCCGCAAGGGGGAGCAGTGTGTACGGGGCAGCGGCGGAACCGGCCGCAAGGGGGAGCAGTGTGTACGGAACCGGCCGCAAGGGGGAGCAGTGTGTGTATAGGGGAGCAGTGTGTACGGAACCGGCCGCAAGGGGGAGCAGTGTGTACGGGGCAGCGGCGGCAGTGTGCAGTCTCCTCACTGATTCCTGGTTATTACCCCATATACATAGCTCACCATAGTGATAGGGGAAGCGTGCAGTCTCCTCACTGATTCCTGGTTATTACCCCATATACATAGCTCACCATAGTGATAGGGGAAGCGTGCAGTCTCCTCACTGATCCATTCCTGGTTATTACCCCATATACATAGCTCACCATAGTGATAGGGGAAGCGTGCAGTCTCCTCACTGATTCCTGGTTATTACTCCATATACATAGCTCACCATAGTGATAGGGGAAGCGTGCAGTCTCCTCACTGATTCCTGGTTATTACCCCATATACATAGCTCACCATAGTGATAGGGGAAGCGTGCAGTCTCCTCACTGATTCCTGGTTATTACCCCATATACATAGCTCACCATAGTGATAGGGGAAGCGTGCAGTCTCCTCACTGATTCCTGGTTATTAACACAAATACATAGCTCACAATAGTGATAGGAGAAGCGTGCAGTCTCCTCACTGATTCCTGGTTATTACCCCATATACATAGCTCACCATAGTGATAGGAGAAGCGTGCAGTCTCCTCACTGATTCCTGGTTATTACCCCATATACATAGCTCACCATAGTGATAGGGGAAGCGTGCAGTCTCCTCACTGATCCATTCCTGGTTATTACCCCATATACATAGCTCACCATAGTGATAGGGGAAGCGTGCAGTCTCCTCACTGATTCCTGGTTATTACCCCATATACATAGCTCACCATAGTGATAGGGGAAGCGTGCAGTCTCCTCACTGATCCATTCCTGGTTATTACCCCATATACATAGCTCACCATAGTGATAGGAGAAGCGTGCAGTCTCCTCACTGATCCATTCCTGGTTATTACCCCATATACATAGCTCACCATAGTGATAGGGGAAGCGTGCAGTCTCCTCACTGATTCCTGGTTATTACCCCATATACATAGCTCACCATAGTGATAGGGGAAGCGTGCAGTCTCCTCACTGATTCCTGGTTATTACCCCATATACATAGCTCACCATAGTGATAGGAGAAGCGTGCAGTCTCCTCACTGATTCCTGGTTATTACCCCATATACATAGCTCACCATAGTGATAGGAGAAGCGTGCAGTCTCCTCACTGATTCCTGGTTATTACCCCATATACATAGCTCACCATAGTGATAGGGGAAGCGTACAGTCTCCTCACTGATTCCTGGTTATTACCCCATATACAGAGCTCACCATAGTGATAGGGGAAGCGTGCAGTCTCCTCACTGATCCATTCCTGGTTATTACCCCATATACATAGCTCACCATAGTGATAGGGGAAGCGTGCAGTCTCCTCACTGATTCCTGGTTATTACCCCATATACATAGCTCACCATAGTGATAGGGGAAGCGTGCAGTCTCCTCACTGATCCATTCCTGGTTATTACCCCATATACATAGCTCACCATAGTGATAGGGGAAGCGTGCAGTCTCCTCACTGATTCCTGGTTATTACTCCATATACATAGCTCACCATAGTGATAGGGGAAGCGTGCAGTCTCCTCACTGATTCCTGGTTATTACTCCATATACATAGCTCACCATAGTGATAGGGGAAGCGTGCAGTCTCCTCACTGATTCCTGGTTATTACCCCATATACATAGCTCACCATAGTGATAGGGGAAGCGTGCAGTCTCCTCACTGATTCCTGGTTATTACCCCATATACATAGCTCACCATAGTGATAGGGGAAGCGTGCAGTCTCCTCACTGATTCCTGGTTATTACCCCATATACATAGCTCACCATAGTGATAGGGGAAGCGTGCAGTCTCCTCACTGATTCCTGGTTATTACCCCATATACATAGCTCACCATAGTGATAGGGGAAGCGTGCAGTCTCCTCACTGATCCATTCCTGGTTATTACCCCATATACATAGCTCACCATAGTGATAGGGGAAGCGTGCAGTCTCCTCACTGATTCCTGGTTATTACCCCATATACATAGCTCACCATAGTGATAGGAGAAGCGTGCAGTCTCCTCACTGATTCCTGGTTATTACTCCATATACATAGCTCACCATAGTGATAGGGGAAGCGTGCAGTCTCCTCACTGATTCCTGGTTATTACCCCATATACATAGCTCACCATAGTGATAGGGGAAGCGTGCAGTCTCCTCACTGATTCCTGGTTATTACCCCATATACATAGCTCACCATAGTGATAGGAGAAGCCTGCAGTATCCTCACTGATTCCTGGTTATTACCCCATATACATAGCTCACCATAGTGATAGGGGAAGCGTGCAGTCTCCTCACTGATTCCTGGTTATTACCCCATATACATAGCTCACCATAGTGATAGGGGAAGCGTGCAGTCTCCTCACTGATTCCTGGTTATTACTCCATATACATAGCTCACTATAGTGATAGGGGAAGCGTGCAGTCTCCTCACTGATTCCTGGTTATTACTCCATATACATAGCTCACCATAGTGATAGGGGAAGCGTGCAGTCTCCTCACTGATTCCTGGTTATTACCCCATATACATAGCTCACCATAGTGATAGGGGAAGCGTGCAGTCTCCTCACTGATTCCTGGTTATTACCCCATATACATAGCTCACCATAGTGATAGGGGAAGCGTGCAGTCTCCTCACTGATTCCTGGTTATTACCCCATATACATAGCTCACCATAGTGATAGGGGAAGCGTGCAGTCTCCTCACTGATCCATTCCTGGTTATTACCCCATATACATAGCTCACCATAGTGATAGGGGAAGCGTGCAGTCTCCTCACTGATTCCTGGTTATTACCCCATATACATAGCTCACCATAGTGATAGGGGAAGCGTGCAGTCTCCTCACTGATTCCTGGTTATTACCCCATATACATAGCTCACCATAGTGATAGGGGAAGCGTGCAGTCTCCTCACTGATCCATTCCTGGTTATTACCCCATATACATAGCTCACTATAGTGATAGGGGAAGCGTGCAGTCTCCTCACTGATTCCTGGTTATTACCCCATATACATAGCTCACCATAGTGATAGGGGAAGCGTGCAGTCTCCTCACTGATCCATTCCTGGTTATTACCCCATATACATAGCTCACCATAGTGATAGGGGAAGCGTGCAGTCTCCTCACTGATTCCTGGTTATTACCCCATATACATAGCTCACCATAGTGATAGGGGAAGCGTGCAGTCCCTCCTCACTGATTCCTGGTTATTACCCCATATACATAGCTCACCATAGTGATAGGGGAAGCGCGCAGTCTCCTCACTGATTCCTGGTTATTACCCCATATACATAGCTCACCATAGTGATAGGGGAAGCGTGCAGTCCTCCTCACTGATTCCTGGTTATTACCCCATATACATAGCTCACCATAGTGATAGCGGAAGCGTGCAGTCTCCTCACTGATCCATTCCTGGTTATTACCCCATATACATAGCTCACCATAGTGATAGGAGAAGCGTGCAGTCTCCTCACTGATCCATTCCTGGTTATTACCCCATATACATAGCCCACCATAGTGATAGGGGAAGCGTGCAGTCTCCTCACTGATTCCTGGTTATTACCCCATATACATAGCTCACCATAGTGATAGGGGAAGCGTGCAGTCTCCTCACTGATTCCTGGTTATTACCCCATATACATAGCTCACCATAGTGATAGGAGAAGCGTGCAGTCTCCTCACTGATTCCTGGTTATTACCCCATATACATAGCTCACCATAGTGATAGGAGAAGCGTGCAGTCTCCTCACTGATTCCTGGTTATTACCCCATATACATAGCTCACCATAGTGATAGGGGAAGCGTGCAGTCTCCTCACTGATTCCTGGTTATTACCCCATATACATAGCTCACCATAGTGATAGGGGAAGCGTGCAGTCTCCTCACTGATCCATTCCTGGTTATTACCCCATATACATAGCTCACCATAGTGATAGGGGAAGCGTGCAGTCCTCCTCACTGATTCCTGGTTATTACCCCATATACATAGCTCACCATAGTGATAGGGAAGCGTGCAGTCTCCTCACTGATCCATTCCTGGTTATTACCCCATATACATAGCTCACCATAGTGATAGGGGAAGCGTGCAGTCTCCTCACTGATTCCTGGTTATTACTCCATATACATAGCTCACCATAGTGATAGGGGAAGCGTGCAGTCTCCTCACTGATTCCTGGTTATTACCCCATATACATAGCTCACCATAGTGATAGGGGAAGCGTGCAGTCTCTCCTCACTGATTCCTGGTTATTACCCCATATACATAGCTCACCATAGTGATAGGGAAGCGTGCAGTCTCCTCACTGATTCCTGGTTATTACCCCATATACATAGCTCACCATAGTGATAGGGGAAGCGTGCAGTCTCCTCACTGATTCCTGGTTATTACCCCATATACATAGCTCACCATAGTGATAGGGGAAGCGTGCAGTCTCCTCACTGATCCATTCCTGGTTATTACCCCATATACATAGCTCACCATAGTGATAGGGGAAGCGTGCAGTCTCCTCACTGATTCCTGGTTATTACCCCATATACATAGCTCACCATAGTGATAGGAGAAGCGTGCAGTCTCCTCACTGATTCCTGGTTATTACTCCATATACATAGCTCACCATAGTGATAGGGGGAAGCGTGCAGTCTCCTCACTGATTCCTGTTATTACCCCATATACATAGCTCACCATAGTGATAGGGGAAGCGTGCAGTCTCCTCACTGATTCCTGGTTATTACCCCATATACATAGCTCACCATAGTGATAGGAGAAGCCTGCAGTATCCTCAGTGATTCCTGGTTATTACCCCATATACATAGCTCACCATAGTGATAGGGGAAGCGTGCAGTCTCCCTCACTGATTCCTGGTTATTACCCCATATACATAGCTCACCATAGTGATAGGGGAAGCGTGCAGTCTCCTCACTGATTCCTGGTTATTACCTCCATATACATAGCTCACTATAGTGATAGGGGAAGCGTGCAGTCTCCTCACTGATTCCTGGTTATTACTCCATATACATAGCTCACCATAGTGATAGGGGAAGCGTGCAGTCTCCTCACTGATTCCTGGTTATTACCCCATATACATAGCTCACCATAGTGATAGGGGAAGCGTGCAGTCTCCTCACTGAATTCCTGGTTATTACCCCATATACATAGCTCACCATAGTGATAGGGGAAGCGTGCAGTCTCCTCACTGATTCCTGGTTATTACCCCATATACATAGCTCACCATAGTGATAGGGAAGCGTGCAGTCTCCTCACTGATCATTCCTGGTTATTACCCCATATACATAGCTCACATAGTGATAGGGGAAGCGTGCAGTCTCCTCACTGATTCCTGGTTATTACCCCATATACATAGCTCACCATAGTGATAGGGGAAGCGTGCAGTCTCCTCACTGATTCCTGGTTATTACCCCATATACATAGCTCACCATAGTGATAGGAGAAGAGTGCAGTCTCCTCACTGATCCATTCCTGGTTATTACCCCATATACATAGCTCACTATAGTGATAGGGGAAGCGTGCAGTCTCCTCACTGATTCCTGGTTATTACCCCATATACATAGCTCACCATAGTGATAGGGGAAGCGTGCAGTCTCCTCACTGATCCATTCCTGGTTATTACCCCATATACATAGCTCACTATAGTGATAGGGGAAGCGTGCAGTCTCCTCACTGATTCCTGGTTATTACCCCATATACATAGCTCACCATAGTGATAGGGGAAGCGTGCAGTCTCCTCACTGATTCCTGGTTATTACCCCATATACATAGCTCACCATAGTGATAGGGGAAGCGTGCAGTCTCCTCACTGATTCCTGGTTATTACCCCATATACATAGCTCACCATAGTGATAGGGGAAGCGTGCAGTCTCCTCACTGATTCCTGGTTATTACCCCATATACATAGCTCACCATAGTGATAGGGGAAGCGTGCAGTCTCCTCACTGATTCCTGGTTATTACCCCATATACATAGCTCACCATAGTGATAGGGGAAGCGTGCAGTCTCCTCACTGATTCCTGGTTATTACCCCATATACATAGCTCACCATAGTGATAGGAGAAGCGTGCAGTTCTCCTCACTGATTCCTGGTTATTACCCCATATACATAGCTCACCATAGTGATAGGGGAAGCGTACAGTCTCCTCACTGATTCCTGGTTATTACCCCATATACATAGCTCACCATAGTGATAGGAGAAGCGTGCAGTCTCCTCACTGATTCCTGGTTATTACCCCATATACATAGCTCACCATAGTGATAGGGGAAGCGTACAGTCTCCTCACTGATTCCTGGTTATTACCCCATATACATAGCTCACCATAGTGATAGGGGAAGCGTGCAGTCTCCTCACTGATTCCTGGTTATTACCCCATATACATAGCTCACCATAGTGATAGGGGAAGCGTGCAGTCTCCTCACTGATCCATTCCTGGTTATTACCCCCATATACATAGCTCACCATAGTGATAGGGGAAGCGTGCAGTCTCCTCACTGATTCCTGGTTATTACTCCATATACATAGCTCACCATAGTGATAGGGGAAGCGTGCAGTCTCCTCACTGAATTCCTGGTTATTACCCCATATACATAGCTCACCATAGTGATAGGGGAAGCGTGCAGTCTCCTCACTGATTCCTGGTTATTACCCCATATACATAGCTCACCATAGTGATAGGGGAAGCGTGCAGTCTCCTCACTGATTCCTGGTTATTACCCCATATACATAGCTCACCATAGTGATAGGGGAAGTGTGCAGTCTCCTCACTGATCCATTCCTGGTTATTACCCCATATACATAGCTCACCATAGTGATAGGGGAAGCGTGCAGTCTCCTCACTGATCCATTCCTGGTTATTACCCCATATACATAGCTCACCATAGTGATAGGGGAAGCGTGCAGTCTCCTCACTGATTCCTGGTTATTACCCCATATACATAGCTCACCATAGTGATAGGGGAAGCGTGCAGTCTCCTCACTGATTCCTGGTTATTACCCCATATACATAGCTCACCATAGTGATAGGGAAGCGTGCAGTCTCCTCACTGATTCCTGGTTATTACCCCATATACATAGCTCACCCATAGTGATAGGGGAAGCGTGCAGTCTCCTCACTGATTCCTGGTTATTACCCCATATACATAGCTCACCATAGTGATAGGGGAAGCGTGCAGTCTCCTCACTGATTCCTGGTTATTACCCATATACATAGCTCACCATAGTGATAGGGGAAGCGTGCAGTCTCCTCACTGATTCCTGGTTATTACCCCATATACATAGCTCACCATAGTGATAGGAGAAGCGTGCAGTCTCCTCACTGATTCCTGGTTATTACCCCATATACATAGCTCACCATAGTGATAGGGAAGCGTGCAGTCTCCTCACTGATTCCTGGTTATTACCCCATATACATAGCTCACCATAGTGATAGGGGAAGCGTGCAGTCTCCTCACTGAGTCCTGGTTATTACCCCATATACATAGCTCACCATAGTGATAGGGGAAGCGTGCAGTCTCCTCACTGATTCCTGGTTATTACCCCATATACATAGCTCACCATAGTGATAGGGGAAGCGTGCAGTCTCCTCACTGATTCCTGGTTATTACCCCATATACAATAGCTCACCATAGTGATAGGGGAAGCGTGCAGTCTCCTCACTGATTCCTGGTTATTACCCCATATACATAGCTCACCATAGTGATAGGGGAAGCGTGCAGTCTCCTCACTGATTCCTGGTTATTACTCCATATACATAGCTCACTATAGTGATAGGGGAAGCGTGCAGTCTCCTCACTGATTCCTGGTTATTACTCCATATACATAGCTCACCATAGTGATAGGGGAAGCGTGCAGTCTCCTCACTGATTCCTGGTTATTACCCATATACATAGCTCACCATAGTGATAGGGGAAGCGTGCAGTCTCCTCACTGATGTCCTGGTTATTACCCCATATACATAGCTCACCATAGTGATAGGGGAAGCGTGCAGTCTCCTCACTGATTCCTGGTTATTACCCCATATACATAGCTCACCATAGTGATAGGGGAAGCGTGCAGTCTCCTCACTGATTCCTGGTTATTACCCCATATACATAGCTCACCATAGTGATAGGGAAGCGTGCAGTCTCCTCACTGATCCATCCTGGTTATTACCCCATATACATAGCTCACCATAGTGATAGGGGAAGCGTGCAGTCTCCTCACTGATCTCCTGGTTATACCCCATATACATAGCTCACCTATAGTGATAGGGGAAGCGTGCAGTCTCCTCACTGATTCCTGGTTATTACCCCATATACATAGCTCACCATAGTGATAGGGGAAGCGTGCAGTCTCCCTCACTGATCCATTCCTGGTTATTACCCCATATACATAGCTCACCATAGTGATAGGGAAGCGTGCAGTCTCCTCACTGATTCCTGGTTATTACCCCATATACATAGCTCACCATAGTGATAGGGGAAGCGTGCAGTACTCCTCACTGATCATTCCTGGTTATTACCCCATATACATAGCTTCACCATAGTGGATAGGGGAAGCGTGCAGTCTCCTCACTGATTCCTGGTTATTACCCCATATACATAGCTCACCATAGTGATAGGGGAAGCGTGCACGTCTCCTCACTGATTCCTGGTTATTACCCCATAGACATAGCTCACCATAGTGATAGGGGAAGCGTGCAGTCTCCTCACTGATCCATTACTGGTTATTACCCCATATACATAGCTCACCATAGTGATAGGGGAAGCGTGCAGTCTCCTCACTGATTCCTGGTATTACCCCATATACATAGCTCACCATAGTGATAGGGGAAGCGTGCAGTCTCCTCACTGATTCCTGGTTATTACCCCATATACATAGCTCACCATAGTGATAGGGGAAGCGTGCAGTCTCCTCACTGATTCCATGCCTGTTATTACCTCCATATAACATAGCTCACTATGGTGATAGGGGAAGCGTGCAGTCTCCTCACTGATTCCTGGTTATTACCCCATATACATAGCTCACCATAGTGATAGGGGAAGCGTGCAGTCTCCTCACTGATCCATTCCTGGTTATTACCCCATATACATAGCTCACCATAGTGATAGGGGAAGCGTCAGTCTCCTCACTGATTCCTGGTTATTACCCCATATACATAGCTCACCATAGTGATAGGGGAAGCGTGCAGTCTCCTCACTGATTCCTGGTTATTACCCATATACATAGCTCACCATAGTGATAGGAGAAGCGTGCAGTCTCCTCACTGATTCCTGGTTATTACCCATATACATAGCTCACCATAGTGATAGGAGAAGCGTGCAGTCTCCTCACTGATTCCTGGTTATTACCCCATATACATAGCTCACCATAGTGATAGGGGAAGCGTGCAGTCTCCTCACTGATCCATTCCTGGTTATTACCCCATATACATAGCTCACCATAGTGATAGGGGAAGCGTGCAGTCTCCTCACTGATTCCTGGTTATTACTCCATATACATAGCTCACCATAGTGATAGGGGAAGCGTGCAGTCTCCTCACTGATTCCTGGTTATTACCCCATATACATAGCTCACCATAGTGATAGGGGAAGCGTGCAGTCTCCTCACTGATTCCTGGTTATTACGCCATATACATAGCTCACCATAGTGATAGGGGAAGCGTGCAGTCTCCTCACTGATTCCTGGTTATTACCCCATATACATAGCTCACCATAGTGATAGGGGAAGCGTGCAGTCTCCTCACTGATCCATTCCTGGTTATTACCCCATATACATAGCTCACCATAGTGATAGGAGAAGCGTGCAGTCTCCTCACTGATCCATTCCTGGTTATTACCCCATATACATAGCTCACCATAGTGATAGGGGAAGCGTGCAGTCTCCTCACTGATCCATTCCTGGTTATTACCCCATATACATAGCTCACTATAGTGATAGGGGAAGCGTGCAGTCTCCTCACTGATTCCTGGTTATTACCCCATATACATAGCTCACCATAGTGATAGGGGAAGCGTGCAGTCTCCTCACTGATCCATTCCTGGTTATTACCCCATATACATAGCTCACCATAGTGATAGGGGAAGCGTCAGTCTCCTCACTGATTCCTGGTTATTACCCCATATACATAGCTCACCATAGTGATAGGGGAAGCGTGCAGTCTCCTCACTGATCCATTCCTGGTTATTACCCCATATACATAGCTCACAATAGTGATAGGAGAAGCGTGCAGTCTCCTCACTGATTCCTGGTTATTACCCCATATACATAGCTCACCATAGTGATAGGGGAAGCGTGCAGTCTCCACTGATTCCTGGTTATTACCCCATATACATAGCTCACCATATTGATAGGGGAAGCGTGCAGTCTCCTCACTGATCCATTCCTGGTTATTACCCCATATACATAGCTCACCATAGTGATAGGGGAAGCGTGCAGTCTCCTCACTGATTCCTGGTTATTACCCCATATACATAGCTCACCATAGTGATAGGGGAAGCGTGCAGTCTCCTCACTGATTCCTGGTTATTACCCCATATACATAGCTCACCATAGTGATAGGAGAAGCGTGCAGTCTCCTCACTGATTCCTGGTTATTACCCCATATACATAGCTCACCATAGTGATAGGGGAAGCGTGCAGTCTCCTCACTGATTCCTCGTTATTACTCCATATACATAGCTCACTATAGTGATAGGAGAAGCGTGCAGTCTCCTCACTGATTCCTGGTTATTACCCCATATACATAGCTCACCATAGTGATAGGGGAAGCGTGCAGTCTCCTCACTGATCCATTCCTGGTTATTACCCCATATACATAGCTCACCATAGTGATAGGGGAAGCGTCAGTCTCCTCACTGATTCCTGGTTATTACCCCATATACATAGCTCACCATAGTGATAGGGGAAGCGTGCAGTCTCCTCACTGATTCCTGGTTATTACCCCATATACATAGCTCACCATAGTGATAGGAGAAGCGTGCAGTCTCCTCACTGATTCCTGGTTATTACCCCATATACATAGCTCACCATAGTGATAGGGGAAGCGTGCAGTCTCCTCACTGATTCCTGGTTATTACCCCATATACATAGCTCACAATAGTGATAGGAGAAGCGTGCAGTCTCCTCACTGATTCCTGGTTATTACCCCATATACATAGCTCACCATAGTGATAGGGGAAGCGTGCAGTCTCCACTGATTCCTGGTTATTACCCCATATACATAGCTTACCATAGTGATAGGGGAAGCGTGCAGTCTCCTCACTGATTCCTGGTTATTACCCCATATACATAGCTCACCATAGTGATAGGGGAAGCGTGCAGTCTCCTCACTGATTCCTGGTTATTACCCCATATACATAGCTCACCATAGTGATAGGGGAAGCGTGCAGTCTCCTCACTGATTCCTGGTTATTACCCCATATACATAGCTCACCATAGTGATAGGGGAAGCGTGCAGTCTCCTCACTGATCCATTCCTGGTTATTACCCCATATACATAGCTCACCATAGTGATAGGGGAAGCGTGCAGTCTCCTCACTGATTCCTGGTTATTACCCCATATACATAGCTCACCATAGTGATAGGGGAAGCGTACAGTCTCCTCACTGATTCCTGGTTATTACCCCATATACATAGCTCACCATAGTGATAGGGGAAGCGTGCAGTCTCCTCACTGATCCATTCCTGGTTATTACCCCCATATACATAGCTCACCATAGTGATAGGGGAAGCGTGCAGTCTCCTCACTGATTCCTGGTTATTACTCCATATACATAGCTCACCATAGTGATAGGAGAAGCGTGCAGTCTCCTCACTGATTCCTGGTTATTACCCCATATACATAGCTCACAATAGTGATAGGGGAAGCGTGCAGTCTCCTCACTGATCCATTCCTGGTTATTACCCCATATACATAGCTCACCATAGTGATAGGAGAAGCGTGCAGTCTCCTCACTGATCCATTCCTGGTTATTACTCCATATACATAGCTCACCATAGTGATAGGGGAAGCGTGCAGTCTCCTCACTGATTCCTGGTTATTACCCCATATACATAGCTCACCATAGTGATAGGGGAAGCGTGCAGTCTCCTCACTGATTCCTGGTTATTACCCCATATACATAGCTCACCATAGTGATAGGGGAAGCGTGCAGTCTCCACTGATTCCTGGTTATTACTCCATATACATAGCTCACCATAGTGATAGGGGAAGCGTGCAGTCTCCTCACTGATTCCTGGTTATTACCCCATGTACGTTGGTCCTGTTCCCCCCTTTATTATAATATATTACAGTTGATATTATTACTACTAGAGAAACGCTGTGGGATATAGGTGGAGGCGTGCTTGTCCGGGGCTCGGGGTACAGTCTGCATGTAATTGTATTCCTTGTAATCTTAGTGTTGGTGATCCCCCCCTGATACCAGGCTGTGGAGACAGGAGGGGGTCCCCAGGGATTCCCTATAAAAGCCGTGTTATGTAGCAGATTATAGGAGGCTCCCAGGTGTGCGTGAGGGGGGGCATTGTGTTATTTTACCATCAGTATCCGAGCCATGATACAAGAGAGGGAAGGCAGACAATCCTTCACTCCTATATACTTGTATATAGAGGGCCGCACATAGGGGCCAGTGTTTCCTGGTCATGTGGACCCCGATAAGATAGATAAGATAGATAGATAGATAGATATATCAGGAAATCCCACGGCACTCTGTAGATTCAGGTGAATCAAAGTGAATTTATTGTAGTAGTAAATCACAGCATACCATGTGCGCGACGTTTCGGCAGTTTCTCGCCGCCATTCTCAAGCGTGCTCAATGAAACATTTCAAAATCTTAAATACATCAGTGCAATACAATGATTGGTGGATACAAATGAGCAATAGTGGATACATATGTGTTGATAAGGTTACGAGGGGGGTTAAGACACTCCCCTAGTGATTGACATAGTGCATACGTAGTGTAAGGAACTTACCTTGTCCGGCTCCAGCGGACAGCGTGACCGTCAGCTGGCCGGCCGGCACGCAGCTGATGTGTTTTACACTCAGGCTGAGTGACAGGTCGCCCGGCCGCTCGGCCTGCAGTGCACCAGCTGCAGTGAGGCTGGACTCAGGAGGCCGGACCAATCAGCCTTTGGTCCGGGCTCCTGGTCCAGTATAAAGTTTCAGTGTAGCCAGCAGGTTATCGCTGGCTATTAGTTGTTTCTGATCCCAGCTCCCCAGTCCCTTGTATTCTGTCCTATCCTTTCTCATTTCGTCTTGCCCGGATTCTGACCTTTTTGCCTGTCCCCTGACTCTCCGTTTGGTTCCGATTTTGTACTGCGTTGCTCGTTTGGTTACTGACTCGGCTAGTTGACTTCCCGCATTGTGTTTGTCTGTCTGTCTGCGTTTTATGTTCTGCACGTATACAGCATAGGGATTGTCTTCGTGGTTGTCCGCGACCGCCTAGGGTCGACCGAGGCAAGTAGGCAGGTGACAGTGGGTGGGGTCAGAGTTAGGGCCCACTGTCTTGTGTCTTATCTTCCCCAGCCACTCGTGACAGAATAGCCAGCCCTAAAATTTTGTGTGACGTGTGCCAACGATTTGTTATCATGGATCCTATGAAGGCGCTAGTGGAACAGATGCAGAATCTGAACACATTGGTTCAGAATCTCGCTGAACGGGTTCAGGAGCAGGAGGCTGCTCCTCGACAGGTTACGATGACCACGCCCTCTCCCCCTGAACCGCCTGTACAACTCCCGGAAAAATTTAAGGGGGATAGAAAGAGTTTTCGAACCTTCAGAGAAGGGTGTCGGTTGTTTTTTCGACTGCGTCCCCGTTCGTCAGGAGATGAGGCCCAAAGAGTGGGAATAATCATGTCCCTCCTGCAGGGTCCCCCACAAGAGTGGGCATTCTCTCTCCCTCCTAACGCCATAGAACTAACTTCTGTGGACTTTTTCTTTTCGGCCTTGGGACTATTGTACGATGACCCTGACAGGACTGCAGTGGCCGAGCGACAATTGACGTCCCTAAAACAGGGGAAAAGACCAGTTGAAGATTATTGCGCAGAGTTCCGCCAGTGGTGTATCCCATCTGGTTGGAACGACTCCGCTCTGCGCTACCAGTTCCGTGTGGGTCTCTCTGACCAGTTGAAGGACCTGTTAATAGCTTATCCTCCCCCTGAAACGTTAGAGGAGACCATGACGTTAGCCATTAGGGTAGACCGCCGGATGCGAGACAGATGAAGGGAGAAGTGCACCTCTGAACCCTGTAGTACCTCTTCCTCTCTTGTGTCTTTTCCTAAAAACCCCTCTTCCCTGCTGCCACCACCGGAGGAACCTATGCAAATTGGCGCCACTGATGCAAGAACTAGACGAGCCCATCGGATGCAGCATAATCTTTGCTTATACTGCGGCAAAGCTGGACACCGGGTTCGGGAATGTACCTCCAGGCCTGGAACATCGTCGGAAAACTCCAGCGCCTGAGTGACTATCGAGGGGGTCACTCAGGCGCACAGGTACCACTCGATAAGAATAAATTGATGGTTCCCATCTCGCTATGCTTGGGCGAGAGATGTATCTCGGGGTTTGCCCATGTTGACTCAGGGGCATCCGCTAATTTTGTTAATTCCGGGTTTTGGTCCGGTCTGGGGGTATGTCCGCTTCAGCTTAAATGCCCGCTGAGTATCACGGGGGCGGATTTTACCCCATTGGCCCAAGGAAGAGTGAAATATATTACTCCTCCTCTCGAAGTGAAAGTGGGGTCGATCCATTCTGAGTGTCTAGATTTTTTGGTTATGGACAATTTGTCCTCTGATGTTATTTTAGGTTTACCATGGTTGACCCAACATAACCCTGTGTTTGATTGGGTAAACAGAGAACTTATCCAATTGGGACCAGGTTGTGCCGCCCATTGTATTTCTTTGAATCTAACTGAATGTTCTTCGTTAGAAGGAGAGCTCCCTGAATTTCTATCTGATTTTCTTGATGTCTTTGATGAAAAATCGGTGGACGAGCTACCCCCTCATCGTCCATACGATTGTGCTATTGATTTAGTTCCTGAATCCAAGTACCCGAAAGGACGCATTTTTAACTTGTCCAAACCAGAGAGAGAGGCTATGCGTGATTATGTTAAAGAGAGTTTACATAAGGGTCACATCCGTCCTTCCTGTTCTCCCCTTGGTGCTGGGTTTTTCTTTGTGGGTAAAAAGGATGGTGGCTTACGCCCTTGCATTGACTATCGGGAATTAAATAAAATCACGATTAAAAATCAACATCCTCTCCCTCTGATTCCTAATTTGTTTGATCAGATTGTGGGGGCCCGGTGGTTCTCCAAAATTGACCTCCGGGGGGCCTATAATTTGATTCGTATAAAGGAGGGCGATGAATGGAAAACTGCCTTCAATACCCCCGAAGGACACTTCGAATACCTTGTCATGCCCTTCGGGTTGTGTAATGCACCTGCAGTTTTTCAACGTTTTGTTAACGATGTTTTTCGCGACTACCTGGGACGTTTTTTAGTGGTATACCTGGATGATATCCTGATTTTCTCTCCAGATTGGTCTTCGCATGTTGGTCATGTTCGTAAGGTTATGGAACTCCTAAGACTTAACCATTTATTTGCTAAATTGTCAAAGTGCCAGTTTGGTGTTCAGGAGGTCTCTTTTTTGGGATATAAAATCACCCCTAGTTCTTTTGGGATGGATCCCCTTAAGGTGACGGCCATTGCCAAGTGGGAGCGCCCAAGGAATCTTAAAGCTTTACAGAGATTTTTGGGATTTGCTAACTATTACAGAAAATTTATTAAGGGGTTCTCAGTGATTGCTAAGCCCTTAACAGATCTTACCAGAAAGGGAGCTGATGTGGATAACTGGACTCCTGAAGCCATTCTGGCATTTGACAAACTTAAAAGATGTTTTTCTGTAGCTCCGGTGTTGATTCAACCCGACTTTGAACAACCTTTTATTGTCGAGGTGGATGCCTCAGAGGTAGGGGTGGGGGCTGTTTTTTCACAGGGTCCTGAAACTCTCACCAATCTCCGACCCATTGCCTATTTCTCTAGAAAGTTCTCCAAAGCAGAATGCAACTATGATATAGGCAATAGGGAACTCCTTGCCATTAAGTGGGCGTTCGATGAATGGAGGCACTTTCTAGAGGGGGCTAAACACAAAGTTAAGGTTTTAAACGACCACAAAAACCTTGTTTATTTAGATAAAGCTAAGCGTCTTACTCCACGACAGGCCAGATGGGCACTCTTTTTCACACGGTTTAACTTTGAAATCACCTTCAGACCGGGTTCCAAAAATGTAAGGGCAGATGCTTTATCTCGTAGTTTCAACATCAATGAAGTCCCCATAAAGGAGTCTGAAACCATCTTATCTCCGGGGGTGGTGGTGGCTATACTGCAGCCCGATCTGGCTGCCCAAGTCGTCCAGTCTCAATCTATGGCGCCTAGAAATACCCCGGAGAACAAACTGTTTGTTCCCCCAAATCTTCGTTTGAGAGTTCTGGAAGAAACACATTGTTCAGTTTTGGCAGGTCATCCAGGTATTGCTGGTACTAAGTATTTGTTATCTCGTCATTATTGGTGGCCATCTTGGGTCAGAGATACTAAGCTGTTTGTGGAGGCTTGTGAGATTTGCGCCAGGTCCAAGGTTCCTCGCAGATTACCCGAGGGACTTCTCCAACCCCTACCGGTACCTGCTAGACCGTGGACCCACATCTCTATGGACTTCATAACTGATTTACCACCCTCTAAGGGTAAAACTGTGATTTGGGTGGTGGTTGATAGGTTCTCTAAGATGTGCCATTTAATTCCTCTCAGCAAGCTTCCTAATGCTCGTACCTTGGCTTCTCTTTTTATTAATCATATCTTACGTTTACATGGTGTACCAGAGAATATTGTTTCTGACAGGGGAGTACAATTTGTGTCTAAATTCTGGAGGGAGTTTTGTGGTCGCCTGGGCATATCCTTGTCCTTTTCTTCAGCTTTCCATCCGCAGTCCAATGGTCAGACGGAAAGGGTTAACCAGTCACTGGAGCAGTTCTTGAGATGTTTTGTTGCAGGGTCACAGGAGAAATGGAGAGAATACTTATCTTTGGCAGAGTTTGCCCTAAATAATCGTGAAAGTCAGTCTCTCAAAATGTCACCATTTTTTTTGTAATTTTGGGTTTAATCCTCGTTGTTCTTCTGTACATGCGGCCGAGTCCATTAATCCATCCGCTGAAAAAATCTACAGAAAACTGTGTACAGTTTGGGCCCAGGCTCTTCAGAACCTGGTTAAAGCCCAAGAAAATTGTAAGAAACAATCAGACAAAAGACGTATATCTGGCCCTGAGTACAGGGTAGGTGACAAGGTATGGCTCTCTACTAAAAACTTGAGATTGAAAACACCATCTGGTAAACTTTCTCCTAAATATATTGGTCCTTATGCCATAGTAAAAGTCGTCAACTCAGTTTCGTTTAAGTTACTGTTGCCTAAGAGTCTAAAAATTCACGATGTCTTCCATAAGTCTCTGTTAAAGAAATATATTAATCCCGTGTTACCGTCTGCTCCCCCTGCTCCTTTGATTATTCAGGGTGAACTTGAATATGAGGTAGAGAGGATTCTGGATTCTCGCCGAGTTCAGAGTTCTTTACAGTATCTGGTTCATTGGAGAGGATTTGGCCCAGAGGAGCGCACTTGGGTAGCAAGTAGGGATATGCATGCACCACGTCTCATTCGGCAATATCATTTGCACAACCCGTCTAAACCAGGTCCTGTTACTAAGGGTCCTGAGGCCCCTCATAAGGGAGGGGGTAATGTAAGGAACTTACCTTGTCCGGCTCCAGCGGCGTCTCCTTCCAGCTCGGCTCCGGCTGTCGGCTCGTGAGCGCGCCGCTGCTCCGCCCGCCGGAGCCGAGTGACGTCACGGAGACCCGACGGCGTCCCTAGCATCCGGGGACGCCGTGGGGTCACGTGACCGTCAGCTGGCCGGCCGGCACGCAGCTGATGTGTTTTACACTCAGGCTGAGTGACAGGTCGCCCGGCCGCTCGGCCTGCAGTGCACCAGCTGTAGTGAGGCTGGACTCAGGAGGCCGGACCAATCAGCCTTTGGTCCGGGCTCCTGGTCCAGTATAAAGTTTCAGTGTAGCCAGCAGGTTATCGCTGGCTATTAGTTGTTTCTGATCCCAGCTCCCCAGTCCCTTGTATTCTGTCCTATCCTTTCTCATTTCGACTTGCCCGGATTCTGACCTTTTTGCCTGTCCCCTGACTCTCCGTTTGGTTCCGATTTTGTACTGCGTTGCTCGTTTGGTTACTGACTCGGCTAGTTGACTTCCCGCATTGTGTTTGTCTGTCTGTCTGCGTTTTATGTTCTGCACGTATACAGCATAGGGATTGTCTTCGTGGTTGTCCGCGACCGCCTAGGGTCGACCGAGGCAAGTAGGCAGGTGACAGTGGGTGGGGTCAGAGTTAGGGCCCACTGTCTTGTGTCTTATCTTCCCCAGCCACTCGTGACACGTAGTGCCAAGCAAGTGAAAAAGAGGCTTGCAGAAATCAGGCGAAAAAAGCATGAAATCAACAATAAAGTTTAACCTAATCATGCAAACGAAAATATATACATGTAAGCGTAGTATCGGTAGAATTCTCCTTCATGCACAGGCTTCCGAACTCACCACTTGTCCCATCTGGGGATGCCCGGATACAGGTAATTGTACTACAAGGTGTGGCGTCAGCCGGTCACGTGAACATGGTCACGGGTTGTGACGTCAGTTGCCAGGCGACCCATTTGTTGTTAAAGGGAGATCACTAGTATTCAGTGTAATCGTCATAATTATGGATAGGGCACTGCGAGCCTTAGTCCGTTCACGGTCATAGCCCACTAGCTCCTCCGGTCCACAGGTATATTAACCCCTTCAGGGGAATTTCCTGTGTTCCCAAGAAAGCATCGGCCCATATCCTAGGCAACTCCAAGCCAAGACAAAAAGACGCACTGTGTGAATTTCTCCCAAGGTCCATATAGCAATGAGGTTAACTGTAGTGATGAAATGTGGCATGTCCCGTCCTTTGGGTAACGTGGTGAGTTCCAGCCGAAGTGCAATATCTAGAAGGATAATGTAGAGGAGATAAGGTAAGTAAACGTAATTACAGTTTCATTGAAAAGCAGTAATGACACTGTCGACAATATAGGGCAAGTCAAGGAATATGCTATCTGAACATACCACCGCAAACTTTGTACTCTGCATTCAGACCAGTAGGTCCTAATGTTTTTAATTCATGGATCCACCTAAGTTCCTTCTTTTTAAGGAGTAGTTGGCGATCGCCACCATATTTTAAAGGAGGAACTCTATCAATGACCATAACTTTCAAGTCTTTTTCACCATGTCCCATCTCTGTACAGTGTTTAGGGATTGATAAATCTTGTTTACCTTTTCTTACTGTATATCGGTGTTGACCAAATCTGGTCCTAAGATCGTACGTAGTTTCCCCTATATAAACTCTTTTACAGGGGCACCAGATTGCATAAACAATGTAATCAGATCCACACGTCAGATAATGTTTAATTTTGTACTTCATATGTGTTGCTGGATGTACAAAATGTGTACCCTTGACCATATATCGGCAAGTAACACATCCTAGGCAGGGATATGATCCCAGCTTCGGTGTGCTAATATATCTCTGACTGTCATGTTTTTTGTCACTCACATCAGTTTTAACTAGACGGCCCCTAAGATTGGTACCTCTCCTGTAAGTTAGTAATGGTGGATTTTGTGAATGTATGAAGGTGGTGGGGGAGATGAGTGACGGTAGGGCTTCGGGCTCAGATGGTATTCCTAGTGAAGTTTATAAGAAGATCGGTGGTAGATCAGTGGATGAATTACTGGAAGTCTTTAATAATTCATATGAAGTAGGTATTTTACCAGACTCTATGCGGGAAGCGATCATCACCTTGATTCATAAAGAAGGGAAGGATGTGTTGAGCCCTGAGTCCTACCGTCCCATCTCCTTAATCAATACTGATGTTAAAATATTGGCGAAATTACTGGCTAATCGGTTAGTCACGGTCATAGATAAACTTATTCATAAAGATCAGTCGGGCTTTATCTATTCCCGAGGGGTCTATCACAATATCCGGAGAACTTTTACTAATATACAAGAAAGTCGCAATTCACTGAATGATAAGGCGATTATCTCATTGGATGCCACCAAAGCATTCGATAGAATCGAGTGGAGTTTCTTGTGGGTAGTACTCAGGAGAATGGGTTTTGGTGATATATTTATCCGCTGGATACAGTTACTGTATAATAAACCGTCGGCTAGGGTATTGGTGAATTCTTGTTTGTCACCCCCGTTTTTGTTAACAAGGGGAACCCGTCAGGGGTGCCCTCTATCGCCCTTATTATTTAATATTGCTTTGGAGCCATTAGCCACGGGCTTGAGAAATTGTGCCGGCGTGGAGGGATTTAAATATGGTGATGTAGAGGAGAAGACATCCATGTTCGCTGATGATATGATGCTTTTCCTCTCCAACACCCAATTCTCTTTAGGCAAGCTTATGGAATATATTGATAAATTTGGTCTCTACTCAGGGTTCTCTATCAATTGGTCCAAGTCCTCCATTATGTTTCTTTGTGATGACGATAGAGATGACTGTGGGAAGCTGAGGGTTGTACCAGTTGGAGGGACCTTCAAATATCTTGGTATCGAAATAGCGTCTGATATAAATAGATACCTGGAAATCAATCTGCTACCCGTAATTGATAATTTATATAAAAAAATAAAAATATGGAATAGACTTCCATTAGGGATGGCATCCAGGATAGGAATAGTTAAGATGGTAATTCTCCCAAAGATCCTCTATGTGTTATATAATTCCCCAATATGGATAAATAAGCACTATTTCAAACTAATTGTGAGAATGTGCAATGCCTTGATATGGAAGAACAAAGTAGTTAGAATAAAATATGATACTCTAATTAGTGGGAGAAAGGAGGGTGGTCTAAGATTGCCCGATTTTGAGAGATATTTTCTGGCGGCGCAGATGTCCTACATTATTAGATGGAGAGATTTTGATTTTGCTAACAGATGGGAGTGTAAGATCGATAAATATTGCCCTGATCTTCCTACTATTTTGGATATGAACGAGAGGTTCGATAGACTGACTGAACCCATTTGGTACATGCTTAGTCAAGTATGGCAAACAGTAAAAAGAAAAATGAACATGGTACATAGTAATGAATTTACCCCTTTATGGGGGAACCCCTCTCTCATACAGTTTTACAAAATCTCTGATTATAGTTTTTGGGGTAGATATGGAATCACTAAAGTTAGGCACCTTTTTGATGATTTGGGAGTTCTGAAGTCATTTGATGTTTTGGTCACGGAATTTGATATTCCCAATAATGCACAGTTTAGATATTGGCAAGTGACACACGCAGTAAAAAGTACGGAGGACTATAACAAGTTTATGGTTGTATCTCATGAATTATTTGATGAGGGAATCACTAGGGCTAAGAAAGGGCTTATAAGTAAAATATATAAAAAATGAATGCAATATAATCAAGGTAAAAATGATATGTCATATAAGGATAAGTGGGAATATGATTTAGGGGCCGATTCAGTTGATTGGGATAGTGCTTTCGATGCAGTTGATCAGGTTAGCCTGAGACTTAATCATAAAATATCCCAATTATTTATTATTTATAGAGTACACTATACACCGGTGAAATTATTTAGAATGAAGTTACGTCAAACGAATAAATGTAATAGATGTATGAGAGAGGGGGGGGATTTAATTCATCTCTTGTGGCGTTGTCCTAAACTCCACCGCTATTGGGGAGAAATTACTCAATATTTAAATAATATAATGGGGATTAATTTAAATGAAAATCCTAAGCAATACTTATTGGGTGATCTGTCTGATTTAATGTATACACCGGAAAAAAAAGAGTTCTATACAAGGCCCTGTTTGCAGCTAGAAATTGTATCCTGAAGAGATGGGTAACGTCCAAAGAACCAACTTTTAGTGATTGGAAAAGAGAAATGCATGGAGTTACTTTGATGGAACAGATTGAGGCAAAGAGAATAGGGAGGATGGAGACGTTTAGGGAAGTATGGGGGAAGTGGCTGGATTGATAATTCAGGACTCAAGCTCTATGTGGTGGGTGGATGGAGGGGGGGAGAGGGAGGGGGGGGGGAAGAGGAGATGAGAGAAATTATTATTATTATTTTTTATTTATTTATTTTTTATTTTTTTTTTTGGAAGAGGGGGAGGGTGGGATATCGGGGGGGGGGAGATAACAGTTGTACACTGAATAGATTATGGTAGGGTATGTTTATTGTTTTTTTACTGCATAATGATGGGATTAGGCTGGCATTTTGTGATCTGTGGACCGTTCTGGAGGACCCTCGCTCTTAAAGTATTTGAGTTTGCTGTTCTTGTCAGGTGGGGAATGGTTAGAACCTAATGCAAAAATAGATTTAGAAAAGGGGAAAAGAGAGCGTGAGTTGACCGTTGGTACCGGGGACTGGTGTTACCCGGCCGGGTCGGCATTGGAGGGCCTGTCCGGAGTTGGGAAGGGGAACCCCCTCTGTGTTTGTCTTGTTTTTTTTTTTTTTTTTTTTTTTTTTTTTTTTGTCTGTTTTAGCTGTCTGGGCTGTTGCAGTTTTTGTTCTTTTTTAGGGTGAGGAGTACTCTAAAAGGGCATGAAGTCTTGTGGAAAACGAGATGTAAGCCGTATGAGATGCCCTAAGACTTAATAAGTGAGCACTAATTATTATTTTGTATCGGAATAGAGAGATCGGGGGAGTAGTAATAGGGCTGAGGGTGTCATTATATATGTATCCAAAGGCTATGTGAAACCTTGCCTCTCTGTGATGTGACTAAACATGCACAATAGTAAAGGTTGGGAAGTAGCGGTAGGATATGGAGCTTACTTGAAGTGAGTTGTAATCCTCCGCAAAACCTAAAAAACCGCTATTTTTAGTGCTCTAAGGTTAGTAGGGATATTAGTGTTGTGTTTTTTTTTTTTTTGTTTATTTATTAATTTACTTATTTCTATTTTTTGTTTTATTGTGTTACTGAGTAGTGGGGGTCCTCCATTTTCGACGAGGGGGGCGCTCCACTGGTGGTTCGGTTGTGGACGCCATCCTGGGGCCAATGGCCAGCTTATATCTTGGCCTCTAAATTCATGCTAGTATGAACAATAATACAAAAAAAAAAATAAGGGGGGTCCTACCAGAGCGGCCTGCAGTGTGCTGATTTGTAATAGAGGAAAAGATATCTGACATAGACATAGAATAACGTTTTGTTTAACCTAAAAGTTAATATGATATTACTGGCCTGTGCCCTTGACCCATTTTATGCAAGAATTCTATTGTTTGTGACTAGCTTGGGTATATGTTTTTTTTGCCAAGTTAAGCCTATCCTACCAACAGGTTCTACTAAATTATGTACTTAATTTGCTTGGATTTGTTTTTTAAGGAAAAAAAAAAAATCTTAAATAAAGAAATAAAAAAAAAAAAATGGTGGATTTTGTAGCTCAGGAATGTGCTGAAAAGAATCTTTTATGATGTACCAATATTTCAGAATACTCTGTCCAATGCGAGGTGAGGTATGAGTGTATGTTGAGACAAAAGGAATACGTTGCGTTGTTTTATGAGTATGTATCCACTATTGCTCATTTGTATCCACCAATCATTGTATTGCACTGATGTATTTAAGATTTTGAAATGTTTCATTGAGCACGCTTGAGAATGGCGGCGAGAAGCTGCCGAAACGTCGCGCACATGGTATGCTGTGATTTACTACTACAATAAATTCACTTTGATTCACCTGAATCTACAGAGGGCCGTGGGATTTCCTGATATATTTATTACGAGGTCTGGTCAAGTCTGGCCTGCTGGCACCTACAACGTCTTGTGCTGCTTCTTTTCCTTTTGTTAGATAGATAGATAGGAGATAGATAGATAGGAGATAGATAGATAGGAGATAGATAGATAGATAGATAGGAGATAGATAGATAGATAGATAGATAGATAGATAGATAGATAGATAGATAGGAGATAGATAGATAGATAGATAGATAGATAGATAGATAGATAGATAGATAGGAGATAGATAGATAGGAGATAGATAGATAGGAGATAGATAGATAGATAGATAGATAGATAGATAGATAGATAGGAGATAGATAGATAGATAGATAGGAGATAGATAGGAGATAGATAGATAGGAGATAGATAGGAGATAGATAGAGAGATAGATAGATAGATAGGAGATAGATAGATAGATAGATAGATAGGAGATAGATAGATAGGAGATAGATAGATAGATAGATAGATAGATAGATAGATAGATAGAGAGGAGATAGATAGATAGATAGGAGATAGATAGATAGATAGATATATAGATAGATAGATAGATAGATAGATAGATAGATAGGAGATAGATAGATAGATAGATAGATAGGAGATAGATAGATAGATAGGAGATAGATAGATAGGAGATAGATAGATAGATAGATAGATAGATAGATAGGAGATAGATAGATAGGAGATAGATAGAAGATAGGAGATAGATAGATAGATAGGAGATAGATAGATCGATACAGGGGCGGAACTACCGCCGTAGCAGCCATTGCGGCTGCTACGGGGCCCCTAGCATCGGGGGCCCGTGGCCTGGGCCCCCGGAATTACTGCCTACAACACCCGGTGGCCGAGCGGGCCTCCCAGGTGTTCAGTGTTCTGATTGACAGCGGGAGAAGCCATAGGCTTCCCGCCCTGTCTGTCACTCTAGTGACCGCAAGCTGCATTTTGCTTGCGATCACAAGAGTGTTGCCCCCGTCAGATCAGCAGCTTCCAGGCGAAGTCCCGGGCAGCGACATCATTGAGGTCAGTGTGCGTCGCAGCGGCTGGGACTTCCGGTACAGGAAGTGACGCGCACCCTGTACCGGAAGCCCCAGCCGCCGCGGCGCACAATGAGCTCAGTGGTGCCGCTGCCCGGGACTTCGCCTGGAAGCTGCTGATCTGTCAGGTGCAGATGAAGAGAGAAGAGACCTGCAACCGACGGGGGATCGTGTGGTTAGGTGAGTTGTGAGGTTTTTTATTTTTATCAGAGGGGAACACTGGGGGCTGTATATATATGGGGGATGCACAGCACTAGGGGCCGTATATATATATATATATATATATATATATATATATATATGGGGGATGCACAGCACTAGGGGCCGTATATATATATATATATATATATATATATAGGGGATGCACAGCACTAGGGGCTGTATAGATATATATATATATGTGGGGGAGGCACAGCACTGGGGGCTGTATATATATATGGGGGAGGCACAGCACTGGGGGCTGTATATATATGGGGGAGGCACAGCACGGAGCTGTATATATATGGGGGAGGCACAGCACTGGGGGTATATATATGGGGTAGGCACAGCACTGCGGGCTATATATATATGGGGGATGCACAATACTGGGGGCTGTATATATATATATATGGGGGAGGCACAGCACGGAGCTGTATATATGGGGGAGGGACAGCACTGGGGGCTGTATATACATGGGGGAGGCACAGCACTGGGGGCTGTATATATATGGGGGAGGCACAGCACTGGGGGCTATATACATGCGGGAGGCACAGCACTGGGGGCTGTATATATGGGGGAGGGACAGCACTGGGGGCTGTATATATATATATATATATATATTGGGGAGGCACAGCACTGGGGGCTGTATATATGGGGGAGGGACAGCACTGGGGGCTATACATATGGGGGAGGCACAGCACTGGGGGCTATATATATGGGGGAGGCACAGCACTGGGGGCTGTATATATGGGGGAGGGACAGCACTGGGGGCTATACATATGGGGGAGGCACAGCACTGGGGGCTGTATATATGGGGGAGGCACAGCACTGCGGGCTATATATATATATGGGGGATGCACAATACTCGGGGCTGTATATATATGGGGAGGCACAGCACTGGGGGCTATATATATGGGGGAGGCACAGCAATGGGGGCTATATATATGGGGGAGGCACAGAACTGGGGGCTATATATATGGGGGAGGCACAGCACTGGGGGCAATATATATGGGGGAGGCACAGCACTGGGGGCTATATATATGGGGGAGGCACAGCCCTGGGGGCTATATATATGGGGGAGGCACAGCACTGGGGGCAATATATATGGGGGAGGCACAGCACTGGGGGTTATATATATGGGGGAGGGACAACACTGGGGGCTATATGGGGGAGGCTCAACACTGGGGGCTACATATACGGGGGAGGCAAAACACTGGAGGCTATATATGGGGAAGGCACAACACTTGGGGCTATATATATATGGGGGAGGGACAACACTTGGGGCTATATATATGGGGGAGGGACAACACTGGGGGCAATATATATGGGGGAGGCACAGCACTGGGGGCTATATATATGGGGGAGGGACAACACTGGGGGCTATATGGGGGAGGCTCAACACTGGGGGCTACATATACGGGGGAGGCAAAACACTGGAGGCTATATATGGGGAAGGCACAACACTTGGGGCTATATATATATGGGGGAGGGACAACACTTGGGGCTATATATATGGGGGAGGGACAACACTGGGGGCAATATATATGGGGGAGGGACAACACTGGGCGCTGCCTATGGGGGAGGAACAACACTGGGGGCTGCCTATGGGGGAGGAACAAAACTGGGGGCTGCCTATGGGGGAGGGAAAACACTGGGGGATGCCTATGGGGGAGGGACAACACTGGGCACTGCCTATGGGGGAGGCACAACACTGGGGGCTGCCTATGGGGGAGGGACAATACTGGGGGCCATTTGTAAGGGGAACAACACTGGGCGCTGCCTATGGAGGAGGGACGACACTGGGGGCTATATATATGGGGGAGGGACAACACTGGGGGCAATATATATGGGGGAGGGACAACACTGGGCGCTGCCTATGGGGGAGGAACAACACTGGGCGCTGCCTATGGGGGAGGAACAAAACTGGGGGCTGCCTATGGGGGAGGGAAAACACTGGGGGATGCCTATGGGGGAGGGACAACACTGGGCACTGCCTATGGGGGAGGCACAACACTGGGGGCTGCCTATGGGGGAGGGACAATACTGGGGGCCATTTGTAAGGGGAACAACACTGGGCGCTGCCTATGGAGGAGGGACGACACTGGGGGCCATTTGTATGGGGAACAACACAGGGGGCAATCTATATGGAAGACGTCACAGAGGAGGCATCTATAAGGGTAACTACACTGCGGGATGTACTGTATAGGGGGATACAGCACATATAGGGGGGATACAGCACATATAGGGGGGGATACAGCACATATAGGGGGATACAGCACATATAGGGGAGATACAGCACATATAGGGGGGATACAGCACATATAGGGGGGATACAGCACATATAGGGGAGATACAGAACATATAGGGGGGATACAGCACATATAGGGGGATACAGCACATATAGGGGAGATACAGCACATATAGGGGGGATACAGCACATATAGGGGGATACAGCACATATAGGAGGGATACAGCACATATAGGGGGATACAGCACATATAGGGGAGATACAGCACATATAGGGGAGATACAGAACATATAGGGGGATACAGCACATATAGGGGGGGATACAGAACATATAGGGGGATACAGCACATATAGGGGAGATACAGAACATATAGGGGGATACAGCACATATAGGGGGATACAGCACATATAGGGGGGGATACAGAACATATAGGGGGGATACAGCACATATAGGGGGATACAGAACATATAGGGGGGATACAGCACATATAGGGGGGGATACAGCACATATAGGGGGGATACAGCACATATAGGGGGGATACAGCACATATAGGGGAGATACAGAACATATAGGGGGGATACAGCACATATAGGGGGGATACAGCACATATAGGGGGGATACAGCACATATAGGGGAGATACAGAACATATAGGGGGGATACAGCACATATAGGGGGGATACAGAACATATAGGGGGGATACAGCACATATAGGGGGGATACAGAACATATAGGGGGGATACAGAACATATAGGGGGGATACAGAACATATAGGGGGAATAAAGAACATATAGGGGGGATACAGCACATATAGGGGGGGATACAGCACATATAGGGGGGATACAGCACATATAGGGGGATACAGCACATATAGGGGGGATACAGCACATATAGGGGGATACAGCACATATAGGGGGGGATACAGCACATATAGGGGGGATACAGCACATATAGGGGGGATGCAGCACATATAGGGGGATACAACACATATAGGGGGATACAGCACATATAGGGGGGGATACAGCACATATAGGGGGATACAGCACATATAGGGGGATACAGCACATATAGGGGGGATACAGCACATATAGGGGGATACAGCACATATAGGGGGGATACAGCACATATAGGGGGGATACAGCACATATAGGGGGGGATACAGCACATATAGGGGGATACAGCACATACAGGGGGATACAGAACATATGGGGGGGATACAGCACATATAGGGGGGATACAGCACATATAGGGGGGGATACAGCACATATAGGGGGGATACAGCACATATAGGGGGAATACACCATTGTATGGCAGCTCCTATACAGTCTATACTGTATCGTGGGCCTATAGACCATCCTGTGTCATTGTTTGGCGCCTTCTTGGAGGGGTTCCCTCTATAACTGGCCCGTCCGCTCCCACTGTAATCCATAGGAACCTTAGTTCTGGCCCAGCGTGGCCCACAGCCTGGAGAAAGCCGCAGCACACGGGTGACAAGCAGGGGCAGATTAACTTTACCATAGGCCCGGGCTGTTCACCAGGCCTGGGCCCCCCCACCCCACTGTAACTATGGCGGCACTAGCCTGGGCCCCCCCACCCCACTGTAACTATGGCAGCACTAGTCTGGCCCCCCCCACCCCACTGTAACTATGGCAGCACTAGTCTGGGCCCCCCCCACCCCACTGTAACTATGGCGGCACTAGCCTGGGCCCCCTCACCCCACTGTAACTATGGCCGCACTAGCCTGGGCCCCCCCCCCACTGTAACTATGGCAGCACTAGCCTGGGCCCCCCCCCCACTGTAACTATGGCAGCACTAGTCTGGCCCCCCCACCCCACTGTAACTATGGCAGCACTAGTCTGGCCCCCCCACCCCACTGTAACTATGGCAGCACTAGCCTGGGCCCCCCACCCAACTGTAACTATGGCAGCACTAGTCTGGCCCCCCCACCCCACTGTAACTATGGCAGCACTAGCCTGGGCCCCCCACCCCACTGTAACTATGGCAGCACTAGCCTGGGCCCCCCCCCACCCCACTATAAACATGGCAGCACTAGCCTGGGCCCCCCACCCCACTGTAACTATGGCAGCACTAGCCTGGGCCCCCCCACCCCACTGTAACTATGGCAGCACTAGTCTGGCCCCCCCACCCCACTGTAACTATGGCAGCACTAGCCTGGGCCCCCCACCCCACTGTAACTATGGCAGCACTAGCCTGGGCCCCCCCACCCCACTGTAACTATGGCAGCACTAGTCTGGCCCCCCCACCCCACTGTAACTATGGCAGCACTAGTCTGGCCCCCCCACCCCACTGTAACTATGGCAGCACTAGCCTGGGCCCCCCACCCCACTGTAACTATGGCAGCACTAGCCTGGGCCCCCCCCCACCCCACTGTAACTATGGCAGCACTAGCCTGGGCCCCCCCACCCCACTGTAACTATGGCAGCACTAGCCTGGGCCCCCCCACCCCACTGTAACTATGGCAGCACTAGCCTGGCCCCCCCCCCCACTGTAACTATGGCAGCACTAGCCTGGGCCCCCCCCCACCCCACTGTAACTATGGCAGCACTAGCCTGGGCCCCCCCACCCCACTGTAACTATGGCAGCACTAGCCTGGGCCCCCCCACCCCACTGTAACTATGGCAGCACTAGCCTGGCCCCCCCCCCCACTGTAACTATGGCAGCACTAGCCTGGGCCCCCCCACCCCACTGTAACTATGGCAGCACTAGTCTGGCCCCCCCACCCCACTGTAACTATGGCAGCACTAGCCTGGGCCCCCCCACCCCACTGTAACTATGGCAGCACTAGTCTGGCCCCCCCACCCCACTGTAACTATGGCAGCACTAGTCTGGGCCCCCCACCCCACTGTAACTATAGCGGCACTAGCCTGGGCCCCCCACCCCACTGTAACTATGGCAGCACTAGCCTGGGCCCCCCACCCCACTGTAACTATGGCAGCACTAGCCTGGCGTTCATAGTACAGGACAGATAATGTCATGATGTCCTGATTTGTGCAAAACTGCCATAAAAAAACTGTGATTTTTTTGCAAATCATGGCGGAAGTGTAGCCAGGAGACAGTACACCACTGAGAGTATAAGTCTTTTTAGGTGGTCATGGGCCCCCCAGGAGCTCAGGGCCCCGGGCTACCGCCCGAAACGCCCCTATTGTAATCCACTACTGGTGAGGAGGGTACCGCGGCCTGTAATGGGGGCGCTCTAGTGTTATTCATCCATGTGGCGCCCCCTGTATCAGATTGATGAGCAGCACGGGCCGGGCTCTGGCTTCCATATTATACACAGTATCCGCACACATGGCACCTACATAGACAAGAACAATGCGGCTGAGGACTCTCAGGGGCCGAGAACAATGTGTCCGCCCTGTGGCCGAATCCAGCTCTCCTGTATTCAGCCTTGTTTTGTAAATGAGACTTTGGTCCATTTGCCTCGCCTGCAGCGCTTCTCCATTCTTCTCTCTTTGTTTGCCCTCCACTTTGATGGTATCTTGTGTTCTCTACTCAAATGTCTGTCAATTTCCCTCCCAAAGGTCTTATTGTGTGTGCGTCCCCCACCTCCCACCCCGGGCTCATCTGCCCCCCTCCCCCACAAAGACATTCTGCCTCCCCCACCACCGCACAGCGTACAGCCTCTGAATACCGCCCCATAGGTATAGCAGGTGAGAGGGACGTACATATATATATAGTATACCGCCATCCGTCCTATCAGTGACATCATACGTATAGCAGGTGAGAGGGCCGTACATATATATATAGTATACCGCCATCTGTCCTATCAGTGACATCATACGTATAGCTGGTGAGAGGGCCGTACATAGATATGTAGTATACCGCCATCCGTCCTATCAGTGACATCATACGTATAGCTGGTGAGAGGGCCGTACATAGATATGTAGTATACCGCCATCCGTCCTATCAGTGACATCATACGTATAGCTGGTGAGAGTGCGTACATAGATATGTAGTATACCGCCATCCGTCCTATCAGTGACATCATACGTATAGCTGGTGAGAGTGCGTACATAGATATGTAGTATACCGCCATCCGTCCTATCAGTGACATCATACATATAGCTGGTGAGAGGGAGGTACATAGATATGTAGTATACCGCCATCTGTCCTATCAGTGACATCATACGTATAGCTGGAGAGAGGGCCGTACATAGATATGTAGTATACCGCCATCCGTCCTATCAGTGACATCATACGTATAGCTGGTGAGAGGGAGGTACATAGATATGTAGTATACCGCCATCTGTCCTATCAGTGACATCATACGTATAGCTGGTGAGAGGGAGGTACATAGAAACGTATTATACCGCCATCCGTCCTATCAGTGACATCATACATATAGCTGGTGAGAGGGCCGTACATAGATATGTAGTATACCGCCATCCGTCCTATCAGTGACATCATACAGATAGCTGGTGAGAGGGCCGTACATAGATATGTAGTATACCGCCATCTGTCCTATCAGTGACATCATACGTATAGCTGGTGAGAGGGCTATACATAGATATGTAGTATACCGCCATCTGTCCTATCAGTGACATCATACGTATAGCTGGTGAGAGTGCGTACATAGATATGTAGTATACCGCCATCCGTCCTATCAGTGACATCATACGTATAGCTGGTGAGAGGGACGTACATAGATATGTAGTATACCGCCATCCGTCCTATCAGTGACATCATACAGATAGCAGGTGAGAGGGACGTACATATATATATAGTATACCGCCATCCGTCCTATCAGTGACATCATACGTATAGCTGGTGAGAGGGCCGTACATAGATATGTAGTATACCGCCATCCGTCCTATCAGTGACATCATACATATAGCTGGTGAGAGGGCCGTACATAGATATGTAGTATACCGCCATCCGTCCTATCAGTGACATCATACGTATAGCTGGTGAGAGTGCGTACATAGATATGTAGTATACCGCCATCCGTCTATCAGTGACATCATACGTATAGCTGGTGAGAGGGCCGTACATAGATATGTAGTATACCGCCATCCGTCCTATCAGTGACATCATACGTATAGCAGGTGAAAGTGCGTACATAGATATGTAGTATACCGCCATCCATCCTATCAGTGACATCATACGTATAGCTGGTGAGAGGGCCGTACATAGATATGTAGTATACCGCCATCCGTCCTATCAGTGACATCATACGTATAGCTGGTGAGAGGGCCGTACATAGATATGTAGTATACCGCCATCCGTCCTATCAGTGACATCATACATATAGCTGGTGAGAGGGCCGTACATAGATATGTATACCGCCATTCGTCCTATCAGTGACATCATACATATAGCTGGTGAGAAGGCCGTACATAGATATGTAGTATACCGCCATCCGTCCTATCAGTGACATCATACGTATAGCTGGTGAGAGTGCGTACATAGATATGTAGTATACCGCCATCCGTCTATCAGTGACATCATACGTATAGCTGGTGAGAGGGCCGTACATAGATATGTAGTATACCGCCATCCGTCCTATCAGTGACATCATACGTATAGCAGGTGAAAGTGCGTACATAGATATGTAGTATACCGCCATCCATCCTATCAGTGACATCATACGTATAGCTGGTGAGAGGGCCGTACATAGATATGTAGTATACCGCCATCCGTCCTATCAGTGACATCATACGTATAGCTGGTGAGAGGGCCGTACATAGATATGTAGTATACCGCCATCCGTCCTATCAGTCACATCATACGTATAGCAGGTGAGAGGGACGTACATAGATATGTAGTATACCGCCATCCGTCCTATCAGTGACATCATAGGTATAGCAGGTGAGAGGGCCGTACATAGATATGTAGTATACCGCCATCCGTCCTATCAGTGACATCATACGTATAGCAGGTGAGAGGGACGTACATAGATTTGTAGTATACCGCCATCCGTCCTATCAGTGACATCATACGTATAGCTGGTGAGAGGGCCGTACATAGATATGTAGTATACCGCCATCCGTCCTATCAGTGACATCATACGTATAGCTGGTGAGAGTGCGTACATAGATATGTAGTATACCGCCATCCGTCTATCAGTGACATCATACGTATAGCTGGTGAGAGGGCCGTACATAGATATGTAGTATACCGCCATCCGTCCTATCAGTGACATCATACGTATAGCAGGTGAAAGTGCGTACATAGATATGTAGTATACCGCCATCCATCCTATCAGTGACATCATACGTATAGCTGGTGAGAGGGCCGTACATAGATATGTAGTATACCGCCATCCGTCCTATCAGTGACATCATACGTATAGCTGGTGAGAGGGCCGTACATAGATATGTAGTATACCGCCATCCGTCCTATCAGTCACATCATACGTATAGCAGGTGAGAGGGACGTACATAGATATGTAGTATACCGCCATCCGTCCTATCAGTGACATCATACGTATAGCTGGTGAGAGGGCCGTACATAGATATGTAGTATACCGCCATCCGTCCTATCAGTGACATCATACGTATAGCAGGTGAGAGGGACGTACATAGATATGTAGTATACCGCCATCCGTCCTATCAGTGACATCATACGTATAGCTGGTGAGAGGGCCGTACATAGATATGTAGTATACCGCCATCCGTCCTATCAGTGACATCATACAGATAGCTGGTGAGAGGGCCGTACATACATATGTAGTATACCGCCATCCGTCCTATCCGTGACATCATACGTATAGCAGGTGAGAGGGACGTACATAGATATGTAGTATACCGCCATCTGTCCTATCAGTGACATCATACAGATAGCAGGTGAGAGGGCCGTACATAGATATGTAGTATACCGCCATCCGTCCTATCAGTGACATCATACAGATAGCTGGTGAGAGGGCCGTACATACATATGTAGTATACCGCCATCCGTCCTATCAGTGACATCATACGTATAGCAGGTGAGAGGGACGTACATACATATGTAGTATACCGCCATCCGTCCTATCAGTGACATCATACAGATAGCTGGTGAGAGGGCCGTACATAGATACGTAGTATACCGCCATCTGTCCTATCAGTGACATCATACGTATAGCTGGTGAGAGGGAGGTACATACATATGTAGTATACCGCCATCCGTCCTATCAGTGACATCATACGTATAGCAGGTAAAAGGGCCGTAGATAGATATGTAGTATACCGCCATCCGTCCTATCAGTGACATCATACAGATAGCAGGTGAGAGGGCCGTACATAGATATGTAGTATACCGCCATCCGTCCTATCAGTCACATCATACGTATAGCTGGTGAGAGGGCCGTACATAGATATGTAGTATACCGCCATCCGTCCTATCAGTGACATCATACGTATAGCTGATGAGAGGGACGTACATAGATATGTAGTATACCGCCATCCGTCCTATCAGTGACATCATACGTATAGCTGGTGAGAGGGCCGTACATAGATATGTAGTATACCGCCATCCGTCCTATCAGTGACATCATACATATAGCTGGTGAGAGGGCTGTACATAGATATGTAGTATACCGCCATCCGTCCTATCAGTGACATCATACATATAGCTGGTGAGAGGGACGTACATAGATATGTATACCGCCATCCGTCCTATCAGTGACATCATACAGATAGCTGGTGAGAGGGCCGTACATAGATATGTAGTATACCGCCATCCGTCCTATCAGTGACATCATACGTATAGCTGGTGAGAGGGAGGTACATAGATATGTAGTATACCGCCATCCGTCCTATCAGTGACATCATACGTATAGCTGGTGAGAGGGCCGTACATAGATATGTAGTATACCGCCATCCGTCCTATCAGTGACATCATACGTATAGCAGGTGAAAGTGCGTACATAGATATGTAGTATACCGCCATCCGTCCTATCAGTGACATCATACGTATAGCTGGTGAGAGGGCCGTACATAGATATGTAGTATACCGCCATCCGTCCTATCAGTGACATCATACGTATAGCTGGTGAGAGGGCCGTACATAGATATGTAGTATACCGCCATCCGTCCTATCAGTGACATCATACATATAGCTGGTGAGAGGGCCGTACATAGATATGTATACCGCCATTCGTCCTATCAGTGACATCATACATATAGCTGGTGAGAAGGCCGTACATAGATATGTAGTATACCGCCATCCGTCCTATCAGTGACATCATACGTATAGCTGGTGAGAGTGCGTACATAGATATGTAGTATACCGCCATCCGTCTATCAGTGACATCATACGTATAGCTGGTGAGAGGGCCGTACATAGATATGTAGTATACCGCCATCCGTCCTATCAGTGACATCATACGTATAGCAGGTGAAAGTGCGTACATAGATATGTAGTATACCGCCATCCATCCTATCAGTGACATCATACGTATAGCTGGTGAGAGGGCCGTACATAGATATGTAGTATACCGCCATCCGTCCTATCAGTGACATCATACGTATAGCTGGTGAGAGGGCCGTACATAGATATGTAGTATACCGCCATCCGTCCTATCAGTCACATCATACGTATAGCAGGTGAGAGGGACGTACATAGATATGTAGTATACCGCCATCCGTCCTATCAGTGACATCATAGGTATAGCAGGTGAGAGGGCCGTACATAGATATGTAGTATACCGCCATCCGTCCTATCAGTGACATCATACGTATAGCAGGTGAGAGGGACGTACATAGATTTGTAGTATACCGCCATCCGTCCTATCAGTGACATCATACGTATAGCTGGTGAGAGGGCCGTACATAGATATGTAGTATACCGCCATCCGTCCTATCAGTGACATCATACGTATAGCTGGTGAGAGTGCGTACATAGATATGTAGTATACCGCCATCCGTCTATCAGTGACATCATACGTATAGCTGGTGAGAGGGCCGTACATAGATATGTAGTATACCGCCATCCGTCCTATCAGTGACATCATACGTATAGCAGGTGAAAGTGCGTACATAGATATGTAGTATACCGCCATCCATCCTATCAGTGACATCATACGTATAGCTGGTGAGAGGGCCGTACATAGATATGTAGTATACCGCCATCCGTCCTATCAGTGACATCATACGTATAGCTGGTGAGAGGGCCGTACATAGATATGTAGTATACCGCCATCCGTCCTATCAGTCACATCATACGTATAGCAGGTGAGAGGGACGTACATAGATATGTAGTATACCGCCATCCGTCCTATCAGTGACATCATACGTATAGCTGGTGAGAGGGCCGTACATAGATATGTAGTATACCGCCATCCGTCCTATCAGTGACATCATACGTATAGCAGGTGAGAGGGACGTACATAGATATGTAGTATACCGCCATCCGTCCTATCAGTGACATCATACGTATAGCTGGTGAGAGGGCCGTACATAGATATGTAGTATACCGCCATCCGTCCTATCAGTGACATCATACAGATAGCTGGTGAGAGGGCCGTACATACATATGTAGTATACCGCCATCCGTCCTATCAGTGACATCATACGTATAGCAGGTGAGAGGGACGTACATAGATATGTAGTATACCGCCATCTGTCCTATCAGTGACATCATACAGATAGCAGGTGAGAGGGCCGTACATAGATATGTAGTATACCGCCATCCGTCCTATCAGTGACATCATACAGATAGCTGGTGAGAGGGCCGTACATACATATGTAGTATACCGCCATCCGTCCTATCAGTGACATCATACGTATAGCAGGTGAGAGGGACGTACATACATATGTAGTATACCGCCATCCGTCCTATCAGTGACATCATACAGATAGCTGGTGAGAGGGCCGTACATAGATACGTAGTATACCGCCATCTGTCCTATCAGTGACATCATACGTATAGCTGGTGAGAGGGAGGTACATACATATGTAGTATACCGCCATCCGTCCTATCAGTGACATCATACGTATAGCAGGTAAAAGGGCCGTAGATAGATATGTAGTATACCGCCATCCGTCCTATCAGTGACATCATACAGATAGCAGGTGAGAGGGCCGTACATAGATATGTAGTATACCGCCATCCGTCCTATCAGTGACATCATACGTATAGCAGGTGAGAGGGACGTACATAGATATGTAGTATACCGCCATCCGTCCTATCAGTGACATCATACGTATAGCTGATGAGAGGGACGTACATAGATATGTAGTATACCGCCATCCGTCCTATCAGTGACATCATACGTATAGCTGGTGAGAGGGCCGTACATAGATATGTAGTATACCGCCATCCGTCCTATCAGTGACATCATACATATAGCTGGTGAGAGGGCTGTACATAGATATGTAGTATACCGCCATCCGTCCTATCAGTGACATCATACATATAGCTGGTGAGAGGGACGTACATAGATATGTATACCGCCATCCGTCCTATCAGTGACATCATACAGATAGCTGGTGAGAGGGCCGTACATAGATATGTAGTATACCGCCATCCGTCCTATCAGTGACATCATACGTATAGCTGGTGAGAGGGAGGTACATAGATATGTAGTATACCGCCATCCGTCCTATCAGTGACATCATACGTATAGCTGGTGAGAGGGCCGTACATAGATACGTAGTATACCGCCATCCGTCCTATCAGTGACATCATACGTATAGCTGGTGAGAGGGCCGTACATAGATACGTAGTATACCGCCATCCGTCCTATCAGTGACATCATACGTATAGCTGGTGAGAGGGACGTACATAGATATGTAGTATACCGCCATCCGTCCTATCAGTGACATCATACGTATAGCTGGTGAGAGGGCCGTACATAGATACGTAGTATACTGCCATCCGTCCTATCAGTGACATCATACGTATAGCTGGTGAGAGGGACGTACATATATATATAGTATACCGCCATCCGTCCTATCAGTGACATCATACGTATAGCTGGTGAGAGGGCCGTACATAGATATGTAGTATACCGCCATCCGTCCTATCAGTGACATCATATGTATAGCTGGTGAGAGGGCCGTACATAGATATGTAGTATACCGCCATCCGTCCTATCAGTGACATCATACAGATAGCTGGTGAGAGGGCCGTACATAGATACGTAGTATACCGCCATCTGTCCTATCAGTGACATCATACGTATAGCTGGTGAGAGGGAGGTACATACATATGTAGTATACCGCCATCCGTCCTATCAGTGACATCATACGTATAGCAGGTGAGAGGGCCGTACATAGATATGTAGTATACCGCCATCCGTCCTATCAGTGACATCATACGTATAGCTGGTGAGAGGGACGTACATATATATATAGTATACCGCCATCCGTCCTATCAGTGACATCATACGTATAGCTGGTGAGAGGGCCGTACATAGATATGTAGTATACCGCCATCCGTCCTATCAGTGACATCATATGTATAGCTGGTGAGAGGGCCGTACATAGATATGTAGTATACCGCCATCCGTCCTATCAGTGACATCATACAGATAGCTGGTGAGAGGGCCGTACATAGATACGTAGTATACCGCCATCTGTCCTATCAGTGACATCATACGTATAGCTGGTGAGAGGGAGGTACATAGATATGTAGTATACCGCCATCCGTCCTATCAGTGACATCATACGTATAGCTGGTGAGAGGGAGGTACATAGATATGTAGTATACCGCCATCCGTCCTATCAGTGACATCATACGTATAGCTGGTGAGAGGGCCGTACATAGATACGTAGTATACCGCCATCCGTCCTATCAGTGACATCATACGTATAGCTGGTGAGAGGGACGTACATAGATATGTAGTATACCGCCATCCGTCCTATCAGTGACATCATACGTATAGCTGGTGAGAGGGCCGTACATAGATACGTAGTATACCGCCATCCGTCCTATCAGTGACATCATACGTATAGCTGGTGAGAGGGACGTACATATATATATAGTATACCGCCATCCGTTCTATCAGTGACATCATACGTATAGCTGGTGAGAGGGCCGTACATAGATATGTAGTATACCGCCATCCGTCCTATCAGTGACATCATATGTATAGCTGGTGAGAGGGCCGTACATAGATATGTAGTATACCGCCATCCGTCCTATCAGTGACATCATACGTATAGCTGGTGAGAGGGAGGTACATAGAAACGTATTATACCGCCATCCGTCCATTGTACAGTGCCCATTGAAATGGTTCCGTGAGTGGAGGACAAGCCCCTGAATACAGAGGGAGGCAGCAGATTACTCTCAGGGATTTTACGGTATTATACAGGATGATATCGGATATTGGTAGAATCTCATCAATGTTTCCTGTAATAAATCAGAAAGTGTCTGGGAGATAATCGATTCTAATCTGAGGTGAATGAGATTCTCCGGAACGTTCCTGACTGCACAGTCCGATCAGTAGTTCTGTGATGTCACCAGCAGGTGGCGCGCTCCCTCCTACTCTGATATATATCCTGTATATGTAGTATATGGGGCCACAATACGGCCGTGAGGTCTCTGATAACAAAATGCTCAAGGTTTCACGTCCTTTGGGCAAATCGACGTCCAGATCTGAGATTTCAACTTTTGGCGAAATAATGGTAATAATAGTGACCGATATAGCTGTAATAATAGTGACTAATACGGTAATAATAGTGACCGATATAGCAGTAATAATAGTGACCGATATAGCAGTAATAATAGTGACTAATACGGTAATAATAGTGACTAATATGATAATAATAGTGACCGATATAGCAGTAATAATAGTGACTAATACGGTAATAATAGTGACCGATATAGCAGTAATAATAGTGACTAATACGGTAATAATAGTGACCGATATAGCTGTAATAATAGTGACTAATACGGTAATAATAGAGACCGATATAGCTGTAATAATAGTGACTAATACGGTAATAATAGTGACCGATATAGCAGTAATAATAGTGACCGATATAGCAGTAATAATAGTGACTAATACGGTAATAATAGTGACCGATATAGCAGTAATAATAGTGACTAATACGGTAATAATAGTGACCGATATAGCAGTAATAATAGTGACTAATACGGTAATAATAGTGACCGATATAGCAGTAATAATAGTGACCGATATAGCAGTAATAATAGTGACTAATACGGTAATAATAGTGACCGATATAGCAGTAATAATAGTGACTAATACGGTAATAATAGTGACCGATATAGCAGTAATAATAGTGACTAATACGGTAATAATAGTGACTAATACGGTAATAATAGTGACCGATATAGCAGTAATAATAGTGACTAATACGGTAATAATAGTGACCGATATAGCAGTAATAATAGTGACTAATACGGTAATAATAGTGACCGATATAGCAGTAATAATAGTGACCGATATAGCAGTAATAATAGTGACTAATACGGTAATAATAGTGACTAATATGATAATAATAGTGACCGATATAGCAGTAATAATAGTGACTAATACGGTAATAATAGTGACCGATATAGCAGTAATAATAGTGACTAATACGGTAATAATAGTGACCGATATAGCAGTAATAATAGTGACTAATACGGTAATAATAGTGACCGATATAGCAGTAATAATAGTGACCGATATAGCAGTAATAATAGTGACTAATACGGTAATAATAGTGACCGATATAGCAGTAATAATAGTGACCGATATAGCAGTAATAATAGTGACTAATACGGTAATAATAGTAACTAATATGATAATAATAGTGACCGATATAGCAGTAATAATAGTGACTAATACGGTAATAATAGTGACCGATATAGCAATAATAATAGTGACTAATACGGTAACAATAGTGACTAATACAGTAATAATAGTGACCGATATAGCAGTAATAATAGTGACTAATACGGTAATAATAGAGACCAATATAGCAGTAATAATAGAGACCGATATAGCAGTAATAATAGAGACTAATACGGTAATAATAGTGACTTATATAGCAGTAATAATAGTGACTAATACGGTAATAATAGTGACTTATATAGCAGTAATAATAGTGACCGATATATCAGTAATAATAGTGACTAATACGGTAATAATAGTGACCGATATAGCAGTAATAATAGTGACTAATACGGTAATAATAGTGACTAATATAGCAGTAATATTAGTGACCGATATATCAGTAATAATAGTGACTAATACGGTAATAATAGTGACTAATATGATAATAATAGTGACCGATATAGCAGTAATAATAGTGACTAATACGGTAATAATAGTGACCGATATAGCAGTAATAATAGAGACTAATACGGTAATAATAGTGACCGATATAGCAGTAATAATAGAGACTAATACGGTAATAATAGAGACCGATATATCAGTAATATTAGTGACCGATATAGCAGTAATAATAGTGACCGATATAGCAGTAATAATAGAGACCGATATAGCAGTAATAATAGAGACTAATACGGTAATATTAGTGACTGATATAGCAGTAATAATAGAGACTAATACGGTAATATTAGTGACCGATATAGCAGTAATAATAGAGACTAATATGGTAATATTAGTGACCGATATAGCAGTAATAATAGTGACTAATACGGTAATATTAGTGACCGATATAGCAGTAATAATAGAGACTAATACAGTAATATTAGTGACCGATATAGCAGTAATAATAGTGACTAATACAGTAATATTAGTGACCGATATAGCAGTAATAATAGTGACTAATACGGTAATAATAGTGACCGATATAGCAGTAATAATAGTGACCGATATAGCAGTAATAATAGTGACTAATACGGTAATAATAGTGACTAATATGATAATAATAGTGACCGATATAGCAGTAATAATAGTGACTAATACGGTAATAATAGTGACTGATATAGCAGTAATAATAGTGACTAATACGGTAATAATAGTGACCGATATAGCAGTAATAATAGTGACTAATACGGTAATAATAGTGACCGATATAGCAGTAATAATAGTGACTAATACGGTAATAATAGTGACCGATATAGCAGTAATAATAGTGACCGATATAGCAGTAATAATAGTGACTAATACGGTAATAATAGTGACAGATATAGCAGTAATAATAGTGACCGATATAGCAGTAATAATAGTGACTAATACGGTAATAATAGTAACTAATATGATAATAATAGTGACCGATATAGCAGTAATAATAGTGACTAATACGGTAATAATAGTGACCGATATAGCAATAATAATAGTGACTAATACGGTAACAATAGTGACTAATACAGTAATAATAGTGACCGATATAGCAGTAATAATAGTGACTAATACGGTAATAATAGAGACCAATATAGCAGTAATAATAGAGACCGATATAGCAGTAATAATAGAGACTAATACGGTAATAATAGTGACCGATATAGCAGTAATAATAGTGACTAATACGGTAATAATAGTGACTTATATAGCAGTAATTATAGTGACCGATATATCAGTAATAATAGTGACTAATACGGTAATAATAGTGAGCGATATAGCAGTAATAATAGTGACTAATGCGGTAATAATAGAGACCGATATAGCAGTAATATTAGTGATTGATATAGCAGTAATAATAGTCACTTTATACGGTAATAATAGTGACCGATATAGCAGTTATAATAAAGACTAATACGGTAATAATAGTGACCGATATAGCAGTTATAATAGTGACTAATACGGTAATAATAGTGACCAATATAGCAGTTATAATAGTGACTAATACGGTAATATTAGTGACCAATATAGCAGTAATAATAGTGACTAATACGGTAATAATAGTGACCGATATAGCAGTAATAATAGTGACTAATACGGTAATAATAGAGACCGATATAGCAGTAATAATAGTGACTAATACCGTAATAATAGAGACCGATATAGCAGTAATAATAGAGACCGATATAGCAGTAATAATAGAGACTAATACGGTAATATTAGTGACTGATATAGCAGTAATAATAGAGACTAATACGGTAATATTAGTGACCGATATAGCAGTAATAATAGAGACTAATACAGTAATATTAGTGACCGATATAGCAGTAATAATAGTGACTAATACGGTAATAATAGTGACCGATATAGCAGTAATAATAGTGACAGATATAGCAGTAATAATAGTGACCGATATAGCAGTAATAATAGAGACTAATACGGTAATAATAGAGACCGATATAGCAGTAATAATAGAGACTAATACGGTAATAATAGAGAACGATATAGCAGTAATATTAGTGACAGATATAGCAGTAATAATAGAGACTAATCCGGTAATATTAGTGACCTATATAGCAGTAATAATAGTGACTAATAAGGGAATAATAGTGACTGATATAGCAGTAATAATAGTGACTAATACGGTAATAATAGTGACCGATATAGCAGTAATAATAGTGACTAATACGGTAATAATAGTGACCGATATAGCAGTAATAATAGTGACCGATATAGCAGTAATAATAGTGACTAATACGGTAATAATAGTGACCGATATAGCAGTAATAATAGAGAACGATATAGCAGTAATAATAGAGACTAATACGGTAATATTAGTGACTGATATAGCAGTAATAATAGTAACCGATATAGCAGTAATAATAGTGACTAATACGGTAATAACAGTCACCGATATATCAGTAATAATAGTGACCGATATAGCAGTAATAATAGAGACCGATATAGCAGTAATAATAGAGACTAATACGGTAATATTAGTGACTGATATAGCAGTAATAATAGAGACTAATACGGTAATATTAGTGACCGATATAGCAGTAATAATAGAGACTAATACGGTAATATTAGTGACCGATATAGCAGTAATAATAGAGACTAATACAGTAATATTAGTGACCGATATAGCAGTAATAATAGTGACTAATACGGTAATATTAGTGACCGATATAGCAGTAATAATAGTGACCGATATAGCAGTAATAATAGAGACTAATACGGTAATAATAGAGAACGATATAGCAGTAATAATTGTGACTAATACGGTAATAATAGTGACCGATATAGCAGTAATAATAGTGACCGATATAGCAGTAATAATAGTGACCGATATAGCAGTAATAATAGTAACTAATACGGTAATAATAGTGACCGATATAGCAGTAATAATAGTGACTAATACGGTAATAATAGTGACCGATATAGCAGTAATAATAGTGACCGATATAGCAGTAATAATAGTAACTAATACGGTAATAATAGTGACCGACATAGCAGTAATAATAGTGACTAATACGGTAATAATAGTGGCCGATATAGCAGTAATAATAGTGACCGATATAGCAGTAATAATAGTGACTAATACGGTAATAATAGTGACCGATATAGCAGTAATAATAGTGACCGATATAGCAGTAATAATAGAGACTAATACGGTAATAATAGTGACCGATATAGCAGTAATAATAGTGACTAATACGGTAATAATAGTGACCGATATAGCAGTAATAATAGTGACTAATACGGTAATAATAGTGACCGATATAGCAGTAATAATAGAGACCGATATAGCAGTAATAATAGTGACTAATACGGTAATAATAGTGACCGATATAGCAGTAATAATAGAGACCGATATAGCAGTAATAATAGAGACCGATATAGCAGTAATAATAGAGACTAATACGGTAATTTTAGTGACTGATATAGCAGTAATAATAGAGACTAATACGATAATATTAGGGACCGATATAGCAGTAATAATAGAGACTAATACAGTAATATTAGTGACCGATATAGCAGTAATAATAGTGACTAATACGGTAATATTAGTGACCGATATAGCAGTAATAATAGAGACTAATACAGTAATATTAGTGACCGATATAGCAGTAATAATAGAGACTAATACAGTAATATTAGTGACCGATATAGCAATAATAATAGAGACTAATACGGTAATAATAGTGACCGATATAGCAGTAATAATAGTGACCCATATAGCAGTAATAATAGTGACCGATATATCAGTAATAATAGTGACTAATACGGTAATAATAGTGGTCGATATAGCAGTAATAATAGAGACCGATATAGCAGTAATAATAGTGACTAATACGGTAATAATAGTGACAGATATAGCAGTAATAATAGTGACCGATATAGCAGTAATAATAGAGACCGATATAGCAGTAATAATAGTGACTAATACGGTAATAATAGTGACTGATATAGCAGTAATAATAGTGACTAATACGGTAATAATAGTGACCGATATAGCAGTAATAATAGTGACTAATACGGTAATAATAGTGGCCGATATAGCAGTAATAATAGAGACCGATATAGCAGTAATAATAGTGACCGATATAGCAGTAATAAGAGAGACTGATATAGCAGTAATAATAGAGACCGATATAGCAGTAATATTAGTGACTAATACGGTAATAATAGTGACCGATATAGCAGTAATAATAGAGACCGATATAGCAGTAATAATAGTGACCGATATAGCAGTAATAAGAGAGACTGATATAGCAGTAATAATAGAGACCGATATAGCAGTAATATTAGTGACTAATACGGTAATAATAGTGACCGATATAGCAGTAATAATAGAGACCGATATAGCAGTAATAATAGTGACCGATATAGCAGTAATAAGAGAGACCGATATAGCAGTAATAATAGAGACCGATATAGCAGTAATATTAGTGACTAATACGGTAATAATAGTGACCGATATAGCAGTAATAATAGAGACTAATACGGTAATAATAGAGACCGATATAGCAGTAATAATAGAGACTAATACGGTAATTTTAGTGACTGATATAGCAGTAATAATAGAGACTAATACGGTAATATTAGTGACCGATATAGCAGTAATAATAGAGACTAATACGGTAATTTTAGTGACTGATATAGCAGTAATAATAGTAACCGATATAGCAGTAATAATAGTGACTAATACGGTAATAATAGTCACCGATATATCAGTAATAATAGTCACCGATATATCAGTAATAATAGTGACCGATATAGCAGTAATAATAGTGACTAATACGGTAATAATAGTGACCGATATAGCAGTAATAATAGAGACTAATACGGTAATAATAGTGACCGATATAGCAGTAATAATAGTGACCGATATAGCAGTAATAATAGAGACTAATACGGTAATAATAGTCACCGATATAGCAGTAATAATAGAGACTAATACGGTAATAATAGTGACCGATATAGCAGTAATAATAGAGACCGATATAGCAGTAATAACAGTAACAATAGTCACCAATATAACAGTAGTTAATAACTTAGTAAATTTAGACAGGAAAAAGTGGGTGGGGCTTAATTTAAGAGCAGCGTAGTGGTCCCCATATATCCAATAGCATATGCGCCCCATATATACAGTATACACATATATTCCGCTCCGGACGAGCCTGGTCCATGTTCACTATGAGGAGATGTCACAGATCGGGATATGCTGCAATAACCACAGCAGAGCGCCCAATTCTCCTGGAGTCTGCTGCCCCCTGCAGGTTACCCCAGCAATTACAGCCGGATATTTCCCCCCAGGTCGGGGAGTGGTCTCCTCTAGCCCATAGGATACCTGCAGTAGTCTGAGGGGGACATGGCGGGCGCAGACCCTAATAGAGAGACCCCAGAGCGCAGATAGTCACCAGGAGACTGAGAATATAATGTCTGCCCTGCCGTCACTGCTGATATTACAGTGTCATCTCATTACTTCCAGTCCTTATCAGCTGCTGTATGTCCTGCAGGAAGTGGTGTATTCTCTCCAGTGTGACACAGTGCTCTCTGCTGCCACCTCTGTCCATGTCAGGAACTGTCCAGAGGGAGTCCCTCCCTTTACTCTGTATTGGGCCGGAGTCCCTCCCTTCCCTCTGTATTGGGCCGGAGTCACTCCCTTCCCTCTGTATTGGGCCGTAGTCCCTCCCTTCCCTCTGTACTCTGTATTGGGCCGGAGTCCCTCCCTTCCCTCTGTATTGGGCCGGAGTCCCTCCCTTCCCTCTGTATTGGGCCGGAGTCCCTCCCTTCCCTCTGTATTGGGCCGGAGTCCCTCCCTTTCCTCTGTATTGGGCCGGAGTCCCTGTCTTCCCTCTGTATTGGGCCGGAGTCCCTCCCTTCCCTCTGTATTGGGCCGGAGTCCCTCCCTTCCCTCTGTATTGGGCCGGAGTCCCTCCCTTTCCTCTGTATTGGGCCGTAGTCCCTCCCTTCCCTCTGTACTCTGTATTGGGCCGGAGTCCCTCCCTTTCCTCTGTATTGGGTCGGAGTCCCTGCCTTCCCTCTGTATTGGGCCGGAGTCCCTCCCTTCCCTCTGTATTGGGCCGGAGTCCCTCCCTTCCCTCTGTATTGGGCCGGAGTCCCTCCATTCCCTCTGTACTCTGTATTGGGCCGGAGTCCCTCCATTCCCTCTGTACTCTGTATTGGGCCGGAGTCCCTCCCTTCCCCCTGTATTGGGCCGGAGTCCCTCCATTCCCTCTGTATTGGGCCGGAGTCCCTCCCTTCCCTCTGTACTCTGTATTGGGCCGGAGTCCCTCCCTTCCCTCTGTATTGGGCCGGAGTCCCTCCCTTTCCTCTGTATTGGGCCGGAGTCCCTCCCTTCCCTCTGTATTCTGTATTGGGCCGGAGTCCCTCCCTTCCCTCTGTATTGGGCCGGAGTCCCTCCCTTCCCTCTGTATTGGGCCGGAGTCCCTGCCTTCCCTCTGTATTGGGCCGGAGTCCCTCCCTTCCCTCTGTATTGGGCCGGAGTCCCTCCCTTCCCTCTGTATTGGGCCGGAGTCCCTGCCTTCCCTCTGTATTGGGCCGGAGTCCCTGCCTTCTCTCTGTATTGGGCCGGAGTCCCTCCCTTCCCTCTGTATTGGGCGGGAGTCCCTGCTTTCCTCTGTATTGGGCCGGAGTCCCTCCCTTTCCTCTGTATTGGGCCGGAGTCCCTCCCTTCCCTCTGCATTGGGCCGGAGTCCCTCCCTTCCCTCTGTATTGGGCCGAAGTCCCTCCCTTTCCTCTGTATTGGGCCGGAGTCCCTCCCTTTCCTCTGTATTGGGCCGGAGTCCCTCCCTTCCCTCTGTATTGGGCCGGAGTCCCTCCCTTTCCTCTGTATTGGGCCGGAGTCCCTCCCTTTCCTCTGTATTGGGCCGGAGTCCCTGCTTTCCTCTGTATTGGGCCGGAGTCCCTCCCTTTCCTCTGTATTGGGCCGGAGTCCCTACCTTCCCTCCGCATTGGGCCAGAGTCCCTCCCTTTCCTCTGTATTGGGCCAGAGTCCCTCCCTTTCCTCTGTATTGGGACGGAGTTCCTCCTTTCCCTCTGTATTGGGCCGGAGTCCCTCCCTTTCCTCTGTATTGGGCCGGAGTCCCTCCCTTTCCTCTGTATTGGGCCGGAGTCCCTCCCTGCCCTCTGTATTGGGCCGGAGTCCCTACCTTCCCTCCGCATTGGGCCGGAGTCCCTCCCTTTCCTCTGTATTGGGCCGGAGTCCCTCCCTTCCCTCTGTATTGGGCCGGAGTCCCTCCCTTCCCTCTGCATTGGGCCGGAGTCCCTCCCTTCCCTCTGCATTGGGCCGGAGTTCCTCCCTTTCCTCTGTATTGGGCCGAAGTCCCTCCCTTCCCTCTGTACTCTGTATTGGGCCGGAGTCCCTCCCTTCCCTCTGTATTGGGCCGGGAGTCCCTCCCTTTCCTCTGTATTGGGCCGGAGTCCCTCCCTTTCCTCTGTATTGGGCCGGAGTCCCTCTCTTCCCTCTGTATTGGGCCGGAGTCCCTCCCTTCCCTCTGTATTGGGCCGGAGTCTCTCCCTTTCCTCTGTATTGGGCCGGAGTCCCTCCCTTTCCTCTGTATTGGGCCGGAGTCCCTCCCTTTCCTCTGTATTGGGCCGGAGTCCCTCCCTTCCCTCTGTATTGGGCCGGAGTCCCTCCCGCTCCCTTTCCTCTGTATTGGGCCGGAGTCCCTCCCTTCCCTCTGTATTGGGCCGGAGTCCCTCCCGCTCCCTTTCCTCTGTATTGGGCCGGAGTCCCTCTCTGCCCTCTGTACTCTGTGCAGGGACTCTGTATTGGGCCGGAGTCCCTCCCTTCCTTCTGTATTGGGCCGGAATCTCTCCCTTCCGTCTGTATTGGGCCGGAGTCCCTCCCTTTCCTCTGTATTGGGCCGGAGTCCCTCCCTTTCCTCTGTATTGGGCCGGAGTCCCTCCCTTCCCTCTGTATTGGGCCGGAGTCCCTCCCTTTCCTCTGTATTGGGCCGGAGTCCCTCCCTGCCCTCTGTACTCTGTGCAGGGACTCTGTATTGGGCCGGAGTCCCTCCCTTTCCTCTGTATTGGGCCGGAGTCCCTCCCTTCCCTCTGTATTGGGCCGGAGTCCCTCTCTGCCCTCTGTACTCTGTGCAGGGACTCTGTATTGGGCCGGAGTCCCTCCCTTTCCTCTGTATTGGGCCGGAGTCCCTCCCTTTCCTCTGTATTGGGCCGGAGTCCCTCCCTTCCCTCTGTACTCTGTATTGGGCCGGATTCTCTCCCTTTCCTCTGTATTAGGCCGGAGTCCCTCCCTTCCCTCTGTATTGGGCCGGAGTCCCTCCCTTTCCTCTGTATTGGGCCGGAGTCCCTCTCTGCCCTCTGTACAGGGACTCTGTATCCCCACTGACAGAGGACGTGCTCTGGACTGTGGGTGTAAAGGTCCGTTGCCCTGTTGATCTATTTTCTACGATTGTGTCTGGATTAAGAGAAGTTTTGCAGAGGACCCTGAAGGACTCTGTGGAGGTACAGGGAGCGGGAGCCTGAGATGCAGCCGGAGCGCGGACAGGGTACAGTATGCTCCGCACAGCGATGGGTAAAGGGGGCGGCATTTACATACTCACAGCCCAGTATGTAATCTCATGGAAATCATTGGGATCGGCAGCAGATCCGTCCTGTGTGGATCTAAGCCGCCGTTTACTGCCAACCCCGACTCTCTGGGCTTATGTCCCATTGGGGTGCATCACGCCTGACCATCCCTTCCAGAGAGCAGCAACATGTGGTGACACCCCGACTGGGGGCCGAGCATCGACACCCTAACCCTGGACTCTGCATGGGATATCCTCAAAACCTGCTGGTGGCCAGGAGGCTGAGAGGCGCTGATGTAGAGCTATCACCATCCGCGGGGCAGAGACTTTACATAATATCCTGTGACATACAGATTTTACTGCAGAGGAAGATGGATTTTAGACAGGGATTAAGATGTAAACAACCAATAGAACGTGGCGAGTAATCCCGCTCTTACGCTGTATAGATGAGAATCCCTCCATGTAATACAACAGTATCTATAAAACCACAGACGCTAGAGGCTATAAAGGTAATATAACAAAAGGACGTTGGTCGACCTCAGGGAGACCCCATCACGTGTCTCGACGTCAGTGAACTAGTCAGAACAACCAAGCCAAGGAAACCACTCAAGCAAGTTATCCATCCACAGACAGCTGTTTCAGGGTATTTGCCCCTCATCAGTGTGGAGTAGGATTCTGGCTATTGTTGTTGGTGTTTTGGTTGATCTCTCTGAGGTCAAGCATCATCCCTTTTTGCATGCACTTACTAGACATTGCTTCCACTAGCCAGAAACCTACTCCACACTGATGAGGGGCAAATACCCCGAAACAGCTGTCTGTGGATGGATACCTTGCTTGGGTGGTTTCCTTGATTGGTGACATTCCTTGGCTTGGTTGTTGCTTCCTGGAGGCCGGTCTGGCTATCTCACTGACGTCAAGACTCGTGATGGTGTCTCTGCAGTGTTTTTTGCACGTTATACAACAGTCTCTATAAAATCACAGACGCTAGAGGCTTGGAGGGGAGAATCCGTCTGTATAATACAACAGTCTCTATAAAATCACAGACAGTAAAGGCTTGGCGGGGAGAATCTGTCCATGTAATACAACAAAAGGACGTCGTTGACCTTAGGGAGATCAAGCAAAACACCACAGAGACACTATCATGTGTCTCGGTGTCAGTGTATTCTAGGACATTGTCCCCAAAAAACACTGCAGAGACACCATCACGAGTCTCGACGTTAGTGAACTAGCCAGACCTTCCTCAGGGATGGAACAACCAAGCCAAGAAAAAACCCCAAGCAAGTTATCCATCCACAGACAGCTGTTTCGGGCTATTTGCCCCTCATCAGTGTGCAATAGGCTATTGTTGTTGGTGTTTTGGTTGATCTCCCTGAGGTCAACCAGCGTCCTTTTGCATGCACTTACTAGTCATTGCTCCCACTAGCCAGAAACCTACTCCACACTGATGAGGGGCAAATACCCCAAAACAGCTGTCGGTGGATGGAGACCTTACTTGGGTGGTTTCCTTGACTGGAGACATTCCTTGGCTTGGTTGTTGCTTCCTGGAGGCCGGTGTGGCTAGCTCACTGACGTTGAGACTCGTGATGGTGTCTCTGCAGTGTTTTTTGCACATGTTATACAACAGTCTCTATAAAACTCAGATAGTAAATGCTTGGAGGGGAGAATCCGTCCATGTAATACAACAGTCTCTAGAAAACCACAGACGCTAGAGGCTTGGAGGGGAGAATCCGTCCATGTAATACAACAGTCTCTAGAAAACCACAGACGCTAGAGGCTTGGAGGGGAGATTGTAATTACTGGAGTGGTGGATCCGCTGGACTGCCGCTAGTGATGGTGTAAGCTGCACTAGGGAGCGGAGTGTAAGGGGTAGCTGGTTTTCACCAGAGCCCACTGCAAGGCGGGAAGGGCTTGCTGCGGCAGGTGACCCCGGGTCGTTACCCCTGGTTTAGTTTGCTAGCGGTGGCAGACAAGATGCAGCTGGAGACAGGTAGGCAGGTCAGCAGCCAAGCACAGAGCTACGTAGAGAGTACACAGGCAGGTAAGGGTTAGGAGAAAGACCTGGCAGGGTCAGAAAGACAGAACAGGGGCAGAGGTGAAGAAGGCATTCAGTCTGGAGAAGGTTTGCTCAGCTTTGGCCAGCCACTGCTTGGGGCCGATCACTGCTTGGGGCCGATCACTGCTTGGGGCCGGCTACTGCTTGGGGCCGATCACTGCTTGGGGCCGGCCACTGCTTGGGGTCGATCACTGCTTGGTGCCGGCCACTGCTTGGGGACGAAAACTGCTTGAGGCTGGCCACTGCTTGGGGCCGATCACTGCTTGGTGCCGGCCACTGCTTGGGGCCGATCACAGCTTGGGGCCGAAAACTGCTTGGGGACGGCCACTGCTTGGGGCCGAAAACTGCTTGGGGACGGCCACTGCTTGGGGCCGAAAACTGCTTGGGGACGAAAACTGCTTGAGGCTGGCCACTGCTTGGGGCCGATCACTGCTTGGTGCCGGCCACTGCTTGGGGCCGGCCACTGCTTGGGGCCGATCACTGCTTGGTGCCGGCCACTGCTTGGGCCCGATCACTGCTTGGGCCCGATCACTGCTTGGGGCCGATCACTGCTTGGGGCCGGCCACTGCTTGGGGCCGGCCACTGCTTGGGGTCGATCACTGCTTGGGGTCGATCACTGCTTGGGGCCGAAAACTGCTTGAGGCTGGCCACTGCTTGGGGCCGATCACTGCTTGGGGCCGAAAACTGCCTGGGGCCGGCCTCTGCTTTTGTAGTAAGCTTTTGTAGTAAGAGCCACAATTGGCGCTACCAGGGTGGAAAATTGCATAACAAACTGACGATAATAGTTGTTGAATCCCAGAATGCATTCTATAGCCCAAAGGCCAATGGGGCCCCGCTACTGAAGAACTGCTGAGAGCTGGATACATATGTAGACCATGGACGTCTCCAACATGGTGTAGAGAGGACGTACGTCTCAGTCCGTCACGTATGGGGGTCACATGTGTCCGCAGATTAGGTGAAAGGATCAGAATCTCACCTTGGCGCCCATGACACTAGAGTAGAGAAGATCGCGGAAAATGTCATTGACAAATTCTTAAAAGACGGACAGGGCCAAGGGCATCACCAGATACTTAAAACGCCCATCTTGAGTATTAAAGGCCGTCCACCACTTATCGCCTTCACAAATTCTGATCAGATAATAAATACCCCACAGATCCAATTCCTTAGGGTACTATTACATGGAACGATAATTGGCGGCGGTCCCGGCCTGTGATTGGCTGAGCGGCCTACCAGCTGACAGGCCGCTGTGAAGCTAGAGCGTGCACGGGACCCCGGGAGAAGCGGACGGCAGGAGAAGCGGACGGCAGGAGCAGCCCTGGAACGTGGATGGGTAATGTATGCCAGTTTAGCAAGGGCTGCAAGGATATCGGTAACGATGTCCTTGCAGCTCTTGTCAAACGATTATCGGGCCGTGTAATAGGCCCAGTAAACGAGCAACGATCTAGCAGATCGCTGCTCGTTTACAGGTATTATCGGGCCCTGCTCGGCCCGTGTAATACCACCCTTAAAGATCCGAGCGTCACAAAGGCATTTGAAAAGTTCCGAGATTAAAAGCAAAGGATGACGGAGAGATCCATGGTCTGAAAGAAGCAGAGGCCGCCCCGGCTGGAGAGGAAGACTTGCAGACTGATATAGGCTGACATGGCTGGCGTCTCTGGAACCATGAGTGGTTGTACTCAAGGGGGCGTAGAGCTAGGCAGAAGATCAATAGGGCAGTCACATGGGCCATACGGAGGTCAGGCAAGGACTACCCCGCTACCAGGGGTCTGCAGAGAGCAGGGGAAGCAGTCCGGCCTCCTCGCACCTCCAGTCAAGGTTGTGAACGTAGAGCTGCAGCCACGGGCGTCCCAAAAGAATCCGCGGTCGGTACGAAACTGGGTAACTTAGCGATTCTCCCATAACAGAAATGGTCACCGGCGAGGACAAGCCAGGAGAGGATGTGGTCACACCTAGGGAGGCCTCTCCTACATTGCCTCAGTGCCGGGGTTTACAGGACGCTGTGGGGCCAACCAAAAGGTGCAGCGAGGAAGGGCCACTCCGGGCAAACCTCCTCCTCCTCCTCCTCTCACTCAGAGAAGCCAACCTCAATCCAAGAGGCCAGATAGATCAGGTCCCTCAAGGAGGAAGGACGGTCCTGGCTGGAGAGTACGTCCTTTACACGACTAGAGACAGAGAGGAGGCAGAGACATCAAGGGACAGAGAGGAGGCAGAGACATCAAGGGACAGAGAGGAGGCAGAGACATCAGGGGACAGAGAGGAGGCAGAGACATCAGGGGACAGAGAGGAGGCAGAGACGTCAGGGGACAGAGAGGAGACAGAGACAGCAGGGGACAGAGAGGAGGCAGAGACATTAGGGGACAGAGAGGAGGCAGAGACATCAGGGTACAGAGAGGAGGCAGAGACGTCGGGACAGAAAGGAGGCAGAGACATCAGGGGACAGAGAGGAGGCAGAGACGTCAGGGGACAGAGAGGAGGCAGAGACGTCAGGGGACAGAGAGGAGACAGAGACAGCAGGGGACAGAGAAGAGACAGAGAGGAGGCAGAGACATTAGGGGACAGAGAGGAGGCAGAGACATCAGGGGACAGAGAAGCGACAGAGAGGAGGCAGAGACATCAGGGGACAGAGAGAAGGCCGAGACATCAGAGGACAGAGAGGAGGCAGAGACATCAGGGGACAGAGAGGAGGCAGAGACATCAGGGGACAGAGAGGAGGCAGAGACGTCAGGGGACAGAGAGGAGACAGAGACAGCAGGGGACAGAGAGGAGGCAGAGACATTAGGGGACAGAGAGGAGGCAGAGACATCAGGGTACAGAGAGGAGGCAGAGACGTCGGGACAGAAAGGAGGCAGAGACATCAGGGGACAGAGAGGAGGCAGAGACGTCAGGGGACAGAGAGGAGGCAGAGACGTCAGGGGACAGAGAGGAGACAGAGACAGCAGGGGACAGAGAAGAGACAGAGAGGAGGCAGAGACATTAGGGGACAGAGAGGAGGCAGAGACATCAGGGGACAGAGAAGCGACAGAGAGGAGGCAGAGACATCAGGGGACAGAGAGAAGGCCGAGACATCAGAGGACAGAGAGGAGGCAGAGACATCAGGGGACAGAGAGAAGGTAGAGACATCAGGGTACAGAGAGGAGGCAGAGACCGCAGGGGACAGAGAGGAGACAGAGACATCAGGGGACAGAGAGGAGACAGAGACATCAGGGGACAAAGAGGAGGAGGAGACCGCAGGGGATAGAGAGGAGGCAGAGACCGCAGGGGACAGAGAGGAGGCAGAGACCGCAGGGGACAGAGAGGAGGCAGAGACATCAGGGGACAGAGAGGAGGCAGAGACATAAGGGGACAGAGAGGAGGCAGAGACATTAGGGGAGAGAGATGAGGCAGAGACATAAGGGGACAGAGAGGAGGCAGAGACATAAAGGGACAGAGAGGAGGCAGAGACATAAAGGGACAGAGAGGAGGCAGAGACATCAGGGGACAGAGAGGAGGAGGAGACCACAGGGGACAGAGAAGAGGCAGAGACATCAGGGGACAGAGAGGAGGCAGAGACAGAGAGGAGGCAGAGACATCAGGGGACAGAGAGGAGGCAGAGACAGCAGGGGACAGAGAGGAGGCAGAGACATCAGGGGACAGAGAGAAGGCAGAGACATCAGAGGACAGAGAAGAGACAGAGGAGGCAGAGACATCAGGGGACAGAGAGGAGGCAGAGACATCAGGGGACAGAGAGGAGGAGACCGCAGGGGATAGAGAAGAGGCAGAGACATCAGGGGACAGAGAGGAGGCAGAGACAGCAGGGGACAAAAAAGAGACAGAGAGGAGGCAGAGACATCAGGGGACAGAGAGGAGGCAGAGACATAAGGGGACAGAGAGGAGGCAGAGACATAAGGGGACAGAGAGGAGGCAGAGACATAAAGGGACAGAGAGGAGGCAGAGACATCAGGGGACAGAGAGGAGGCAGAGACATCAGGGGACAGAGAGGAGGCAGAGACAGCAGGGGACAGAGAAGAGAGAGAGGAGGCAGAGACATTAGGGGACAGAGAGGAGGCAGAGACAGCAGGGGACAGAGAAGAGACAGAGAGGAGGCAGAGACATTAGGGGACAGAGAGAAGGCAGAGACATCAGAAGACAGAGAGGAGGCAGAGACATCAGGGGACAGAGAGGAGGCAGAGACATCAGGGACAGAGAGGAGGCCGAGACCGCAGGGGACAGAGAGGAGACAGAGACATCAGGGGACAAAAAAGAGACAGAGAGGAGGCAGAGACATCAGGGGACAGAGAGGAGGCAGAGACATCAGGGGACAGAGAGGAGGAAGAGACCACAGGGGAGAGAGAGGAGGCAGAGACATCAGGGGACAGAGAGGAGGCAGAGACATCAGGGGACAGAGAGGAGACAGAGACATCAGGGGACAAAGAGGAGGAGGAGACCGCAGGGGATAGAGAGGAGGCAGAGACCGCAGGGGACAGAGAGGAGGCAGAGACCGCAGGGGACAGAGAGGAGGCAGAGACCGCAGGGGACAGAGAGGAGGCAGAGACCGCAGGGGACAGAGAGGAGGCAGAGACATAAGGGGACAGAGAGGAGGCAGAGACATCAGGGGAGAGAGATGAGGCAGAGACATAAGGGGACAGAGAGGAGGCAGAGACATAAAGGGACAGAGAGGAGGCAGAGACATCAGGGGACAGAGAGGAGGCAGAGACAGAGAGGAGGCAGAGACATCAGGGGACAGAGAGGAGGCAGAGACAGCAGGGGACAGAGAGGAGGCAGAGACATCAGGGGACAGAGAGGAGACAGAGACATCAGGGGACAAAGAGGAGGAGGAGACCGCAGGGGATAGAGAGGAGGCAGAGACCGCAGGGGACAGAGAGGAGGCAGAGACCGCAGGGGACAGAGAGGAGGCAGAGACATCAGGGGACAGAGAGGAGGCAGAGACATCAGGGGACAGAGAGGAGGCAGAGACATCAGGGGACAGAGAGGAGGCAGAGACCACAGGGGAGAGAGAGGAGGCAGAGACATCAGGGGACAGAGAGGAGGCAGAGACATCAGGGGACAGAGAGGAGGCAGAGACATCAGGGGACATAGAGGAGGCAGAGACATCAGGAAACAGAGAGGAGGCAGAGACATCAGGGGACAGAGAGGAGGCAGAGACATCAGGGGACATAGAGGAGGCAGAGACATCAGGGGACAGAGAGGAGGCAGAGACATCAGGGGACAGAGAGGAGGCAGAGACATCAGGGGACAGAGAGGAGGCAGAGACATCAGGGGACAGAGAGGAGGCAGAGACATCAGGGGACAGAGAGGAGGCAGAGACTAGGACACTGTTCAGACCTCACACAGGCAGCATCATTATTTATCACATTATTCTGTTATTGAGGCGAATTCAGGATGTGAGGAGGAGGAGGAGGAGGAGGAGCAGCTCAGGGCAGGGCAGGGTTGTCACCTCATGCTGCTTCCACCACGGTCAATGTCTACAGGAACAGCTCCAGGCTGTCAGTCGTCCACATTACACCTCTCTGGGGTCTCTTCCTCCTCCTCTCTGGGGTCTCTTCCTCCCCCTCTCTGGGGTCTCTTCCTCCCCCTCTCTGGGGTCTCTTCCTCCCCCTCTCTGGGGTCTCTTCCTCCTCCTCTCTGGGGTCTCTTCCTCCTCCTCTCTGGGGTCTCTTCCTCCTCCTCTCTGGGGTCTCTTCCTCCCCCTCTCTGGGGTCTCTTCCTCCTCCTCTCTGGGGTCTCCTGGTCTGGGACATCATGGACTTCCTCAGTAAGGTCTTCAGGTCCAGCAGAAGAAAGAACCCCGGCCCCTCAGCTCAGGTAATGTGTGATGTCTGCAGGGGCCACACAGCCACTAAGGGGGTCCCTGGATGTGAGTTGTACAGGGGATAAATTTACAGAATATGGGGGTCTCTTCTGTATCTGAGGAACGCCCCCTATATGTCAGTGTGTGTATATATATATATATATATATATTCCCCCTATATGCTGGTCTATGTCTGTGTGTGTATCTATATATATATATATATATATACATACCAAAATATCGCTGCAGGTCCGCGGATAACACGCCATCAGATGCACAGTCCTCTCGGGGTTCGGCCCCAGTCTTACACAGGAAAACAGAAGGTGGAGGACGGCATCATCTTCAATCAAGTGTTAGATATTTATTGTGCCAATTCGCATAGTACAGTGCAATGTTTCAGCTCATATATCTTGAGCCTTTTTCAAGCATAAAAAGGGTTGTACATAGCGCCATTTTATATAAGAAAACACCAATCACCAATCACAATTCATTAAAAGCGACCAATCACAACATGGAGTAGGCGGTACCTGTCATAATTTATACACATATCACACAAGATCATGTAATAAATACTCCATAATGTTGATGCCTTATCTGAGGTCCGTCCAGACCCTTCATACTTGTCCATACTATTCTCCGATCCCACCGGCAACACCATACCATGCCATCATCTCCGCCACGCCGGCCGCGGTGTTCGGCTTGTAAACAAGTTCACAGAGGTTGCGCACCAGACGCTTCGTGATAGGACATCCAACTGCATCATCGCTACGTCGTCCTCGCTTCAGCCAATCATCTGTGAGATCACCATGTGTTAGGCTGTTGTCATGGGGATTGCGGATATCTTTGACGGGTACGCATATTAGCCATCCACTTGTTTCTCACCCGCCAGCCAATCATGGCAGTTCTTCTCCTGCACGTGACCGATCATCATCGTTGTTATGGAGATCAAGACGCTTCCACGCTTCAATCACCCGCTCATCACTGCGGCTTCTTCCATCGTCACGGAGATTGAGACGCCCACTCAGTATAATCCATTGGTCAACAATCTCCGCTGGTTCAAAGTCCATTGATTGCAGGGATTAGAGTGCGATGTCTCTAGTGGACCAATTAGGGTACTACACAGCACATCCCCCCATTTGGCCACATCACACGTCTTTCCTTATAGAATAACAGCCGAACATCCCGTCAGGTCGTGCACGGTCAGCGATTAGGATACGTATCTTCGCCGGTTATGGATCAGGAAACAAAACGCTAGATTTATCCAAAAACAACAAAATGTAAAGATTGTTCTAATACAAATAAAACCTGATGTGTAGACAGAAAGGACAGACGACATGAGACCCTTAGGGTGGTATTACACGGAACGATAATCGGCCGAATTGGCCCGATTCGGCCGATTATCGCTCCTTGTAATAAATGCAACGATCAGCCGATGACAACGATCATCGGCTGATCGTTGATATAGTTTAGACCCTATTTTTGTCGGGCGCCGACCGCGCACCGCTGCGTGTAATAGCGGTGCGTGGCCGGCGACTAACGATATACATTACCTATCCATGTTCCAGGGCTGCTCCTGCCGGCCGCTTCTCCCGGGGGTCCCGCGCGCGCTCTAGCGTCACAGAGGCCTGTCAGCTGATAGGCCGCTCAGCAAATCACAGGCCGCGGCGGTCCTGGCCTGTGATTGGCTGAGCGGCCTACCAGCTGACAGGCTGCTGTGACGCTAGAGAGCGCGCGGGACCCCCGGGAGAAGCGGCCGGCAGGAGCAGCCCTGGAACGTGGATGGGTAATGTATGCCAGTTTAGCAAGGGCTGCAAGGACATCGGTAACGATGTCCTTGCAGCTCTTGTCAAACGATTATCGGGCCGTGTAATAGGCCCAGTAAACGAGCAACGATCTAGCAGATCGCTGCTCGTTTACAGGTATTATCGGGCCCTGCTCGGCCCCTGTAATACCACCCTTAATCAAATACATTTAAGTTCAGTTCTAAGTTCCTACCTTTGGGCCGTATTCAGTCCAGCAGATTTATCCACTAATGGCCCTATTCCACGGAACGATTATCGTTCGTTTTCGGACGATATCGACCGCTACGGACGATAATCGTTCCGTGGAATAGAGTGCAACGATCAGCCGACATCATTCATGTCGGCTGATCGTTGCAGTCGCTTGTTTTTCAACATGTTGTTCACATATAGCAGCGATCTGCTGCCGTCGCTCCGTTGAATAGGAGCATCGTCAGCAGACGCTGCTATATCCTATGGGCTGCCCGGACGATCTAGCGATTCCCCGGGCAGCCCCCCCGCAGCTCCCCGCTGCCCCCTCCCGCACTCACCCGCTCGCTGCAGCCGCGTTGAATAGCGGCGGCAGCGAGCGGCGAATGAGGAGCAAATGAGCGCTGACAGCGCTCGTTTGCTCCTCCAACGACCCGTGGAATAGGGGGCATTAGCTTCTCTTTGCTCTAACAACCTTCCCCTACGGCCGCCTCTTGTAAGCGCAGGCACACTATCAGTAATCCTACATTGGATTGGCTGACCGCATGACCTACTAATACAAGATGTTTGGCTACCGGATGCTCAGTTTTCTTTAGACGTATTGTACTTTTGTGATTATTCATTTGCAATTTAACCTCAGTTGTAGTTTCCCTACATAACATAGTCCACACTGTATCATGTAGACCACAGATTTAGAGTTGCATGTATAATGTTTTTTCACATAATATTTTTTACCACTGTGTGGATGTTGAAACACGTCTCCTTTTACCAAACTCCCACAGTTACTGCAGTGGAGACTTGGAAAGTTACCCGTTTTTTGCTGGGGCTAATGTACGTTGTGTATCTATTTTCTTTGAACCAATATCAGAATGTAGCAGAATATCCTTGATACTTTTACTCTTTTTATGCCATGACTGGTGGGTGTAAAAACTCAGGGACCTTGTCCCCCCGCCCATCCCTCAGAATAGACCAGTTTCTGCGACCACTCATTGTATACAGAGACAAAGGGGATCCGATCACTACTACGTGACCTAATCCTAGGTGTTCGTGTATGTTCCCTCGTGGTGTTCCTCAGTTTCTGTCTATGTTTCTCCATGACACATTCAGGATACCCCCCCCCCCCCCCTATCTCAACATTTTTGGCAAAGTGTCTCTACATTCCCATCCATATGTGAATCCTCACTAGTGATCCTGCGTATTCACAATAACTGGCTCCACGGACGCGACTTTACCATGGATTGTGGATGATTGTATACAGAAGAAGGTTATTTTTGTCCGTTTCTTTTACATATAAGTCTGTTTGTAATTTACCTTCGGACACATACACCAATGTGTCCAAAAACTGTCATTCTTTTATAGACATCACCATGGTAAATCTAAGGCCATCATGCAAATTGTTAATGTACTCAAAAAATTCATTTAAGGACTCCTCCGAGCCCTCCCAGATGGCAAAAATATCATCGATATAACGATATACTGATACCAGCACCGGATGTGTACCATGTGCCAGGACCCCTAAATGTGCTCTTCCTCGAGGGTTATTGATAGTGTGCCTCCGTTTTATTTGTATTAGAACAATCTTTATATTTTGTTGTTTTTGGATAAATCTAGCGTTTTGTTTCCTGATCCATAACCGGCGAAGATACGTATCCTAATCGCTGACCGTGCACGACCTGACGGGATGTTCGGCTGTTATTCTATAAGGAAAGACGTGTGATGTGGCCAAATGGGGGGATGTGCTGTGTAGTACCCTAATTGGTCCACTAGAGACATCGCACTCTAATCTCTGCAATCAATGGACTTTGAACCAGCGGAGATTGTGGACCAATGGATTATACTGAGTGGGCGTCTCAATCTCCGTGACGATGGAAGAAGCCGCAGTGATGAGCGGGTGATTGAAGCGTGGAAGCGTCTTGATCTCCATAACAACGATGATGATCGGTCACGTGCAGGAGAAGGACTGCCATGATTGGCTGGCGGGTGAGAAACAAGTGGATGGCTAATATGCGTACCCGTCAAAGATATCCGCAATCCCCATGACAACAGCCTAACACATGGTGATCTCACAGATGATTGGCTGAAGCGAGGACGACGTAGCGATGATGCAGTTGGATGTCCTATCACGAAGCGTCTGGTGCGCAACCTCTGTGAACTTGTTTACAAGCCGAACACCGCGGCCGGCGGGGCGGAGATGATGGCATGGTATGGTGTTGCCGGTGGGATCAGAGAATAGTATGGACAAGTATGAAGGGTCTGGACGGACCTCAGATAAGGCATCAACATTATGGAGTATTTATTACATGATCTTGTGTGATATGTGTATAAATTATGACAGGTACCGCCTACTCCATGTTGTGATTGGTCGCTTTTAAAGGGGTAGTGCGGCGCTAAAAAATTATTCACAGAATAACACACAATACAAAGTTATACAACTCTATAATGTATGTTATGTCTGTGAATGGCCCCTTCCCGTGTCCCACCACCCCCACCCGTGTACCCGGAAGTGTTGGTGCGTTATACATTACCTGATCCGTGTCGAGGGCCGTCCGCCAAACGTCATCTTCAGACAGATGGCCAAGTCGTTGCTGCCCGTCCCCCCTCCGCTGCATCACAACTGTGCTCAGCCGCGATTGGCTAAGCATAGTTATGCTCAGCCAATCGCGGCTGAGCATCGGATGACGCTGCAGAGGGCGGCCGGCATTCGGAACAGTCAAAGCTGTTTGCCGGCCGTCCGAAGAAGACGTCACTGACTGAAGATCGGAGACGGGTGTCGGCACGTGACAGGTGAGTATAGCGCACCACACTTCCAGGTACACGGGTGGGGGTGGTGGGACACGGGGAAGGGGGCCATTCACAGACATAACATACATTACAAAGTTGTATAACTTTGTAATGTGTGTTATTCTGTGAATAATTCTTTACCGCCGCACTACCCCTTTAATGAATTGTGATTGGTGATTTCTTCTATAAAATGGCGCTATGTACAACCCTTTTTATGCTTGAAAAAGGCTCAAGATATATGAGCTGAAACGTTGCACTGTACTATGCGAATTGGCACAATAAATATCTAACACTTGATTGAAGATGATGCCGTCCTCCACCTTTTGCTTTCCTATATATATATATATATATATATATATATCCCCCTGTATGCTGGTCTATGTCAGTGTATATATATATATATATATATACAGTGGTACCTTGGTATAACTTGGAGTAACTTGGTTTAAGAGCGTTTTGGTATAAGAGCTCACAGTCTTTTAAAATTATGACTTGGTGTAAGATCATTGCTTTGGTGTAAGAGCTCCCTGTACTGGGTGGGAGGGGGAGTGGGGGAGGGGCACAGTCTGCATAGCGGGGTCTACAGCCCTGTACTCTGACCCAGGAAGTCTTCCTCACCTTCCAAATCATAGCAGATCCACTTCAGGCTGGGGCTTACATCAGGTGACAGGACTGTGGGGAAAATCTCTCCATAGCTGTAACCCCTCTCTCCCCAGTCAAAGAGTGCTGCATGTATGTGCCCACATCTGTCCTGCTCATTCCTATATACTCCCTGCTGTCTCTGTCAGTCCTTTTGTTTCCCATCCTCTCCATTACTGTACAGTAACTTATATATCACATATCCAGCTGCTGCAGTGTTGTCAGGGTTATACAGTTACTATACATTATATACCACATGCTGATTGCTATACTGTACAGTAACTTATATATCACATATCCAGCTGCTGTGTTATCAGGGTTATACAGTTACTATACATTATATACCACATGCTGCTATACTGTACAGTAACTTATATATCACATATCCAGCTGCTGTGTTATCAGGGTTATACAGTTACTATACATTATACACCACATGCTGCTATACTGTACAGTAACTTATATATCACATATCCAGCTGCTGCAGTGTTATCAGGGTTATACAGTTACTATACATTATACACCATATGCTGCTATACTGTACAGTAACTTATATATCACATATCCAGCTGCAGTGTTATCAGGGTTATACAGTTACTATACATTATACACCACATGCTGCTATACTGTACAGTAACTTATATGTCACATATCCAGCTGCAGTGTTATCAGGGTTATACAGTTACTATACATTATACTCCACATGCTGCTATACTGTACAGTAACTTATATATCACATATCCAGCTGCTGTGTTATCAGGGTTATACAGTTACTATACATTATACACCACATGCTGCTATAGTGTACAGTAACTTATATATCACATATCCAGCTGCAGTGTTATCAGGGTTATACAGTTACTATACATTATACACCACATGCTGCTATACTGTACAGTAACTTATATATCACATATCCAGCTGCTGCAGTGTTGTCAGGGTTATACAGTTACTATACATTTTATACCACATGCTGATTGCTATACTGTACAGTAACTTATATGTCACATATCCAGCTGCAGTGTTATCAGGGTTATACAGTTACTATACATTATACTCCACATGCTGCTATACTGTACAGTAACTTATATATCACATATCCAGCTGCTGTGTTATCAGGGTTATACAGTTACTATACATTATATACCACATGTTGCTATACTGTACAGTAACTTATATATCACATATCCAGCTGCTGTGTTATCAGGGTTATACAGTTACTATACATTATACACCACATGCTGCTATACTGTACAGTAACTTATATATCACATATCCAGGTGCTGTGTTATCAGGGTTATACAGTTACTATACATTATACACCACATGCTGATTGCTATACTGTACAGTAACTTATATATCACATATCCAGCTGCTGCAGTGTTATCAGGGTTATACAGTTACTATACATTATACACCACATGCTGCTATACTGTACAGTAACTTATATATCACATATCCAGCTGCTGTGTTATCAGGGTTATACAGTTACTATACATTATATACCCCATGCTGCTATACTGTACAGTAACTTATATATCACATATCCAGCTGCAGTGTTATCAGGGTTATACAGTTACTATACATTATACACCACATGCTGCTATACTGTACAGTAACTTATATATCACATATCCAGCTGCTGCAGTGTTGTCAGGGTTATACAGTTACTATACATTATATACCACATGCTGATTGCTATACTGTACAGTAACTTATATGTCACATATCCAGCTGCAGTGTTATCAGGGTTATACAGTTACTATACATTATACTCCACATGCTGCTATACTGTACAGTAACTTATATATCACATATCCAGCTGCTGTGTTATCAGGGTTATACAGTTACTATACATTATATACCACATGTTGCTATACTGTACAGTAACTTATATATCACATATCCAGCTGCTGTGTTATCAGGGTTATACAGTTACTATACATTATACACCACATGCTGCTATACTGTACAGTAACTTATATATCACATATCCAGCTGCAGTGTTATCAGGGTTATACAGTTACTATACATTATATACCACATGCTGATTGCTATACTGCACAGTAACTTATATATCACATATCCAGCTGCTGCTGTGTTATCAGGGTTATACAGTTACTATACATTATATACCCCATGCTGCTATACTGTACAGTAACTTATATATCACATATCCAGCTGCTGCTGTGTTATCAGGGTTATACAGTTACTATACATTATATACCACATGCTGATTACTATACTGTACAGTAACTTATATATCACATATCCAGCTGCTGTGTTATCAGGGTTATACAGTTACTATACATTATATACCACATGCTGCTATACTGTACAGTAATTTATATATCACATATCCAGCTGCTTCTCATTGTTTCATCTCTTCTACATGTTATTCAGAATAATAATCAGTATATTTGGGGGGTGGAACCAATTGTCTGCAGATCAGTAATTTCTTATTTCTGGATTTGTATTACAAGCGCAGTCTCGGAACGTATTATGCTCGTAATCCAAGGCACCACTGTGTATATATATATATATATATCTATATCATAAAAATCTAAGTCTGTCTGTCTGTCCTTCTGTCTGTCTGTCTGTCCTCTATAGACTTCCAAACGCCTGAACCGTTTGACCCCAAATTTGGCCCACAGATACATTGGGTGCCCGGGAAGGTTAGAGCGAAGGTCCCGTCCCCGCCAGATGCACAGGAGGGGAGGGGGAGGGGAAAGAGAGGCGCCCCATAGAGATGAATGGGAAAATCTCCTCACTGCACACACAGGTGATATAATTAGCTGCAGCAGACACGGCAGTTGGAGCCTTAGCAACCAATAGGATTACTGCTTTCATTTTCACAGGGAGCAATGGTTGCTAGGGAAGCTGCCTCACAACATCCACAGTAATAACTGGTAGACCCCCTACTCCATCTATACAGTACATGTATACAGGACCCCCTACTCCAACTATACAGTACATGTATATACAGGACCCCCTACTCCATCTATACAGGACATGTATACAGGACCCCCTACTCCATCTATACAGTACAGGTATACAGGACCCCCTACTCCATCTATACAGTACATGTATACAGGACCCCCTACTCCATCTATACAGTACAGGTATACAGGACCCCCTACTCCATCTATACAGTACATGTATATACAGGACCCCCTACTCCATCTATACAGTACATGTATATACAGGACCCCCTACTCCAACTATACAGTACATGTATACAGGACCCCCTAGTCCATCTATACAGTACATGTATACAGGGCCCCCTACTCCATCTATACAGTACATGTATATACAGGACCCCCTACTCCATCTATACAGTACATGTATATACAGGACCCCCTACTCCATCTATACAGTACATGTATACAGGACCCCCTACTCCAACTATACAGTACACGTATACAGGACCCCTACTCCATCTATACAGTACATGTATATACAGGACCCCCTACTCCATCTATACAGTACATGTATATACAGGACCTCCTACTCCATCTATACAGTACATGTATATACAGGACCCCCTACTCCATCTATACAGTACATGTATATACAGGACCCCCTACTCCATCTATACAGTACATGTATATACAGGACCCCCTACTCCAACTATACAGTACATGTATACAGGACCCCCTACTCCATCTATACAGTACATGTATATACAGGACCGCCTACTCCATCTATACAGTACATGTATACAGGACCCCCTACTCCATCTATACAGTACATGTATATACAGGACCTCCTACTCCATCTATACAGTACATGTATATACAGGACCCCCTACTCCATCTATACAGTACATGTATATACAGGGCCCCCTACTCCATCTATACAGTACATAAATATACAGGACCCCCTACTCCATCTATACAGTACATGTATATACAGGGCCCCCTACTCCATCTATACAGTACATGTATATACAGGACCCCCTACTCCATCTATACAGGACATATATATACAGGGCCCCCTACTCCAACTATAGAGTACATGTATATACAGGGCCCCCTACTCCATCTATACAGTACATGTATATACAGGACCCCCTACTCCATCTATACAGTACATGTATATACAGGACCCCCTACTCCAACTATACAGTACATGTATACAGGACCCCCTACTCCATCTATACAGTACATGTATATACAGGGCCCCCTACTCCATCTATACAGTACATGTATATACAGGACCCCCTACTCCATCTATACAGTACATGTATATACAGGGCCCCCTACTCCATCTATACAGTACATGTATACAGGACCCCCTACTCCATCTATACAGTACATGTATACAGGGCCCCCTACTCCATCCATACAGTACATGTATACAGGGCCCCCTACTCCATCTATACAGTACATGTATATACAGGACCCCCTACTCCATCTATACAGTACATGTATACAGCACCCCCTACTCCATCTATACAGTACATGTATATACAGGGCCCCCTACTCCATCTATACATTACATGTATATACAGGACCCCCTACTCCATCTATACAGTACATGTATACAGGACCCCCTACTCCATCTATACAGTACATGTATACAGGACCCCCTACTCCATCTATACAGTACATGTATATACAGGGCCCCCTACTCCATCTATACATTACATGTATATACAGGACCCCCTACTCCATCTATACAGTACATGTATACAGGACCCCCTACTCCATCTATACAGTACATGTATACAGGACCCCCTACTCCATCTATACAGTACATGTATATACAGGACCCCCTACTCCATCTATACAGTACATGTATATACAGGGCACAACAGGTATACCAAACTGTGACTTGGTAAAACTGCTACACCAGACCTGACCAATACCGCCATACTGTGCTGGATAACACTGTCATACCAGACCTGACCAATACCGCCATACTGTGACTGGATAACACTGCCAGACCTGACCAATACCGCCATACTGTGACTGGATAACACTGCCAGACCTGACCAATACCGCCTTACTGTGACTGGATAACACCGCCACACCAGACCTGACCAATACCGCCATATTGTGACTGGATAACACTGCCACACCAGACCTGACCAATACCGCCATACTGTGACTGGATAACACTGCCACACCAGACCTGACCAATACCGCCATACTGTGCTGGATAACACTGTCATACCAGACCTGACCAATACCGCCATACTGTGACTGGGTAACACCGCCACACCAGACCTGACCAATACCGCCATACTGTGAATGGATAACACCGCCACACCAGACCTGACCAATACCGCCATACTGTGACTGGATAACACTGTCTTACCAGACCTGACCAATACCCCCATACTGTGACTGGATAACACTGCCATACCAGACCTGACCAATACCGCCATACTGTGCTGGATAACACTGTCATACCAGACCTGACAAATACCGCCATACTGTGACTGGATAACACTGCAATACCAGACCTGACCAATACCGCCATACTGTGAATGTTTAACACTGCCACACCAGACCTGACCAATACCGCCATACTGTGACTGGATAACACTGCCGCACCAGACCTGACCAATACCGCCATACTGTGACTGGATAACACTGCCACACCAGACCTGACCAATACCGCCATACTGTGACTGGATAACACTGCCACACCAGACCTGACCAATACCCCCATACTGTGACTGGATAACACTGCCATACCAGACCTGACCAATACCGCCATACTGTGCTGGATAACACTGTCATACCAGACCTGACCAATACCGCCATACTGTGACTGGATAACACTGCCATACCAGACCTGACCAATACGGGCAAACTGTGACTGGGTAACACCACCACACCAGTCCTGACCAATACCACCATACTGTAACTGGATAACACCATCATATCAGACCTGACCAATACCGCCATACTGTGACTGGATAACACCGCCATACCAGACCTGACCAATACCACCATACTGTGACTGGGTAACACCGCCACACCAGACCTGACCAATACCGCCATACTGTGAATGGATAACACCGCCACACCAGGCCTGACCAATACCGCCATACTGTGACTGGATAACACTGCCACACCAGACCTGACCAATACCGCCATACTGTGACTGGATAACACTGCCACACCAGACCTGACCAATACCGCCATACTGTGACTGGGTAACACTGCCATACCAGACCTGACCAATACCGCCATACTGTGCTGGATAACACTGTCATACCAGACCTGACCAATACCGCCATACTGTGACTGGATAACACTGCCATACCAGACCTGACCAATACCGGCAAACTGTGACTGTGTAACACCGCCACACCAGTCCGGACCAATACCACCATACTGTGACTGGATAACACCATCATATCAGACCTGACCAATACTGCCATACTGTGACTGGATAACACCGCCATACCAGACCTGACCAATACCGCCATACTGTAACTGGATAACACTGCCACACCAGACCTGACCAATACCGCCATATTGTGAATGGATAACACTGCCATACCAGACCTGACCAATACCGCCATATTGTGAATGGATAACACTGCCACACCAGACCTGACCAATACCGCTATACTGTGCTGGATAACACTGTCATACCAGACCTGACCAATACCCCCATACTGTGACTGGATAACACTGCCATACCAGACCTGACCAATACCGCTATACTGTGCTGGATAACACTGTCATACCAGACCTGACCAATACCCCCATACTGTGACTGGATAACACTGCCATACCAGACCTGACCAATACCGGCAAACTGTGACTGGGTAACACCGCCACACCAGTCCGGACCAATACCACCATACTGTGACTGGATAACACCATCATATCAGACCTGACCAATACCGCCATACTGTGACTGGATAACACCGCCATACTAGACATGACCAATACTGACACACTGTGACTGAATAACACTGCCATATGGGTAAATACAACCCTGCAGGTATACAGGAAACTACAGGTATACAGGACCCCAAAACTATACACTACAAGTGCACGGGACCTCCACAAAACTATATACTACAGGTATACAGGACCCCAAACTTTACACTACAGGTATACAGGACCCCAAAACTATATACTACAGGTATACAGGACCTCCACCAACTATATACTTCAGGTATACAGGACCTCCACCAACTATATACTTCAGGTATACAGGACCTCCACCAACTATATACTACAGGTATACAGCACCCCAAAATATACACTACAGGTATACAGGACCCAAAAACTATACACTACAGGTATACAGGAACTCCACCAACTATATACTACAGGTATATAGGACCCCAAACTATACACTACAGGTATGCAGGACCTCAAAACCATACACTACTGGTATACAGGACCTACACCAACTCTATAATACAGGTATACAGCACCTTCACCAACTCTATACTACAAGTATACAGGACCCAAATATACTACAGGTATACAGGAACTCCACCAGCTATATACTACAGGTATATAGGACCCCAAACTATACACTACAGGTATACAGGACCTCCACCAACTCTATACTATAGTTATACAGGACCCTCAAACTATTTACTACAGGTATACAGGACCCCCGAACTATATACTACAGGTATACAAGACCTCCACCAATTATACACTACAGGTATCCAGGACCCTCAAACTATAAACTACAGGTATACAAGACCTCCACCAACTATACATTACAGGTATACAGCACCAACTATATACTACAGGTATACAGGACCCCCGAACTATACAGTACAGGTATACAGGACCTTCACCAACTGTACACTGCAGGTATACAGGACCTACCTCAACTATGCACTACAGATATGCGAGACCCCTAAAAACTATACATTGTAGGTATACAGAACCCCTCCAACTATGCACTACAGGTATACACTAATTCCACTGATTAACTCAGATGAAACAATACCTTTAGGTTGGCCTCCTGGGCACCTTAGAACAAATCTAATTAACACACTGACACTTTATACCCGGGCAGCGCCGGGTACATTTTCTAGTATATATATATATATATATATATATATATATATATATATATATATATTTATATCCCCCCTATATGCTGGTCCCCTTACACTGGAATAGCCCCCCTTACACTGGAATAGCCCCCCTTACACTCTGATTGCCCCCCTTACACTCTGATCGCCCCCCTTACACTCTGATCGCCCCCTTACACTCTGATTGCCCCCCTTACACTCTGATCGCCCCCCTTACACTCGGATCGCCCCCCTTACACTCTGATCGCCCCCCTTACACTCGGATCGCCCCCCTTACACTCGGATCGCCCCCTTACACTCTGATTGCCCCCCTTACACTCTGATTGCCCCCCTTACACTCTGATTGCCCCCTTTACACTCGGATCGCCCCCTTACACTCTGATCGCCCCCCTTACACTCGGATCTCCCCCTTACACTCTGATCGCCCCCCTTACACTCTGATCGCCCCCCTTACACTCGGATCGCCCCCTTACACTCTGATTGCCCCCCTTACACTCTGATTGCCCCCCTTACACTCTGATTGCCCCCCTTACACTTGGATCGCCCCCTTACACTCGGATCGCCCCCCTTACACTCTGATCGCCCCCCTTACACTCTGATCGCCCCCTTACACTCGGATCGCCCCCCTTACACTCTGATCGCCCCCCTTACACTCTGATCGCCCCCTTACACTCTGATCGCCCCCCTTACACTCTGATCGCCCCCCTTACACTCTGATCGCCCCCTTACACTCGGATCGCCCCCCTTACACTCGGATCGCCCCCTTACACTCTGATCGCCCCCTTACACTCGGATCGCCCCCTTACACTCGGATCGCTACCCTCATCCTCTGTACATGGCACCCCGCAAGGCCATTGTTAGGTTATAGCGCCAGCCCACACTCTTATTGTGATGATAACGGTAGCCCACTCCTTCTGTTTATCCACTTAGATGCCACAGCAGCTATTGAACAGGACATCTAAGGGGTTAAACATCTAAAGAGCTGTGATATGTGGCAGCTCTGCAAGGCGTCCATAATACTCTATTGTTACAGCAGTGAATGGTCAGGTCGGAGTGCCCAGAAAGTCATCCAGACAATACCCGTGTGGTGCTCCTCCTCCCCGTATCTCAGTGTATAAATCCCGTACGTCTCGTTCTCCATCGGCTGCTGAACACGAGAGATGATGGAACATCGGAGAATACAACTAGCCGGGAAAGCCGATGAGAGAGATACGGATCCCATTATCTGCAATTATACATGATCAGCCTATTATAGAGGGAACGGCTGGGATACTGGGCGTCTGGCAGCGGTTACTGTGCAAGAGGAAAAGGACTCACTCATTCTGCTCGTCCTTCCCTCTTCTGTCTGTACTGATGTCATTTATGTGGACGGAGTCACCGCTTATATAATGTGTGAGGAAGGCGGGGAGATCGAGAGCCCACAGGGCCCCATAGGAGAGATTGGCCCCTAAGCCAACTGTATGTAGGATCTCCAGCTGTATATCAGATCTCCCATCATATATAGGATCTCCTGCTGTATATCAGATCTCCCTTCATATATAGGATCTCCTGCTGTATATCAGATCTCCCATCATATATAGGATCTCCTGCTGTATATCAGATCTCCCTTCATATATAGGATCTCCAGCTGTATATCAGATCTCCCTTCATATATAGGATCTCCTGCTGTATATCAGATTATCCATCATATATAGGATCTCCAGCTGTATATCAGATCTCCCATCATATATAGGATCTCCTGCTGTATATCAGATTATCCATCATATATAGGATCTCCAGCTGTATATCAGATCTCCCATCATATATAGGATCTCCTGCTGTATATCAGATCTCCCATCATATATAGGATCTCCTGCTGTATATCAGATCTCCCTTCATATATAGGATCTCCAGCTGTATATCAGATTATCCATCATATATAGGATCTCCTGCTGTATATCAGATCTTCCATCATATATAGGATCTCCTGCTGTATATCAGATCTCCCATCATATATAGGATCTCCAGCTGTATATCAGATCTCCCTTCATATATAGGAGCTCCTGCTGTATATCAGATCTCCCTTCATATATAGGATCTCCTGCTGTATATCAGATTATCCATCATATATAGGATCTCCAGCTGTATATCAGATCTCCCATCATATATAGGATCTCCTGCTGTATATCAGATTATCCATCATATATAGGATCTCCAGCTGTATATCAGATCTCCCATCATATATAGGATCTCCTGCTGTATATCAGATCTCCCATCATATATAGGATCTCCTGCTGTATATCAGATCTCCCTTCATATATAGGATCTCCAGCTGTATATCAGATTATCCATCATATATAGGATCTCCTGCTGTATATCAGATCTTCCATCATATATAGGATCTCCTGCTGTATATCAGATCTCCCATCATATATAGGATCTCCAGCTGTATATCAGATCTCCCTTCATATATAGGAGCTCCTGCTGTATATCAGATCTCCCTTCATATATAGGATCTCCTGCTGTATATCAGATCTCCCATCATATATAGGATCTCCAGCTGTATATCAGATCTCCCATCATATATAGGATCTCCTGCTGTATATCAGATCTCCCTTCATATATAGGATCTCCAGCTGTATATCAGATCTCCCATCATATATAGGATCTCCTGCTGTATATCAGATCATCCATCATATATAGGATCTCCTGCTGTATATCAGATCTCCCATCATATATAGGATCTCCTGCTGTATATCAGATCTTCCATCATATATAGGATCTCCAGCTGTATATCAGATCTCCCTTCATATATAGGATCTCTAGCTGTATATCAGATCTCCCATCATATATAGGATCTCCAGCTGTATATCAGATCTCCCTTCATATATAGGATCTCCAGCTGTATATCAGATCTCCCATCATATATAGGATCTCCTGCTGTATATCAGATCTTCCATCATATATAGGATCTCCTGCTGTATATCAGATCTCCCATCATATATAGGATCTCCTCCTGTATATCAGATCTCCCATCATATATAGGATCTCCTGCTGTATATCAGATCTCCCATCATATATAGGATCTCCTGCTGTATATCAGATTATCCATCATATATAGGATCTCCAGCTGTATATCAGATCTCCCATCATATATAGGATTTCCTGCTGTATATCAGATCTCCCATCATATATAGGATCTCCTGCTGTATATCAGATCTCCCTTCATATATAGGATCTCCAGCTGTATATCAGATTATCCATCATATATAGGATCTCCTGCTGTATATCAGATCTTCCATCATATATAGGATCTCCTGCTGTATATCAGATCTCCCATCATATATAGGATCTCCTGCTGTATATCAGATCTCCCATCATATATAGGATCTCCTGCTGTATATCAGATCTCCCATCATATATAGGATCTCCTGCTGTATATCAGATCTCCCATCATATATAGGATCTCCAGCTGTATATCAGATCTCCCATCATATATAGGATCTCCAGCTGTATATCAGATCTCCCTTCATATATAGGAGCTCCTGCTTTATATCAGATCTCCCTTCATATATAGGATCTCCTGCTGTATATCAGATTATCCATCATATATAGGATCTCCAGCTGTATATCAGATCTCCCATCATATATAGGATCTCCTGCTGTATATCAGATATCCATCATATATAGGATCTCCAGCTGTATATCAGAATCTCCCATCATATATAGGATCTCCTGCTGTATATCAGATCTCCCATCATATATAGGATCTCCTGCTGTATATCAGATCTCCCTTCATATATAGGATCTCCAGCTGTATATCAGATTATCCATCATATATAGGATCTCCTGCTGTATATCAGATCTTCCATCATATATAGGATCTCCTGCTGTATATCAGATCTCCCATCATATATAGGATCTCCAGCTGTATATCAGATCTCCCTTCATATATAGGAGCTCCTGCTGTATATCAGATCTCCCTTCATATATAGGATCTCCTGCTGTATATCAGATCTCCCATCATATATAGGATCTCCAGCTGTATATCAGATCTCCCATCATATATAGGATCTCCTGCTGTATATCAGATCTCCCATTCATATATAGGATCTCCGCTGTATATCAGATCTCCCATCATATATAGGATCTCCTGCTGTATATCAGATCTCCATCATATATAGGATCTCCTGCTGTATATCAGATCTCCCATCATATATAGGATCTCCTGCTGTATATCAGATCTCCATCATATATAGGATCTCCAGCTGTATATCAGATCTCCCATCATATATAGGATCTCTAGCTGTATATCAGATCTCCCATCATATATAGGATCTCCAGCTGTATATCAGATCTCCCATCATATATAGGATCTCCTGCTGTATATCAGATCTCCCATCATATATAGGATCTCCTGCTGTATATCAGATCTCCCATCATATATAGGATCCTCCTGCTGTATATCAGATCTCCCATCATATATAGGATCTCCAGCTGTATATCAGATCTCCCATCATATATAGGATCTCCTGCTGTATATCAGATCTCCCATCATATATAGGATCTCCTGCTGTATATCAGATCTCCCATCATATATTAGGATCTCCTGCTGTATATCAGATCTCTCCATCATATATAGGATCTCCTGCTGTATATCAGATCTCCCATCATATATAGGATCTCCATGCTGTATATCAGATCTCCCATCATATATAGGATCTCCAGCTGTATATCAGATCTCCCATCATATATAGGATCTCCATGCTGTATATCCGATCTCCCTCATATATAGGATCTCCTGCTGTATATCAGATCTCCCATCATATATAGGATCTCCTGCTGTATATCAGATCTCCCATCATATATAGGATCTCCAGCTGTATATCAGATTCTCCATCATATATAGGATCTCCAGCTGTATATCAGATCTCCCATCATATATAGGATCTCCTGCTGTATATCAGATCTCCATCATATATATGGATCTCCAGCCTGTATATCAGATCTCCATCATATATAGGATCTCCAGCTGTATATCAGATCTCCCATCATATATAGGATCTCCTGCTGTATATCAGATCTCCCATCATATATAGGATCTCCAGCTGTATATCAGATATCCATCATATATAGGATCTCCAGCTGTATATCAGATCCCCCATCATATATAGGATCTCCTGCTGTATATCAGATCTCCCATCATAATATAGTTCTTCAGCTGTATATCAGATCTCCCCTTCATATATTAGGATCTCCTGCTGTATATCAGATCTCCATCTTATATCAGGGAATCTTCCTGCTGTATATCAAGATTATCATCATATATAGGATCTCCTGCTGTATATCAGATCTTCCCATCATCTATAGGATCTCCTTGCTGTATATCAGATTCCCATCATATATAGGATCTCTGCTGTATATCAGATCTCCCATCATATTATCAGGATCTCCAGCTGGATATTTTAGAATCTCCCCTCTACATATAGGATCTCCTGCCTGTATATCAGATCTCCCCATCATATATAGGGATCTTCTGCTGTATATCAGATCTTCCCATCATATCTAGGATCTCTTGGCCTTGTATTTCAGATCCTCCCATCATAGTTATCGGATCTCCAGCTGTATATTAGATCTCCCGATCAATAATAGGATTCCCAGCTGTATATCAGATCTCCCATCATATATAGGATCTCCAGCTGTATATCAGATCTCCCATCATATATAGGATCTTCTGCTGTATATCAGATCTCCCATCATATATAGGATCTCCTGCTGTATTTCAGATCTCCCATCATATATAGGATCTCCAGCTGTATATTAGATCTCCCATCATATATAGGATCTCCAGCTGTATATCAGATCTCCCATCATATATAGGATCTCCTGCTGTATATCAGATCTCCCATCATATATAGGATCTCCTGCTGTATATCAGATCTCCCATCATATATAGGATCTCCTGCTGTATATCAGATCTCCCATCATATATAGGATCTCCAGCTGTATATCAGATCTCCCATCATATATAGGATCTCCAGCTGTATATCAGATCTCCCTTCATATATAGGAGCTCCTGCTTTATATCAGATCTCCCTTCATATATAGGATCTCCAGCTGTATATCAGATCTTCCATCATATATAGGATCTCCTGCTGTATATCAGATCTCCCATCATATATAGGATCTCCTGCTGTATATCAGATCTCCCTTCATATATAGGAGCTCCTGCTTTATATCAGATCTCCCATCATATATAGGATCTCTGCTGTATATCAGATCTTCCATCATATATAGGATCTCCTGCTGTATATCAGATCTCCCATCATATATAGGATCTCCTGCTGTATATCAGATCTCCCATCATATATAGGATCTCCAGCTGTATATCAGATCTCCCATCATATATAGGATCTCCTGCTGTATATCAGATTATCCATCATATATAGGATCTCCAGCTGTATATCAGATCTCCCATCATATATAGGATCTCCTGCTGTATATCAGATCTCCCATCATATATAGGATCTCCTGCTGTATATCAGATCTCCCTTCATATATAGGATCTCCAGCTGTATATCAGATTATCCATCATATATAGGATCTCCTGCTGTATATCAGATCTTCCATCATATATAGGATCTCCTGCTGTATATCAGATCTCCCATCATATATAGGATCTCCAGCTGTATATCAGATCTCCCTTCATATATAGGAGCTCCTGCTGTATATCAGATCTCCCTTCATATATAGGATCTCCTGCTGTATATCAGATCTCCCATCATATATAGGATCTCCAGCTGTATATCAGATCTCCCATCATATATAGGATCTCCTGCTGTATATCAGATCTCCCTTCATATATAGGATCTCCAGCTGTATATCAGATCTCCCATCATATATAGGATCTCCTGCTGTATATCAGATCATCCATCATATATAGGATCTCCTGCTGTATATCAGATCTCCCATCATATATAGGATCTCCTGCTGTATATCAGATCTTCCATCATATATAGGATCTCCAGCTGTATATCAGATCTCCCTTCATATATAGGATCTCTAGCTGTATATCAGATCTCCCATCATATATAGGATCTCCAGCTGTATATCAGATCTCCCATCATATATAGGATCTCCTGCTGTATATCAGATCTCCCATCATATATAGGATCTCCTGCTGTATATCAGATCTCCCATCATATATAGGACCTCCTGCTGTATATCAGATCTCCCATCATATATAGGATCTCCAGCTGTATATCAGATCTCCCATCATATATAGGATCTCCTGCTGTATATCAGATCTCCCATCATATATAGGATCTCCTGCTGTATATCAGATCTCCCATCATATATTGGATCTCCTGCTGTATATCAGATCTCTCATCATATATAGGATCTCCAGCTGTATATCAGATCTCCCATCATATATAGGATCTCCAGCTGTATATCAGATCTACCATCATATATAGGATCTCCTGCTGTATATCAGATCTCCCATCATATATAGGATCTCCAGCTGTATATCAGATTATCCATCATATATAGGATCTCCTGCTGTATATCAGATCTCCCATCATATATAGGATCTCCTGCTGTATATCAGATCTCCCATCATATATAGGATCTCCAGCTGTATATCAGATTATCCATCATATATAGGATCTCCAGCTGTATATCAGATCTCCCATCATATATAGGATCTCCTGCTGTATATCAGATCTCTCATGATATATAGTATCTCCAACTGTATATCAGATCTCCCATCATATATAGGATCTCCAGCTGTATATCAGATCTCCCATCATATATAGGATCTCCTGCTGTATATCAGATCTTCCATCATATATAGGATCTCCAGCTGTATATCAGATTATCCATCATATATAGGATCTCCAGCTGTATATCAGATCTCCCATCATATATAGGATCTCCTGCTGTATATCAGATCTCCCATCATATATAGGATCTTCAGCTGTATATCAGATCTCCCATCATATATAGGATCTCCTGCTGTATATCAGATCTCCCATCATATATAGGATCTCCTGCTGTATATCAGATTATCCATCATATATAGGATCTCCTGCTGTATATCAGATCTCCCATCATATATAGGATCTCCTGCTGTATATCAGATCTCCCATCATATATAGGATCTCTGCTGTATATCAGATCTCCCATCATATATAGGATCTCCAGCTGTATATTAGATCTCCCATCATATATAGGATCTCCTGCTGTATATCAGATCTCCCATCATATATAGGATCTTCTGCTGTATATCAGATCTCCCATCATATATAGGATCTCCTGCTGTATTTCAGATCTCCCATCATATATAGGATCTCCAGCTGTATATTAGATCTCCCATCATATATAGGATCTCCAGCTGTATATCAGATCTCCCATCATATATAGGATCTCCAGCTGTATATCAGATCTCCCATCATATATAGGATCTTCTGCTGTATATCAGATCTCCCATCATATATAGGATCTCCTGCTGTATTTCAGATCTCCCATCATATATAGGATCTCCAGCTGTATATTAGATCTCCCATCATATATAGGATCTCCAGCTGTATATCAGATCTCCCATCATATATAGGATCTCCTGCTGTATATCAGATCTCCCATCATATATAGGATCTCCTGCTGTATATCAGATCTCCCATCATATATAGGATCTCCAGCTGTATATTAGATCTCCCATCATATATAGGATCTCCTGCTGTATATCAGATCTCTCATCATATATAGGATCTTCTGCTGTATATCAGATCTCCCATCATATATAGGATCTCCTGCTGTATTTCAGATCTCCCATCATATATAGGATCTCCAGCTGTATATTAGATCTCCCATCATATATAGGATCTCCAGCTGTATATCAGATCTCCCATCATATATAGGATCTCCTGCTGTATATCAGATCTCCCATCATATATAGGATCTCCAGCTGTATATTAGATCTCCCATCATATATAGGATCTCCTGTTGTATATCAGATCTCCCATCATATATAGGATCTTCTGCTGTATATCAGATCTCCCATCATATATAGGATCTCCTGCTGTATTTCAGATCTCCCATCATATATAGGATCTCCAGCTGTATATTAGATCTCCCATCATATATAGGATCTCCAGCTGTATATCAGATCTCCCATCATATATAGGATCTCCAGCTGTATATCAGATCTCCCATCATATATAGGATCTCCTGCTGTAATAGATCTCCCATCATATATAGGATCTCCTGCTGTATATCAGATCTCCCATCATATATAGGATGTCCTGCTGTATATCAGATCTCCCATCATATATAGGATCTCCAGCTGTATATCAGATCTCCCATCATATATAGGATCTCCAGCTGTATATCAGATCTCCCATCATATATAGGATCTCCTGCTGTATATCAGATCTCCCATCATATATAGGATCTCCTGCTGTATATCAGATCTCCCATCATATATAGGATCTCTTGCTGTATATCAGATCTCCCATCATATATAGGATCTCCTGCTGTATATCAGATCTCCCATCATATATAGGATCTCCAGCTGTATATTAGATCTCCCATCATATATAGGATCTCCTGCTGTATATCAGATCTCCCATCATATATAGGACCTCCTGCTGTATATCAGATCACCCATCATATATAGGATCTCCTGCTGTATATTAGATCTCCCATCATATATAGGATCTCCAGCTGTATATCAGATCTTCCATCATATATAGGATCTCCAGCTGTATATCAGATTATCCATCATATATAGGATCTCCTGCTGTATATCAGATCTCCCATCATATATAGGATCTCCAGCTGTATATCAGATCTCCCATCATATATAGGATCTCCAGCTGTATATCAGATCTCCCATCATATATAGGATCTCCAGCTGTATATCAGATCTCCCATCATATATAGGATCTCCTGCTGTATATCAGATTATCCATCATATATAGGATCTCCAGCTGTATATCAGATCTCCCATCATATATAGGATCTTCAGCTGTATATCAGATCTCCCATCATATATAGGATCTCTGCTGTATATCAGATCTCCCATCATATATAGGATCTTTTGCTGTATATCAGATCTCCCATCATATATAGGATCTCCTGCTGTATTTCAGATCTCCCATCATATATAGGATCTCCATCTGTATATTAGATCTCCCATCATATATAGGATCTCCAGCTGTATATCAGATCTCCCATCATATATAGGATCTCCTGCTGTATATCAGATCTCCCATCATATATAGGATATCCTGCTGTATATCAGATCTCCCATCATATATAGGATCTCCTGCTGTATATCAGATCTCCCATCATATATAGGATCTCCTGCTGTATATCAGATCTCCCATCATATATAGGATCTCCAGCTGTATATCAGATCTCCCATCATATATAGGATCTTCTGCTGTATATCAGATCTCCCATCATATATAGGATCTCCAGCTGTATATCAGATTATCCATCATATATAGGATCTCCAGCTGTACATCAGATCTCCCATCATATATAGGATCTCCTGCTGTATATCAGATCTCCCATCATATATAGGATCTCCAGCTGTATATCAGATCTCCCATCATATATAGGATCTCCTGCTGTATATCAGATCTCCCATCATATATAGGATCTCCTGCTGTATATCAGATCTCCCATCATATATAGGATCTCCAGCTGTATATCAGATTATCCATCATATATAGGATCTCCAGCTGTATATCAGATCTCCCATCATATATAGGATCTCCTGCTGTATATCAGATCTCTCATCATATATAGGATCTCCAGCTGTATATCAGATTATCCATCATATATAGGATCTCCAGCTGTATATCAGATCTCCCATCATATATAGGATCTCCAGCTGTATATCAGATCTCCCATCATATATAGGATCTCCAGCTGTATATCAGATCTCCCATCATATATAGGATCTCCTGCTGTATATCAGATCTCTCATCATATATAGTATCTCCAACTGTATATCAGATCTCCCATCATATATAGGATCTCCAGCTGTATATCAGATCTCCCATCATATATAGGATCTCCTGCTGTATATCAGATCATCCATCATATATAGGATCTCCAGCTGTATATCAGATCTCCCATCATATATAGGATCTCCTGCTGTATATCAGATCTCCCATCATATATAGGATCTTCAGCTGTATATCAGATCTCCCATCATATATAGGATCTCCTGCTGTATATCAGATCTCCCATCATATATAGGATCTCCTGCTGTATATCAGATCTCCCATCATATATAGGATCTCCAGCTGTATATCAGATCTCCCATCATATATAGGATCTCCAGCTGTATATCAGATCTCCCATCATATATAGGATCTCCTGCTGTATATCAGATCTCCCATCATATATAGGATCTCCTGCTGTATATCAGATCTCCCATCATATATAGGATCTCCAGCTGTATATCAGATTATCCATCATATATAGGATCTCCAGCTGTATATCAGATCTCCCATCATATATAGGATCTCCTGCTGTATATCAGATCTCCCATCATATATAGGATCTCCTGCTGTATATCAGATCTCCCATCATATATAGGATCTCCAGCTGTATATCAGATTATCCATCATATATAGGATCTCCTGCTGTATATCAGATCTCCCATCATATATAGGATCTCCTGCTGTATATCAGATCTCCCATCATATATAGGATCTCCAGCTGTATATCAGATCTCCCATCATATATAGGATCTCCTGCTGTATATCAGATCTCCCATCATATATAGGGTATCTGCTCCAAGGAGAACACTCCTTACAACCTATGGGGCTCCTTGGTACCCCCCACAGCGGTCCCACCACCTGACAGGACCCCTGGTACCCCCCACACTGACCCCACCACCTGACAGGACCCCTGGTACCTCACACACTGACCCCACCACCTGACAGGACCCCTGGTACCCCATACTGACCCCACCACCTGACAGGACCCCTGGTACCCCCCACACTGACCCCACCACCTGACAGGACCCCTGGTACCTCACACACTGACCCCACCACCTGACAGGACCCCTGGTACCCCATACTGACCCCACCACCTGACAGGACCCCTGGTATCCCCCACTGACCCCACCACCTGACAGGACCCCTGGCGCCCCCCACACCGGCCCCACCACCTGACAGGACCCCTTGTACCCCCCCCCCCCACACACACACTGACCCCACCACCTGACAGGACCCCTGGTACCTCACACACTGACCCCACCACCTGACAGGACCCCTGGTACCTCACACACTGACCCCACCACCTGACAGGACCCCTGGTACCCCCACACACTGACCCCACCACTTGACAGGACCCCTGGTACCCCCCACACACTGACCCCACCACCTGACAGGACCCCTGGTACCCCCACACACTGACCCCACCACCTGACAGGACCCCTGGTACCCCCCACACTGACCCCACCACCTGACAGGACCCCTGGTACCTCACACACACTGACCCCACCACCTGACAGGACCCCTGGTACCCCACACTGACCCCACCACCTGACAGGACCCCTGGTACCTCACACACTGACCCCACCACCTGACAGGACCCCTGATACCTCACACACTGACCCCACCACCTGACAGGACCCCTGGTACCTCACACACTGACCCCACCACCTGACAGGACCCCTGGTACCTCACACACACTGACCCCACCACCTGACAGGACCCCTGATACCTCACACACTGACCCCACCACCTGACAGGACCCCTGGTACCTCACACACTGACCCCACTACCTGACAGGACCCCTGGTACCTCACACACTGACCCCACCACCTGACAGGACCCCTGGTACCTCACACACTGACCCCACCACCTGACAGGACCCCTGGTACCCCCCACACACTGACCCCACCACCTGACAGGACCCCTGGTACCTCACACAGCGGCCCCACCACCTGACAGGACCCCTGGTACCTCACACACACTGACCCCACCACCTGACAGGACCCCTGGTACCCCACACACTGACCCCACCACCTGACAGGACCCCTGGTACCCCCCACACACTGACCCCACCACCTGACAGGACCCCTGGTACCCCACACACTGACCCCACCACCTGACAGGACCTTTGGTACCTCACACACTGACCCCACCACCTGACAGGACCCCTGGTACCCCTCACACACTGACCCCACCACCTGACAGGACCCCTGGTACCCCACACACTGACCCCACCACCTGACAGGACCCCTGATACCTCACACACTGACCCCACTACCTGACAGGACCCCTGGTACCTCACACACTGACCCCACCACCTGACAGGACCCCTGATACCTCACACACTGACCCCACTACCTGACAGGACCCCTGGTACCTCACACACTGACCCCACCACCCGACAGGACCCCTGGTACCTCACACACTGACCCCACCACCTGACAGGACCCCTGGTACCTCACACACTGACCCCACCACCTGACAGGACCCCTGGTACCCCCCACACTGACCCCACCACCTGACAGGACCCCTGGTACCTCACACACTGACCCCACCACCTGAGAGGACCCCTGGTACCCCCCACACCGGCCTTACCACCTGACAGGACCCCTGGTACCCCACACACTGACCCCACCACCTGACAGGACCCCTGGTACCTCACACACACTGACCCCACCACCTGACAGGACCCCTGGTACCTCACACACTGACCCCACCACCTGACAGGACCCCTGGTACCTCACACACTGACCCCACCACCTGACAGGACCCCGACACTCTTGCTGTACAATACCGAGTGCTATCCAATGAGTGAGAAGTGGATTTGGCGACTTCCAGTCATGTTTACTTCCTTTCCTTCCACCTGGACAGACGTGATTGACAACCTTGGTGCAGGGCCCTGACCATGTAACATACAAGCCTTGTGCGGTCTAATGTGTGAAATCCCATTAAGAATATGACCTCTGACCTTTCCCTCTTGCACTTCCTGTTTCTCTGTATATTGTTCTGTGACTGTATGATACTGGCGCCACGGTTTGGCTGATCTTCTGTATAAGACGTTCTTTCACTTTAACTCCTCGTTCTGTACAGAAGGATTTCTGAAAATAAAAGGGGATAAGCAGAAAATGATGGTGGCCCGGCACGGCGCCCTGCTCAGCAGATTGGGGGCAGCCAGGGCTAAACCTTACAGGGGAACTCTGCGGCCATTTGTGTCCGGCCCCCCAGATCACTGTAAGGTGTCCCAGGTGGGAGAGCGGGTGGTGTGATAATAAGGGCTTGTTCACACTATAGAACATATACAGCTCTCAGCATGTCTGCTCCAGGACAGGATGACGCCATCTTATAGTGGACCTGTCAGCAGTATTTTGTTGGCTGAAGTAAAGGTGATGTACAATATGGCTTCTAACCCTGAATCAGGGAATATCACTCTTATTTCGTCTGTCGCTCCAGCGCTGATATATAAGTGCCGTGTCCAATGCTAGTGTAGCCGCACGTATAGGTCGGTACTGTGTGTTATAGCCTCTGGCGCTGAAGCCTGTAATATGCTGCTCCCTCCACCAGGTCTCACTGTATTCTCTGCATGGCCGAAGGTCAAAGGGATGTAAGGGTTAACTGATTGCTCTATTGATTCATGCCACTATTGCACTACACTTTAGCCAATCCCTGAGCCGGCTACCTCAGGGGCTACTGCCCTATCACAGAAGGTTATTACATCTCTTGCCCAGTCAGCTCCCCTCCTGAAGTCCTAGGTTATATAGTGGAGTTGGGACTGAGTAGAGTGGAGTTACTTGAGTAGTTGTAGTGTGTGGTGGTTGGAGGAATGAAGTGACCCTATGTATGAGAAGCAACACTACTGAGCCTGCTGAGAGTCTTCTTCCTGGGCCTGGTCAGGCGGCCAGGACCTATAAATACAGAACTTTTATCTTTCTTCTATATCCTAATATCTTAGCCTACTTTTTGAGACTTGTGCGCATGGCCGTCCTTGTCCCCTGGTCATGGGTGGTATTACAATTCAGCTTCATTTACTTGTGAGTGGCGCTGTTTCTGGTGGCCATGTTTTCTAACCACCTAAACAACGTCCATAGACCTAAGATGGCCAGAAAACCAATATGTGCCATGTGTCATTGTGTTCTGTGTGACGCTAATGCTGGGTTATCTCTCCTTCATCCAGGACTCCAGAACCTCAGACTTTGACGCTCATAACACCATTGATTTTGATACGGTAAGTGTAAATTGGGTATTTAACCCCTTCCTGACGCTGACATTGTCCTTTGTTTTCTTCCCGTTTCCTGATCTGTGACGCGTGCTTTTAGGATTAGTTGTACTTGTTATTGGCGTCCTTCATTTTACCCTATAATGTTTTATGCAACAAGAAAAAAATCTGAAGGGAAAATGTTGTGGTATTCTGTGTCGGACGGCGTTCACACGTCCTGTACATTATGGGCCGTACAGACGGGGAAGCACTGTCATGGAATGTTACCCGCTTGGCATCATGTATCGCCATCATGTCGGCAGCAGGAAAACACTTTGAATCTCCATGGCACTGTAGTTGTGTCATTACAGCGTCACTAGAGTGCCATGGAGATTCAAAGAGTTTCCCCACTGTCTTGCAGTACCTATGTGTTACCTAACCTACACATTGCAGTGCCTATGTATTGCAGTATACATGTATTGCAGTATACATGTGATGGGCCGAGGTGTTGTCATGCGGCAACCTGCTTTGGCCAGTTTACTATCCCCAAAGGTCAGTAACCTCCGGGAGTGTTTTACGTCACTTGGGCACTTGTCACAGTAGCCTGGAGTGGAAGCAGACCCACCCGGATAGTTGGAACCGCCACTCACAGAAAGTGGAAATAACCCAAGTATATGGTGGTGGGTGTGGGTGAAGTTGCTGACAGAGTTCTGTGCGTTTAGTCAAAGATATACATGTGATACAGTAGTACAAATCTTGACACATAACATAAGTGCTGACACAGAAGTAACCAGTGCTTGTGGAAGTAGAAGGTCCTTTGTAGAGAGAGAAGGAGAGGAGTTGCCAGAGGAGCCCTGCCCAATGTAGTGAGTGTGCTCTGCCAGAACAGGTGTATAGGTAGAGAGATAAGAACATACTGTATAAGTAGAGAGATAAGAATATATGCCCTCCAGTTGCTAGATACCCATACTAGGTGGGTAATACAAGTCCCAGTCGTCTGTTGTCTGGGTTGAGCAAACGTCCAAGGTTTCCCAGTTGTCCTGCACTGCGCAGTAGGATACATAGACCTTGCACTGTAGTTTTATCCTACTGGGGGTCAGTTCCTCATGCTTTAGGATACTGCCCTGCACTTTTTAGAGAGGATTCCTGGCGTTGACACTGCATACTTGCTTTAGTGTCTATTAGGGAAACTTTGTAAGGAGGTAGTATCTTAACACATCCATCCGCTTGGACTCTCAACGACTAACTCCCTGTCAGGGGTCTGGCTTAACTTCTGCAGAAACTAGTTTGTTTGCATCCCCTCACTCTGAAAACTAAGTCTGAGCTCCCAATTTCCTCCCACCAGGAACTAACTCCTCCTACAGGGGCCTAATACTAAACCCTCCTGTGCTGAGGTTGTGTGAGAGAGAGAAGAGATAGCATAGGATAAAAAGAAGGAGTGACTGGTCAGCAAGACAACACATGTTATAAAACAATAAACCCTTGGCACTTCAGCTGTGCAACAGGTGAGACCAAAGATTGGTGACACCTAGTGGGAAAAACACAGTACTACATCTCCCATTTATGAACCTGAGAGAGTGACTTGCTCAGGTGTCCTAGACAGCACCAGTGGTGGCACACAACATACATTGATCCCTCATGCTCGTGTTGGTGCGTGCTCGATGTGGCGTATACTTTGTGCTTCGTTCACTGATGTTCACAGTCTCTTGCACTTCACCTTGATTAATTGTGTTCCGCTCTTCTGGTGTCTCACCTGTTCTTTCTTCATCTAACAATGGAAATGTTTTCTCTCTTCTGGCAGCCAAGACCGGACGTAGGAGAGGTGAAGTGTGTGACGGTCCTGGTGGTGGGCGCTGGGAGTCGCGGCATGTGCTATACTTACTATGCCTACAACTTCCCGAAAAGAATGAAGGTAAAACTTAATCAGCAATTCTTGGCTGCGGGATTATAAGGGGGGAGGGGGGGGAGGGTCTTATAGACATATAGAGACCTCCAGGCCGTTCATGATCGGCCACCCAGCACCCCACTCTGTACTGATGAGGGGCGCAATCTCTGAAACAGCCGTCTACACTAGAGTGACCACACGTTCTACAGAAAAATAACGATATGTAATATCCTATAAAAGATGGTTCCTTCTGGTGGTGTGTGGCGCTGTCGGCGTATCTGATAGCTGGGATTTGGGTAGTGTTAGTATAGAGCAGCTATGAGGCCCCATAGCCTCCAATTGACTGACTTGTAATGTGTAGCAAGTATTTTGTATTCTTATTATTTTTTCTGTTTGCTGGATTATGGGCGGCATTCCTTATTATTCACTGTTATCGATAGCGCCAATCCCGCAGCGGTTTCCATCACTCCCACTGTGGCCTCATGTATGAACACCATCCAGGTGGCCCATACCAGCCAATCAGAGCCCCCCTTTCATTTCCTACATTTGCAGGTTTTAATATTAGGGGGATTTGCAGCAACCTATCAGAGTGGATTGGAATGTGGCTTTATGGCCGCTATTTAGGCCGCTCACACGTTAAGTCGCTGTCGTCTGAAAAATAACATCTTACAATCGCAGCATTAAAGGAATGTTGGTAGTTTATGGACAGCAGGCAGGATTGCCTCTTGACGTCACAATGGCAGGTGTTGGGCAGGTTTTATATCCTGCACTGTACAGAATCGCAATCAACATGTACCAGTGCTACCATCACAGCCAACGCGTACCAGTGCTGCCGTCATAGCCAAGGAAGACCAGTGCTTCCGTCAAAGACAAGGCGTACCAGTGCTACCGTCACAGCCAAGGCGTACCAGTGCTACCATCACAGCCAAGGTGTACCAGTGCTACCATCACAGCCAAGGCGTACCAGTGCTACCGTCACAGCCAAGGCGTACCAGTGCTACCGTCACAGCCAAGGCGTACCAGTGCTACCGTCACAGCCAAGGCGTACCAGTGCTACCATCACAGCCAAGGCGTACCAGTGCTACCATCACAGCCAAGGCGTACCAGTGCTACCATCACAGCCAAGGCGTACCAGTGCTGCCGTCACTGCCAAGGCGTACCAGTGCTACCATCACAGCCAAGGTGTACCAGTGCTACCATCACAGCCAAGGCGTACCAGTGCTGCCGTCATAGCCAAGGAATACCAGTGCTGCCGTCATAGGCAAGGCGTAGCAGTGCTACCATCACAGCCAAGGCATACCAGTGCTGCCGTCATAGGCAAGGCGTAGCAGTGCCGCCATCACAGCCAACACGTACCAGTGCTGCCGTCCCAACCAACGGGTAGCTCAGTTCTGGAGAAAAGCATGAATCCCGACAAGGCAACAATGTAATGTGATCAGTAAGGTGATGAGTCTGTTTGGTCAATGGAAGACTCAGAAGAAGGATACTAAACAAAGAACCAAAGCCTAAGAATCCAAGGAGAAGGAATTTGTTGATAAACTTGAAGATTTGTTTGATGTCGCTCATGCTAATGCCATGAAACTTCCGAAAGATCGTGACTTCTTGCAGGTTCAAGGAGGAAAAGGTTGTGGTGGAAGCATGGGACCATTAGACAGAAAGCTGGCCAAGGCCGAGGAAAGAAGATTTCTGAGAGAATTACAGGAAGAGAAGCAAAGAAAAAAGGGAACTGAGCGAGTTCAGTAGTCAACCACACGCGCTATACGATACAATACTGATGAGGGCAAAGGGCATTTTAGTCCCAAGAAATGCAAGTCTGTTAGACCTTTCAGCATGGTGACTCCAGAAGTTGCGGCAGCTCTAGACAGAACTAATACTAGTGAAGAAAGAGTTACCTACTTGCTGCTGCTGCTTCTCAGTCTCTTGGCCATCATTCAGTCTCACGTTGAACTGGGAATCAGACAGGCTTGTCGCTGGCATCTATAGATTGCAGTAAATGCTATCAAAGGTTTCTCCCATAGCAGTGGTCCACTGACTGTACACTGGGATGGGAAAAGCTTTGCAACCCAGACCCACAATGAAAGACTGGCAGTACTCGTGTCAGGAGGAGGAACTGACAAGTTGTCGTTGGTCCTAGAGATAGTGAGTAGCACAGGAGCAGCACAAAATACAGCTGTGTTCGAGGTTCTGCAGGATTGGCAGCTCTAGGGAAGTTTATGCCATTTGACACCACCGGTAGTAACACTGGTAAAAAGGCCGGTGCGTGCATCCTGCAACAGAAACCAGAGAAGGAACTGTAGAGTTTGCCCGGTAGGCACCACATTTACAAGACAATTATTGCAAGCATGTTTAATAACTTGTGGCCGGCATCAACAGGTCCAAATATAACGTTGTTTGAGAGATTTTCGGCTGCCTGGATTCAACTGGATAAACTAAAGTTTTGCTCCAGGCTCCTTGAATCAGGCCCGATGGATGGCTAAACTGATATACACATCAACGCTCCAGATCAGGCCCCATGAATGGCCAAACTGATATACACATCAACGCTTCAGGCTCCTGCAATCAGGCACAATGGATGGCTAAACTGATATACACATCAACGCTCCAGATCAGGCCCGATGGATTACCAAACTGATATACACATCAACGCTCCAGGCTCCTGCAATCAGGCACAATGGATGGCCAAACTGATATACACATCTACGCTCCAGATCAGGCCTGATGGATGGAGAAACCGATATACACATCAGCGCTCCAGGCTCCTGCAATCAGGCCCGATGAATGGGCAAACTGATATACACATCAACGCTCCAGATCAGGCCCGATGGATGGCCAAACTGATATACACATCAATGCTCAAGATCAGGCCCGATGGATGGCCAAACTGATATACACATCAACGCTTCAGGCTCCTGCAATCAGGCCCGATGGATGGCCAAACTGATATACACATCAACGCTCCAGATCCGGCCCGATGGATGGCCAAACTGATATACACATCAACGCTCCAGATCCGGCCCGATGGATGGCCAAACTGATATACACATCAACGCTCCAGATCCGGCCCGATGGATGGCCAAACTGATATACATCGACGCTCCAGATCCGGCCCGATGGATGGCCAAACTGATATACACATCAACGCTCCAGATCCGGGCCGATGGATGGCCAAACTGATATACACATCAACGCTCCAGTTCGGCCCGATGGATGGCCAAACTGATATACACATCAACGCTCCAGATCCGGCCCGATGGATGGCCAAACTGATATACACATCAACGCTCCAGATCCGGCCCGATGGATGGCCAAACTGATATACACATCAACGCTCCAGATCCGGCCCGATGGATGGCCAAAGTGATATACACATCAACGCTCCAGATCCGGCCCGATGGATGGCCAAAGTGATATACACATCAACGCTCCAGATCCGGCCCGATGGATGGCCAAACTGATATACGCTTTTACGCTCATGTTTCTTCATCCATTTTGTTAAACTGTGACAGGCTTGAAGGCTTGGCACCTCAGATCCCAGCCACATTGCCGCGAAATGCATATAAACGGGCCTGTTGCTGAGGCAGTAATGAACACTTTCATCCTCAAGTGTCCGGGTTCGAAAATGGTGAATGATGCTGCAGAACGTTCCATTACACTCAGGAGTACGTTCTATCACCGTGTATTGTCCAGTGGGTGGAGACGCATCGCCATGACTGTCTGGAACCGAATAACGCATGCTTCACAAAGAACCCTGCAAGCCACTCATCACGAGACACTCATCATTGTGACTGTGGGAGCAGAATCCGGAGCAGAGACCCCACCGCTCATCTCGTAACGCGGGGTTTCTGAGAGGCATGAGGGACGTGGGATGGCCTTCCTCTGGTGTTGTCTGATGATGCCAAAAGCTTTAACAACAGATCACGGACTGGTGTCTGCTGTTATTGGCGGCCTCATCTGGACCCCATCAATAGTGAACGTCTTCTCACCTACAGCACCTGACCACAACTGAGAAAATCCAATATGTGGATAGAGTCTGTGATCTGGTCGGCATTGGTCTTTTTTCGTTGTCCCTGCTTCGTAGCCGCATTATCTGCCGGACTCCAGAGGCCTCCATACACATTACAGAGAGGACGGCCAATAAGAACAACTATGTATGGGGAGCTCCCAACTTTCTAGGGAGAGAAGCATCAGGCGTGTAGACCCTCAACCCCTGGAGATAAGCGGCCACTAGAAGAGCCTGACAGCGGCTTCCATCTCCTGCCTCTTCAGGCCTTGGCTGCCGCTCTGTGCTCCTTGTTTCCACAGCTCTGCCTGTTCAGATTGGCCCTGCGCAGAGGGACGCATCTGCGTCTATGAGGAGGGGGCTGTATCTATGAGGAGGGGGCTGTATCTATGAGGAGGGGGCTGTATCTATGAGGAGGGGCTGTATCTATGAGGAGGGGGCTGTATCTATGAGGAGGGGGCTGTATCTATGAGGAGGGGGCTGTATCTATGAGGAGGGGGCTGTATCTATGAGGAGGGGGCTGTATCTATGAGGAGGGGGCTGTATCTATGAGGAGGGGGCTGTATCTATGAGGAGGGGCTGTATCTATGAGGAGGGGGCTGTATCTATGAGGAGGGGGCTGTATCTATGAGGAGGGGGCTGTATCTATGAGGAGGGGGCTGTATCTATGAGGAGGGGGCTGTATCTATGAGGAGGGGGCTGTATCTATGAGGAGGGGGCTGTATCTATGAGGAGGGGGCTGTATCTATGAGGAGGGGGCTGTATCTATGAGGAGGGGCTGTATCTGGGTCAATAAGGACGCACTCACTATAATGGGGCCGGGCATCAGACATCACTATATTGGGGCCGGGCATCAGACATCACTATAATGGGGCCCCCTGTGCTCCCCCATAGTATATAGCTCCCCTGTGCTCCCCCATAGTATATAGCTCCCCTGTGCTCCCCCATAGTATATAGCCCCCTGTGCTCCCCCATAGTATATAGCTCCCCTGTGCCCCCCAATAGTATATAGCTCCCCTGTGCTCCCCCATAGTATATAGCCCCCTGTGCTCCCCCATAGTATATGCGCTCCCCTGTGCTCCCCCATAGTATATAGCCCCCTGTGCTCCCCCATAGTATATAGCCCCCTGTGCTCCCCCATAGTATATAGCTCCCCTGTGCTCCCCCATAGTATATAGCCCCCTGTGCTCCCCCATAGTATATAGCTCCCCTGTGCCCCCCAATAGTATATAGCTCCCCTGTGCTCCCCCATAGTATATAGCTCCCCTGTGCTCCCCCATAGTATATAGCTCCCCTGTGCTCCCCCATAGTATATAGCCCCCTGTGCTCCCCCATAGTATATAGCTCCCCTGTGCCCCCCAATAGTATATAGCTCCCCTGTGCTCCCCCATAGTATATAGCCCCCTGTGCTCCCCCATAGTATATGCGCTCCCCTGTGCTCCCCCATAGTATATAGCCCCCTGTGCTCCCCCATAGTATATAGCCCCCTGTGCTCCCCCATAGTATATAGCTCCCCTGTGCTCCCCCATAGTATATAGCTCCCCTGTGCTCCCCCATAGTATATAGCTCCCCTGTGCTCCCCCATAGTATATAGCCCCCTGTGCTCCCCAATAGTATATAGCTCCCCTGTGCTCCCCCATAGTATATAGCCCCCTGTGCTCCCCCATAGTATATAGCCCCCTGTGCTCCCCCATAGTATATAGCTCCCCTGTGCTCCCCCATAGTATATAGCCCCCTGTGCTCCCCCATAGTATATAGCTCCCCTGTGCCCCCCAATAGTATATAGCTCCCCTGTGCTCCCCCATAGTATATAGCTCCCCTGTGCTCCCCCATAGTATATAGCTCCCCTGTGCTCCCCCATAGTATATAGCCCCCTGTGCTCCCCCATAGTATATAGCTCCCCTGTGCCCCCCAATAGTATATAGCTCCCCCTACCATATAACATTGAAAAAAACAAACACTTACTCACCCGGGTCCTCGCGTTCCTCTTCTCTTCCCTCCTGTGGCCGCACTTCCTGCGGTCACAAGAGGCTGCACTCCCCTTACCCTCGCGCCGACGCTCCAGTGACGTCGGGCGCTAGAGAGAGAGTGCGGCCTCTTGTGACCGCAGTAATTCCGGGTACACGGGCGGGCGGGGGCAGCGGCGGACGGGGAGCCCTGCAGGGGGCGCCATTGGAGGGGTAAGTAGATTACCCATCCATGGCGCTCCCCCCTGACAGGCTGGTGGCCGGAGCCCTGTGCGACCGCACTGGTCACGCATAGCAACGGCCAGCCTGCTCGGGGGGGCCCCTTTAACCAGTGGGCCCGGTGCATGTGCACCATGTGCCCTCTGGTTAAAGGGGTAGTGCGGCGCTCAGAAATTATTCACAGAATAACACACATTACAAAGTTATACAACTCTATAATGTATGTTATGTCTGTGAATCGCCCCCTTCCCCGTGTTTCCCCACCCCCGCACGTGTACCCGGAAGTGTTGGTGCATTATACATTACCTGATCCGTGTCGAGGGCCGTCCGCCATTTTGTGCCAAACGTCATCTTCAGACAGATGGCCGAGTCGCTGCCGCCCGTCCCCCCTCCGCCGCGTCACAACTGTGCTCAGCCGCGATTGGCTAAGCACAGTTATGCTCAGCCAATCGCGGCTGAGCATCGGATGACGCTGCAGAGGGCGGCCGGCATTCGGGACAGTCGGAGCTGTTCGCCCTCCGCCCAAAGACGTCACTGAATGAAGATCGGAGACGGGTGTCGGCACGTGACAGGTGAGTATAGCGCACCACACTTCCGGGTACACGGGTGGGGGTGGTGGGACACGGGGAAGGGGGCCATTCACAGACATAACATACATTACAGAGTTGTATAACTTTGTATTGTGTGTTATTCTGTCAATAATTCTTTACCGCCGCACTACCCCTTTAAAGCGGCCCTGATACACAGTAATATACACATACACACTTATATACACATACACACTTATATACACATATTCACAGTAATATACACATACACAGTAATATACACATACACAGAAATATACACATACACAGTAATATACACATACACAGTAATATACACATACACAGTAATATACATGGTGATATACTCATACACAGTAATATACACATACACAGAAATATACACATACACAGTAATATACATGGTGATATACTCATACACAGTAATATACACATACACAGAAATATACACATACACAGTAATATACACATACACAGAAATATACACATACACAGTAATATACATGGTGATATACTCATACACAGTAATATACACATACACAGAAATATACACATACACAGTAATATACACAGTAATATACACATACACAGAAATATACACATACACAAGTAATATACATGGTGATATACTCATACACAGTAATATACACATACACAGAAATATACACATACACAGTAATATACACAGTAATATACACATACACAGAAATATACACATACACAAGTAATATACACAGTAATATACACATACACAGAAATATACACATACACCGTAATATACATGTTGATATACACATACACAGTAATATACACATATACACAGTAATATACATGGTGATATACACATACACAGTAATATACACAGTAATATACACATACACCGTAATATACATGGTGATATACTCATACACAGCAATATACACATACACAGAAATATACACATACACCGTAATATACATAGTGATATAAACATACACAGAAATATACACATACACCGTAATATACATAGTGATATAAACATACACAGTAATATACACATATACACAGTAATATACATGGTGATATACACATACACAGTAATATACACAGTAATATACACATACACAGTAAAATACATGGTGATATACACATACACAGTAATATACACAGTAATATACACATACACCGTAATATACATGGTGATATACTCATACACAGTAATATACACATACACAGAAATATACACATACACAGTAATATACATGGTGATATAATCATACACAGTAATATACACATACACAGAAATATACACATACACAGTAATATACACAGAAATATACACATACACCGTAATATACATAGTGATATAAACATACACAGTAATATACACATATACACAGTAATATACATGGTGATATACACATACACAGTAATATACACAGTAATATACACATACACAGTAAAATACATGGTGATATACACATACACAGTAATATACACAGTAATATACACATACACCGTAATATACATGGTGATATACTCATACACAGTAATATACACATACACAGAAATATACACATACACAGTAATATACATGGTGATATAATCATACACAGTAATATACACATACACAGAAATATACACATACACAGTAATATACACAGAAATATACACATACACCGTAATATACATAGTGATATAAACATACACAGTAATATACACATATACACAGTAATATACATGGTGATATACACATACACAGTAATATACACAGTAATATACACATACACAGTAATATACATGGTGATATACACATACACAGCAATATACACAGTAATATACACATACACAGTAATATACACATACACAGAAATATACACATACACAGTAATATACATGGTGATATACTCATTCACAGCAATATACACAGTAATATACATGGTGATATACTCATACACAGTAATATACACATACACAGAAATATACACATACACAGTAATATACATGGTGATATACTCATACACAGTAATATACACATACACAGAAATATACACATACACAGTAATATACACAGTAATATACACATATACAGTAATATACATGGTGATATACACATACACAGTAATATACACATACACCGTAATATACATGGTGATATACTCATACACAGCAATATACATGGTGATATACACATACACAGTAATATACATGGTGATATACACATACACAGTAATATACAGTACATGGTGATATACTCATACACAGCAACATACACATACACAGAAATATACACATCCACACTTATATACACATACACAGTAATATACATGGTGATATACTCATACACAGTAATATACATATACACCGTAATATACATGGTGATATACTCATACACAGTAATATACACATACACAGAAATATACACATACACACTTATATACACATACACAGTGATATACACATACACAGTAATATACACATACACCGTAATATACATGGTGATATACTCATACACAGTAATATACACATACACCGTAATATACATGGTGATATACTCATACACAGTAATATACACAGTAATATACACATACACAGTAATATACATGGTGATATACTCATACACAGCAATATACACAGTAATATACAGTACATGGTGATATACTCATACACAGAAATATACACATAAATTGTAATATACATGGTGATATACTCATACACAGTAATATACACATATACACAGTAATATACATGGTGATATACTCATACACAGCAATATACACAGTAATATACAGTACATGGTGATATACTCATACACAGAAATATACACATAAATTGTAATATACATGGTGATATACTCATACACAGTAATATACACATATACACAGTAATATACACATACACCGTAATATAAATGGTGATATACACATACACAGAAATATACACATACACAGAAATATACACATACACAGTAATATACATGGTGATATACACATACACAGTAATATACACAGTAATATACACATACACAGTAACATACACATTCACCGTAATATACATGGTGATATACACATACACAGTAATATACACAGTAATATACACATACACAGTAATATACATGGTGATATACACATATACAGTAATATACATGGTGATATACACATACACAGTAATATACACATACACAGTAATATACATGGTGATATACTCATACACAGTAATATACACATATACACAGTAATATACACTTACACCGTAATATAAATGGTGATATACACATACACAGTAATATACACATACACAGTAATATACACAGTAATATACACATACACAGTAATATACACATACACAGTAATATACATGGTGATATACTCATACACAGTAATATACACATACACCGTAATATACATGGTGATATACTCTTACACAGTAATATACATGGTGATATACACATACACAGTAATATACACAATATATTGTGGTCCCTATTGCTTGTGGTATCTCCGTCCTTGTTTCCCTGTGCGCTCCTGTATACGGGCCCATGGCCTGCGCTGTAATGGACGCTGCTTCATCTGTGTCTGCAGTCTGTGGGGGAGGGATCTTCTGCTTTCAGCTCGGCTACAAGTGGTTGTTTGTTGTTGGGAGCTTCTCCTTCCTATCCCCTCTAGATCTGGGCGTGGTGGGAGCTTCTCCTTCCTATCCCCTCTAGATCTGTGCGTGGTGGGAGCTTCTCCTTCCTATCCCCTCTAGATCTGTGCGTGGTGGGAGCTTCTCCTTCCTATCCCCTCTAGATCAGGGCAGGGTGGGAGCTTCTCCTTCCTATCCCCTCTAGATCTGGGCGTGGTGCGAGCTTCTCCTTCCTATCCCCTCTAGATCAGGGCAGGGTGGGAGCTGCTCCTTCCTATCCCCTCTAGATCAGGGCAGGGTGGGAGCTTCTCCTTCCTATCCCCTCTAGATCAGGGCAGGGTGGGAGCTGCTCCTTCCTATCCCCTCTAGATCAGGGCAGGGTGGGAGCTGCTCCTTCCTATCCCCTCTAGATATGGGCGTGGTGGGAGCTGCTCCTTCCTATCCCCTCTAGATCTGGGCGTGGTGGGAGCTTCTCCTTCCTATCCCCTCTAGATCTGGGCGTGGTGGGAGCTTCTCCTTCCTATCCCCTCTAGATCTGGGCAGGGTGGGAGCTGCTCCGTCCTATCCCCTCTAGATTTGGGCAGGGTGGGAGCTTCTCCTTCCTATCCCCTCTAGATCAGGGCAGGGTGGGAGCTTCTCCTTCCTATCCCCTCTAGATCTGGGCGTGGTGGGAGCTTCTCCTTCCTATCCCCTCTAGATGTGGGCAGGGTGGAAGCTTCTTCTTCCTTGTCCCCTCTAGATCTGTGCGTGGTGGGAGCTGCTCCGTCCTATCCCCTCTAGATGTGGGCAGGGTGGAAGCTTCTTCTTCCTTGTCCCCTCTAGATCAGGGCAGGGTGGGATCTTCTCCTTCCTATCCCCTCTAGATCTGGGCGTGGTGGGAGCTTCTCCTTCCTATCCCCTCTAGATCTGGGCGTGGTGGGAGCTGCTCCTTCCTATCCCCTCTAGATCAGGGCAGGGTGGGAGCTGCTCCTTCCTATCCCCTCTAGATTTGGGCAGGGTGGGAGCTTCTCCTTCCTATCCCCTCTAGATCTGGGCAGGGTGGGAGCTGCTCCGTCCTATCCCCTCTAGATTTGGGCAGGGTGGGAGCTTCTCCTTCCTATCCCCTCTAGATCAGGGCAGGGTGGGAGCTTCTCCTTCCTATCCCCTCTAGATCTGGGCAGGGTGGGAGCTGCTCCTTCCTATCCCCTCTAGATCAGGGCAGGGTGGGAGCTGCTCATTCCTTTCCCCTCTAGATCTGGGCAGGGTGGGAGCTTCTCCTTCCTATCCCCTCTAGATCAGGGCGGGTAGGAGCTTCTTCTTCCTATCCCCTCTAGATCAGGGCAGGGTGGGAGCTGCTCCTTCCTATCCCCTCTAGATCAGGGCAGGGTGGGAGCTGCGCCTTCCAATCCCCTCTAGATCTGGGCAGGGTGGGAGCTGCTCCTTCCTATCCCCTCTAGATCAGGGCAGGGTGGGAGCTTCTCTTTCCTATCCCCTCTAGATCAGGGCAGGGTGGGAGCTGCTCCTTCCTATCCAATCTAGATCAGGGCAGGGTGGGAGCTGCTCCTTCCTATCCCCTCTAGATCAGGGCAGGGTGGGAGCTGCTCCTTCCTATCCCCTCTAGATCAGGGCAGGGTGGGAGCTGCTCCTTCCTATCCCCTCTAGATCTGGGCAGGGTGGGAGCTTCTTCTTCCTATCCCCTCTAGATCAGGGCAGGGTGGGATCTTCTCCTTTCCATCCCCTCTAGATCTGGGTGTGGTTGGAGCTGCTCCTTCCTATATCCTCTAGATCTGGGCGTGGTGGGAGCTTCTTCTTCCTATCCCCTCTAGATCAGGGCAGGGTGGGAGCTTCTCCTTCCCATCCCCTCTAGATCTGGGCAGGGTGGGAGCTTCTTCTTCCTATCCCCTCTAGATCAGGGCAGGGTGGGAGCTTCTTCTTCCTATCCCCTCTAGATCAGGGCAGGGTGGGAGCTTCTCCTTCCCATCCCCTCTAGATCTGGGCAGGGTGGGAGCTGCTTCTTCCTATCCCCTCTAGATCAGGGCAGGGTGGGAGCTGCTCCTTCCTATCGTCTCTAGATCTGGGTAGGGTGGGAGCTGCTCCTTCCCATCCCCTCTAGATCTGGGCAGGGTGGGAGCTGCTTCTTCCTATCCCCTCTAGATCAGGGCAGGGTGGGAGCTGCTCCTTCCCATCCCCTCTAGATCTGGGCAGGGTGGGAGCTGCTTCTTCCTATCCCCTCTAGATCTGGGCAGGGTGGGAGCTTCTCCTTCCTATCCCCTCTAGATCAGGGCAGGGTGGGAGCTTCTTCTTCCCATCCCCTCTAGATCTGGGCAGGGTGGGAGCTGCTTCTTCCTATCCCCTCTAGATCAGGGCAGGGTGGGAGCTTCCTCTTCCTGGTCCCCTCTAGATCAGGGCAGGGTGGGAGCTTCCTCTTCCTATCCCCTCTAGATCTGTGCGTGGTGGGAGCTGCTCCTTCCTATCCCCTCTAGATCTGTGCGTGGTGGGATCTTCTCCTTCCTATCCCCTCTAGATGTGGGCAGGGTGGAAGCTTCTTCTTCCTTGTCCCCTCTAGATCTGTGCGTGGTGGGAGCTGCTCCTTCCTATCCCCTCTAGATGTGGGCAGGGTGGGAGCTGCTCCTTCCTATCCCCTCTAGATCTGTGCGTGGTGGGAGCTTCTCCTTCCTATCCCCTCTAGATGTGGGCAGGGTGGAAGCTTCTTCTTCCTTGTCCCCTCTAGATCTGTGCGTGGTGGGAGCTGCTCCTTCCTATCCCCTCTAGATCTGGGCGTGGTGGGAGCTGCTCCTTCCCATCCCCTCTAGATCAGGGCAGGGTGGGAGCTGCTCCGTCCTATCCCCTCTAGATCTGGGTGTGGTGGGAGCTGATCCTTCCTATCCCCTCTAGATCTGGGCAGGGTGGGAGCTTCTTCTTCCTATCCCCTCTAGATCTGGGCAGGGTGGGAGCTGCTCCGTCCTATCCCCTCTAGATCTGGGCGTAGTGGGAGCTGCTTCTTCCTATCCCCTCTAGATCTGGGCGTGGTGGGAGCTGCTCCTTCCTATCCCCTCTAGATCAGGGCAGGGTGGGAGCTGCTCCTTCCTATCCCCTCTAGATCTGGGCAGGGTGGGAGCTGCTCCTTCCTATCCCCTCTAGATCAGGGCAGGGTGGGAGCTTCCTCTTCCTATCCCCTCTAGATCAGGGCAGGGTGGGAGCTGCTCCTTCCTATCCCCTCTAGATCTGGGCGTAGTGGGAGCTGCTTCTTCCTATCCCCTCTAGATCTGGGCGTGGTGGGAGCTGCTCCTTCCTATCCCCTCTAGATCAGGGCAGGGTGGTAGCTGCTCCTTCCTATCCCCTCTAGATCTGGGCAGGGTGGGAGCTGCTCCTTCCTATCCCCTCTAGATCAGGGCAGGGTGGGAGCTTCTTCTTCCTATCCCCTCTAGATTAGGGCAGGGTGGGATCTTCTCCTTCCCATCCCCTCTAGATATGGGCGTGGTGGGAGCTGCTCCTTCCTATCCCCTCTAGATCTGGGCAGGGTGGGAGCTGCTCCGTCCTATCCCCTCTAGATCTGGGCGTGGTGGGAGCTTCTCCTTCCTATCCCCTCTAGATCAGGGCAGGGTGGGAGCTTCTTCTTCCCATCCCCTCTAGATCTGGGCAGGGTGGGAGCTGCTTCTTCCTATCCCCTCTAGATCAGGGCAGGGTGGGAGCTTCCTCTTCCTGGTCCCCTCTAGATCAGGGCAGGGTGGGAGCTTCCTCTTCCTATCCCCTCTAGATTTGGGCAGGGTGGGAGCTTCTCCTTCCCATCCCCTCTAGATCTGTGCGTGGTGGGAGCTGCTCCTTCCTATCCCCTCTAGATCTGTGCGTGGTGGGATCTTCTCCTTCCTATCCCCTCTAGATGTGGGCAGGGTGGAAGCTTCTTCTTCCTTGTCCCCTCTAGATCTGTGCGTGGTGGGAGCTGCTCCTTCCTATCCCCTCTAGATGTGGGCAGGGTGGAAGCTTCTTCTTCCTTGTCCCCTCTAGATCTGTGCGTGGTGGGAGCTTCTCCTTCCCATCCCCTCTAGATCAGGGCAGGGTGGGAGCTGCTCCTTCCTATCCCCTCTAGATCTGTGCGTGGTGGGAGCTTCTCCTTCCTATCCCCTCTAGATGTGGGCAGGGTGGAAGCTTCTTCTTCCTTGTCCCCTCTAGATCTGTGCGTGGTGGGAGCTGCTCCTTCCTATCCCCTCTAGATCTGGGCATGGTGGGAGCTGCTCCATCCTATCCCCTCTAGATCTGGGTGTGGTGGGAGCTGATCCTTCCTATCCCCTCTAGATCTGGGCAGGGTGGGAGCTTCTTCTTCCTATCCCCTCTAGATCAGGGCAGGGTGGGAGCTGCTCCGTCCTATCCCCTCTAGATCTGGGCGTAGTGGGAGCTGCTTCTTCCTATCCCCTCTAGATCTGGGCGTGGTGGGAGCTGCTCCTTCCTATCCCCTCTAGATCAGGGCAGGGTGGGAGCTGCTCCTTCCTATCCCCTCTAGATCTGGGCAGGGTGGGAGCTGCTCCTTCCTATCCCCTCTAGATCAGGGCAGGGTGGGAGCTGCTCCGTCCTATCCCCTCTAGATCTGGGCGTAGTGGGAGCTGCTTCTTCCTATCCCCTCTAGATCTGGGCGTGGTGGGAGCTGCTCCTTCCTATCCCCTCTAGATCAGGGCAGGGTGGTAGCTGCTCCTTCCTATCCCCTCTAGATCTGGGCAGGGTGGGAGCTGCTCCTTCCTATCCCCTCTAGATCAGGGCAGGGTGGGAGCTTCTTCTTCCTATCCCCTCTAGATTAGGGCAGGGTGGGATCTTCTCCTTCCCATCCCCTCTAGATATGGGCGTGGTGGGAGCTGCTCCTTCCTATCCCCTCTAGATCTGGGCAGGGTGGGAGCTGCTCCGTCCTATCCCCTCTAGATCTGGGCGTGGTGGGAGCTTCTCCTTCCTATCCCCTCTAGATCTGGGCAGGGTGGGAGCTGCTCCTTCCTATCCCCTCTAGATCTGGGCGTGGTGGGAGCTGATCCTTCCTATCCCCTCTAGATCAGGGCAGGGTGGGAGCTTCTCCTTCCTATCCCCTCTAGATCTGGGCGTGGTGGGAGCTGCTCCTTCCTATCCCCTCTAGATCAGGGCAGGGTGGGAGCTTCTTCTTCCTATCCCCTCTAGATCTGGGCGTGGTGGGAGCTGCTCCTTCCTATCCCCTCTAGATCAGTGCAGGGTGGGAGCTTCTTCTTCCTATCCCCTCTAGATCAGGGCAGGGTGGGAGCTGCTCCTTCCTATCCCCTCTAGATCAGGGCAGGGTGGGAGCTGCTCCTTCCTATCCCCTCTAGATCAGGGCAGGGTGGGAGCTGCTCCTTCCTATCCCCTCTAGATCAGGGCAGGGTGGGAGCTGCTCCTTCCTATCCCCTCTAGATCAGGGCAGGGTGGGAGCTGCTCCGTCCTATCCCCTCTAGATCAGGGCAGGGTGGGAGCTGCTCCTTCCTATCCCCTCTAGATCAGGGCAGGGTGGGAGCTGCTCTTTCCTATCCCCTCTAGATCAGGGCAGGGTGGGAGCTGCTCCTTCCTATCCCCTCTAGATCTGGGCAGGGTGGGAGCTGCTCCGTCCTATCCAGGGGCGTAACTAGAAATGGCTGGGCCCCACAGCAAACTTTTGATTGGGGCCCCCCCCTCCTCGACCAACCACTATGCCATCAACACACCCAGCTCTACACAGGTTCTATACACCATATAAATTACACTGCAGTTATATTAAGTGACTCACAGGGGACGCCTTCTCTCATTAGAGTTGTTTCCTTTTCATTTTCTTCTCCATCTGTCCTGGGCCATTATAAGAACTCCGAGCCACGAATCCACAGAATCTGCCAGACAGACAAATTAGGCTCTGTGTAGACAGCTTATAGATTGCCCCTTGTTCAGTCCTCCATATAGATGGCCCCATGTGCATCTACTATAGTAGAGATCCCCCTCTGTGTAATCCATTTATAGTAGATGACACCCTCTGTGCATCACCTATATCAGAGGTAGGGAATCTCTGCTCTCCAGCTTCTGCAAAACTACAACTCCCATCATGTATGGACAGTCAAAAATAAAGCTGTAGTTTTGCAATAGCTGGAGAGCCAAGGTTCCCTATCCCTGCCCTACAGTATATGGTCCCCTCTGTGTAGTCCTCTTAGATGACCCCTCTGTGTCAACCCCCCCAGTGTAGTTCCCCTTATAGATGCCCCCTAGTCCCCTTCATAAATGGCCCCTCTGTGTAGTTCCCCTTTTAGATGGCCCACATTTCCCATAAAGGTAGCCCCCAGTGTTGTCCATCCCCGTCCCGCATATAGGTAGCCCCCAGTGTTGTCCATCCCCGTCCCGCATATAGGTAGCCCCTAGTGTTGTCCATCCCCCATATAGGTAGCCCCCAGTGTTGTGCATTCCCATCCCCCATATAGCCCCCAGTATTGTGCATCCCCCATATAGCCCCCAGTATTGTGCATCCCCCATATAGCCCCCAGTATTGTGCATCCCCCATATAGCCCCAGTGTTGTCCATCCTTAGCCCCCAGTATTGTGCATCCCCATCCCCACATAGCCCCCAGTATTGTGCATCCCCTTCCCCACATAGCCCCCAGTATTGTGCATCCCCTTCCCCACATAGCCCCCAGTATTGTGCATCCCCTTCCCCACATAGCCCCCAGTATTGTGCATCCCCTTCCCCACATAGCCCCCAGTATTGTGCATCCCCTTCCCCACATAGCCCCCAGTATTGTGCATCCCCTTCCCCACATAGCCCCCAGTATTGTGCATCCCCTTCCCCACATAGCCCCCAGTATTGTGCATCCCCTTCCCCACATAGCCCCCAGTATTGTGCATCCCCATCCCCACATAGCCCGCAGTGTTGTGCATCCCCTTCCCCACATAGCCCGCAGTGTTGTGCATCCCCTTCCCCACATAGCCCCCAGTATTGTGCATCCCCTTCCCCACATAGCCCCCAGTATTGTGCATCCCCTTCCCCACATAGCCCCCAGTATTGTGCATCCCCAGCCCCCACATAGCCCCCAGTATTGTGCATCCCCAGCCCCCACATAGCCCCCAGTATTGTGCATCCCCTTCCCCACATAGCCCCCAGTATTGTGCATCCCCTTCCCCACATAGCCCCCAGTATTGTGCATCCCCTTCCCCACATAGCCCCCAGTATTGTGCATCCCCAGCCCCCACATAGCCCCCAGTATTGTGCATCCCCAGCCCCCACATAGCCCCCAGTATTGTGCATCCCCTTCCCCACATAGCCCCCAGTATTGTGCATCCCCTTCCCCACATAGCCCCCAGTATTGTGCATCCCCATCCCCACATAGCCCGCAGTATTGTGCATCCCCTTCCCCACATAGCCCCCAGTATTGTGCATCCCCTTCCCCACATAGCCCCCAGTATTGTGCATCCCCTTCCCCACATAGCCCCCAGTGTTGCTCCTCTGATTAAACAAACACATAACTCACCTAACCCCACGCTCCCCCGTCGGTCGCCGGTCTCCTCTTCTCTCTGCCTCCGCCCGATGAGCAGCCCTCTGGTGAAGTCCCGGCAGCGTCATCGCTGAGCGCTCAGTGTGCGCGGCGGCGGCTGGGACTTCCGGTTTGTGTTCTTAGTACCGGAAGTCCCAGCCGCGGCGGCGCACACTGAGCGCTCAGCGATGACGCTGCCGGGACTTCACCAAAGAGCTGCTCATTGGGTGGGACACTCTTGTGATCGCAAGCAGAATGCTTGCTTGCGGTCACAAGAATGATTGACAGGGCGGGAAGCCTATGGCTTCTCGCGCTGTCAGTCAGAACACTGAACACCCGGGAGGCCCGCTCGGCCGCCGGGTGTTGCAAGCGGTCATCTTCGGGGGGCCGAGGCCACGGGCCCCCTGATGTTAGAAGAGCACTGTGGGATATCTGTTTCTCCGACCCTGATCTACCGCAGCCCAGGAGGCCATTTTTAGATCTTCTGGATATTGGTATCCAAAAAGGGCGAGCGCTTTGTCTGGTAGAGTGATGTTCTCCAGGACGCGGCGTCACATCAGGGACTTTTGTTTAGTTCACAATATTCCTGTGTTCTCCACCACAATAGGGGACCCAGAGGTCGGACCCCCAAACCTTCGGAGAGCCTTATAATGGGGGCAGGTCAAGGTACCCGCGTTCTCCACCACTATAGGAGACCCAGAGGTCGGACCCCCAAACCTTTGGAGACCCTTATAGTGGGCGCAGGTCTAGGTACCCGCGTTCTCCACCACTATAGGGGACCCAGAGGTCGGACCCCCAAACCTTTGGAGACTCTTATTATGGGCGCAGGCTGCTCTCCAGGGACCTGAATTCTCCACCACTATAGGGGACTCAGAGGTCGGACCCCCAAACCTTCGGAGACCCTTATAATGGGTGCAGGCTGCTATCCAGTTACCCACTTGCTCCACCATTATAGGAGACCCAGAGGTCGGACCCCCAAACCTTTGGAGGACCTTATAATGGGCGCAGGTCCAGGTACCCGCGTTCTCCACCACTATAGGAGACCCAGAGGTCGGACCCCCAAACCTTTGTAGACAATTATAATGGACGCAGGCTGCTATCCAGGGATCCGTGTTCTCCACCACTATCGGGGACCCAGAGGTCGGACCCCCAAACCTTTGGAGACTCTTATTATGGGCGCAGGCTGCTCTCCAGGGACCTGAATTCTCCACCACTATAGGAGACCCAGAGGTCGGACCCCCAAACCTTCGGAGACTCTTATAATGGGCGCAGGTCCAGGTACCCGCGTTCTCCACCACTATAGGGGACCCAGAGGTCGGACCCCCAAACCTTCGGAGACTCTTATAATGGGCGCAGGTCCAGGTACCCGCGTTCTCCACCACTATAGGGGACCCAGTGGTCGGACCCCCAAACCTTCGGAGACTCTTATAATGGGCGCAGGTCCAGGTACCCGCGTTCTCCACCACTATAGGGGACCCAGTGGTCGGACCCCCAAACCTTTGGAGTCTCTTATAATGGGCGCAGGTCCAGGTACCCGCGTTCTCCACCACTATAGGGGACCCAGAGGTCGGACCCTCATCTTTTACAACCAGGTTCTAGAGTAATCTATGTGATGTGACAGATGAATAAATGTAAGATAGCGTCTGGTTTTTCCTCAGTTTCCCGTTGATCTGTCCGTAGTTGGTTACAGAATCCATACGTGAGGAACAGAGATTCGCTCATCAAAATGGCTCCGAAAATCACTGAGCAGCTTTCATTCTCTTGGAGCAGTTAAGGAAATGGAAGCTGAGCTGTGATTGGTTGCCATGGGTGTTATGGCTGGGGTCTCCGGAGAGTCTTGAAGCCCAGGATCCTGATCTACATGAACGGCTTCTGAAACATAAGAGCTGAATGAGATAAAAGAAGGTGGTGCACAGCGCAGTACGGGGAGGGGGCGGCGCAGTACGGGGAGGGGGCGGCGCAGTACAGGGAGGGGTCTGTGCAGTACGGGGAGGGGGCAGCACTTACAGGGAGGGGGCGGCACAGTACGGGGAGGGGGCGGCGCAGTACAGGGAGGGGTCTGTGCAGTACGGGGAGGGGGCGGCACTGTACAGGGAGGGGGCGGCGCAGTACAGGGAGGGGGCGGCGCAGTACAGGGAGGGGGCTGTGCAGTACGGGGAGGGGTATAATCTGGGGTGGGCATGGTGTAGTATAAGCAGGGGGCGGTGTAGTAGGGGCAAGGGCACAATATAGTACAGGTAGGAGTACGACTTAGTATGGGGAGGGGGCGGGGTAGTGTGGGCAGGGGCACAACATAGTACAGGCATTAGCACGGGGCAGTACGGGTAGGGCACAGTGTAGTGTGGGCAGGGGTGCGGCGTAGTACAGGGGTGGCATGGTGTAGTGTGGGCAGGGGTGCGGCGTAGTACAGGGGTGGCATGGTGTAGTGTGGGCAGGGGTGCGGCGTAGTACAGGGGTGGCATGGTGTAGTGTGGGCAGGGGTGCGGCGTAGTACAGGGGTGGCATGGTGTAGTGTGGGCAGGGGTGCGGCGTAGTACAGGGGTGGCATGGTGTAGTGTGGGCAGGGGTGCGGCGTAGTACAGGGTGGGCGCAGTGTAATGGGGGCAGGGGAGCAGTGTAGTACAGGGTGGGCGCAGTGTAATGGGGGCAGGGAAGCAGTGTAGTACAGGGTGGGCGCAGTGTAGTGTGGGCAGGGGCATGGTGTAGTACAGGGTGGGCGCAGTGTAATGGGGGCAGGGGAGCAGTGTAGTACAGGGTGGGCGCAGTGTAATGGGGGCAGGGGAGCAGTGTAGTACAGGGTGGGTGCAGTGTAATGGGGGCAGGAGGCAGTGTAGTACAGGGGTGGCATGGTGTAGTGTGGGCAGGGGTGCGGCGTAGTACAGGGGTGGCATGGTGTAGTGTGGGCAGGGGTGCGGCGTAGTACAGGGGTGGCATGGTGTAGTGTGGGCAGGGGTGCGGCGTAGTACAGGGGTGGCATGGTGTAGTGTGGGCAGGGGTGCGGCGTAGTACAGGGGTGGCAGGGTGTAGTGTGGGCAGGGGTGCGGCGTAGTACAGGGGTGGCATGGTGTAGTGTGGGCAGGGGTGCGGCGTAGTACAGGGGTGGCATGGTGTAGTGTGGGCAGGGGTGCGGCGTAGTACAGGGGTGGCATGGTGTAGTGTGGGCAGGGGGCGGTGTAGTACAGGGTGGGCACAGTGTAGTGTAAAAAGGGGGCAGTGTAGTACAGGGTGGGTGCAGTGTAATGGGGGCAGGAGGCAGTGTAGTACAGGGGTGGCATGGTGTAGTGTGGGCAGGGGAGCAGTGTAATGGGGGCAGGGGCATGATGTAGTCCAGGGTGGGCGCAGTGTAATGGGGGCAGGGGAGCAGTGTAGTACAGGGTGGGTGCAGTGTAATGGGGGCAGGGGCATGGTGTAGTACAGGGTGGGCGCAGTGTAATGGGGGCAGGGGCATGGTGTAGTACAGGGTGGGCGCAGTGTAATGGGGGCAGGGGAGCAGTGTAGTACAGGGTGGGCGCAGTGTAATGGGGGCAGGGGAGCAGTGTAGTACAGGGTGGCCGCAGCGTAATGGGGGCAGGGGAGCAGTGTAGTACAGGGTGGGAGCAGTGTAATGGGGGCAAGGGGCATGGTGTAGTACAGGGTGGGAGCAGTGTAATGTGGGCAGGGGCATGGTGTAGTACAGGGTGGGCGCAGTGTAATGGGGGCAGGGGAGCAGTGTAGTACAGGGTGGGCGCAGTGTAATGGGGGCAGGGGCATGGTGTAGTACAGGGTGGGCGCAGTGTAATGGGGGCAGGGGCATGGTGTAGTACAGGGTGGGCGCAGTGTAATGGGGGCAGGGGAGCAGTGTAGTACAGGGTGGGCGCAGTGTAATGGGGGCAGGGGAGCAGTGTAGTACAGGGTGGGGGCGCAGTGTAATGGGGGCAGGGGAGCAGTGTAGTACAGGGTGGGAGCAGTGTAGTGTCGGCAGGGGAGCAGTGTAGTACAGGGTGGGCGCAGTGTAATGGGGGCAGGGGAGCAGTGTAGTACAGGGTGGGCGCAGTGTAATGGGGGCAGGGGAGCAGTGTAGTACAGGGTGGCCGCAGCGTAATGGGGGCAGGGGCATGGTGTAGTACAGGGTGGGCGCAGTGTAATGGGGGCAGGGGAGCAGTGTAGTACAGGGTGGCCGCAGCGTAATGGGGGCAGGGGAGCAGTGTAGTACAGGGTGGGCACAGTGTAATGGGGGCAGGGGAGCAGTGTAGTACAGGGTGGCCGCAGCGTAATGGGGGCAGGGGCATGATGTAGTACAGGGGTGCCATGGTGTAGTGTAATGGGGGCAGGGGCATGGTGTAGTACAGGGTGGGCGCAGTGTAATGGGGGCAGGGGCATGGTGTAGTACAGGGTGGGCGCAGTGTAATGGGGGCAGGGGCATGGTGTAGTACAGGGTGGGCGCAGTGTAATGGGGGCAGGGGAGCAGTGTAGTACAGGGTGGGCGCAGTGTAATGGGGGCAGGGGCATGGTGTAGTACAGGGTGGGCGCAGTGTAATGGGGGCAGGGGCATGGTGTAGTACAGGGTGGGCGCAGTGTAATGGGGGCAGGGGAGCAGTGTAGTACAGGGTGGGCGCAGTGTAATGGGGGCAGGGGAGCAGTGTAGTACAGGGTGGGGGCGCAGTGTAATGGGGGCAGGGGAGCAGTGTAGTACAGGGTGGGCGCAGTGTAATGGGGGCAGGGGAGCAGTGTAGTACAGGGTGGGCGCAGTGTAATGGGGGCAGGGGAGCAGTGTAGTACAGGGTGGGGGCGCAGTGTAATGGGGGCAGGGGAGCAGTGTAGTACAGGGTGGGCGCAGTGTAGTGTGGGCAGGGGAGCAGTGTAGTACAGGGTGGGCGCAGTGTAGTGTGGGCAGGGGAGCAGTGTAGTACAGGGTGGGCGCAGTGTAATGGGGCAGGGGCATGGTGTAGTACAGGGTGGGCGCAGTGTAATGGGGGCAGGGGCATGGTGTAGTACAGGGTGGGCGCAGTGTAATGGGGGCAGGGGAGCAGTGTAGTACAGGGTGGGCGCAGTGTAATGGGGCAGGGGAGCAGTGTAGTACAGGGTGGGCGCAGTGTAGTGTGGGCAGGGGAGCAGTGTTGTACAGGATGGGCGCAGTGTAATGGGGGCAGGGGAGCAGTGTAGTACAGGGTGGGCGCAGTGTAATGGGGGCAGGGGAGCAGTGTAGTACAGGGTGGGCGCAGTGTAATGGGGGCAGGGAAGCAGTGTTGTACAGGATGGGCGCAGTGTAATGGGGGCAGGGGAGCAGTGTAGTACAGGGTGGGCGCAGTGTAATGGGGGCAGGGAAGCAGTGTAGTACAGGGTGGGCGCAGTGTAATGGGGGCAGGGGCATGGTGTAGTACAGGGTGGGCGCAGTGTAATGGGGGCAGGGGCATGGTGTAATACAGGGTGGGCGCAGTGTAATGGGGGCAGGGGAGCAGTGTAGTACAGGGTGGGCGCAGTGTAGTGTGGGCAGGGGAGCAGTGTAGTACAGGGTGGGCGCAGTGTAGTGTGGGCAGGGGAGCAGTGTAGTACAGGGTGGGCGCAGTGTAATGGGGGCAGGGAAGCAGTGTAGTACAGGGTGGGCGCAGTGTAATGGGGGCAGGGGCATGGTGTAGTACAGGGTGGGAGCAGTGTAGTACAGGGTGGGCGCTGTGTTGTACAGGATGGGCGCAGTGTAATGGGGGCAGGGGAGCAGTGTAGTACAGGGTGGGCCAGTGTAGTGTATAAAGGGGGTGGTGTAGTCCGGGGAGGGCATGGTGTTGTGTGGGCAGGGGGCGGTGTAGTAAGCTGGATCCAGCTTTCCCCAGCACCCAGAGCGGCACACAGTTAGAAGGCAGCAGCTATTGAGCAGATTTCTGAGGTAAAAAATCAATTAGATTTGCTCATCTCCAATCCTGGCTGAGTAATACTGGACAACACGATGATGATGTATATAGTGGTATATACCACATTCAGCATCACCTCAGTGAGACCGGTCACATGATATTCTACAGTGCGCAGTGTCTCTTATATTATGTCTGTGTATATTCTCTATTAGATATCAGACGTGCGCAGTGTCTCTTATATTATGTCTGTGTATATTCTCTCTATTAGATATCAGACGTGCGCAGTGTCTCTTATATTATACGCTGTGTATATTCTCTCTATTAGATATCAGACGTGCGCAGTGTCTTTTATATTATACGCTGTGTATATTCTCTATTAGATATCAGACGTGCGCAGTGTCTCTTATATTATGTCTGTGTATATTCTCTATTAGATATCAGACGTGCGCAGTGTCTCTTATATTATGTCTGTGTATATTCTCTCTATTAGATATCAGATGTGCGCAGTGTCTCTTATATTATACGCTGTGTATGTTCTCTCTATTAGATATCAGACGTGCGCAGTGTCTCTTATATTATACGCTGTGTATGTTCTCTCTATTAGATATCAGACGTGCACAGTGTCTCTTATATTATGTCTGTGTATATTCTCTCTATTAGATATCAGACGGGCGCAGTGTCTCTTATATTATACGCTGTGTATATTCTCTCTATTAGATATCAGACGTGCGCAGTGTCTCTTATATTATACGCTGTGTATGTTCTCTCTATTAGATATCAGACGTGCGCAGTGTCTCTTATATTATGTCTGTGTATATTCTCTCTATTAGATATCAGACGTGCGCAGTGTCTCTTATATTATGTCTGTGTATATTCTCTCTATTAGATATCAGACGTGCGCAGTGTCTCTTATATTATGTCTGTGTATATTCTCTATTAGATATCAGACGTGCGCAGTGTCTCTTATATTATACACTGTGTATATTCTCTCTATTAGATATCAGACGTGCACAGTGTCTCTTATATTATGTCTGTGTATATTCTCTCTATTAGATATCAGACGGGCGCAGTGTCTCTTATATTATGTCTGTGTATATTCTCTCTATTAGATATCAGACGGGCGCAGTGTCTCTTATATTATACGCTGTGTATATTCTCTCTATTAGATATCAGACGTGCGCAGTGTCTCATATTATACGCTGTGTATATTCTCTCTATTAGCTATCAGACGTGCGCAGTGTCTCTTATATTATACGCTGTGTATGTTCTCTATTAGCTATCAGACGTGCGCAGTGTCTCTTATATTATACGCTGTGTATATTCTCTCTATTAGATATCAGACGTGCGCAGTGTCTCTTATATTATGTCTGTGTATATTCTCTCTATTAGATATCAGACGTGCGCAGTGTCTCTTATATTATACGCTGTGTATGTTCTCTATTAGCTATCAGACGTGCGCAGTGTCTCTTATATTATGGAAAAAGTAATGCCAGCTTACCGCCGTTCCTGTAGCCTCACTGCTCGGGCTCTCACTTCAACCAGTGTGTCGTAGCATAGTAAACGGGAAAAATGAGTCCAGCTCCCGGCCAGGATTAGATGAATTGAGCTTTATTGACACCCCAGCACTGTGCACACACTGCGGCAACCCCCCCAGAGAGAAGCCTACGCGTTTCGATTGCTAACCGCAATCTTAATCATGGCTACTGACCTCTTGGAGTAGTCAGGACTTATAGTCTCAGGCTTCCAGCGCCGACGGTACGGAGGTCACGCCCCACTGTACACGTCAGCTGCGGGATACACCTGTGCTAATCAGTCAGACCCACACCGAGGTCAGATGGCTGTGTAGTGATAATAACAATGAACGTGTAAAAACATACTACAGCGCAATATACAAACCCTGTACAATAACCGTAAGCTTGTGAGTTACAATCATGTGTCTCTTACTATTGACCAACCTACTGTAAGCAAAGTCAGTGTTCACTGTGACAACCGAAATGCAGTATACAGGTATTGAGGCAAAACATCCAGAATGCCTCCCTATCCCTGAGTAGTGTTTGTACATCGCCACCTCTGCTGGAGGCAAATACTTTTTCAATGGCAAAGATCCGAAATGGTTTGGTAGAGCCTAGGCAGGTCAAACATACATGGTTGGACACTGTAGGCTTCTTTAAATGTGGCCACCATCCCTGCAAAACATGTCTGCATGCATTACCGTGCAAAGAGTATAAGGACTCTACCAAAAACAAATTATACAGGATCAAGTCATTTATGAACTGCAACAGTTTCAATGTTGTGTACGTCATCCTGTGCACACATTGTCACATCATGTATGTTGGATGCACCTCAAGAAAACTAAAAATTCGGGCCTGCGAACATCTACATGATATAGAACATCCGGGGGGCAGGACGCTATCTGGGGCATCACGCCACTTTATTGAGGCACACCAGGGCTCTACCAAACCATTTCGGATCTTTGCCATTGAAAAAGTATTTGCCTCCAGCAGAGGTGGCGATGTACAAACATTACTCAGGGACAGGGAGGCATTCTGGATGTTTTGCCTCAATACCTGTATACCGCATTTCGGTTGTCACAGTGAACACTGACTTTGCTTACAGTAGGTTGGTCAATAGTAAGAGACACATGATTGTAACTCACAAGCTTACGGTTATTGTACAGGGTTTGTATATTGCGCTGTAGTATGTTTTTACACGTTCATTGTTATTATCACTACACAGTCATCTGACCTCGGTGTGGGTCTGACTGATTAGCACAGGTGTATCCCGCATCTGACGTGTACAGTGGGGCGTGACCTCCGTACCGTCGGCGCTGGAAGCCTGAGACTATAAGTCTTGACTACTCCAAGAGGTCAGTAGCCATGATTAAGATTGCGGTTAGCAATCGAAACGCGTAGGCTTCTCTCTGGGGGGGTTGCCGCAGTGTGTGCACGGTGCTGGGGTGTCAATAAAGCTCAATTCATCTAATCCTGGCCGGGAGCTGGACTCATTTTTCCCGTTTACTCTCTTATATTATACGCTGTGTATATTCTCTCTATTAGATATCAGACGTGCGCAGTGTCTCTTATATTATGTCTGTGTATATTCTCTCTATTAGATATCAGACGTGCGCAGTGTCTCTTATATTATACGCTGTGTATATTCTCTCTATTAGATATCAGACGTGCGCAGTGTCTCTTATATTATACGCTGTGTATATTCTCTCTATTAGATATCAGACGTGCGCAGTGTCTCATATTATACGCTGTGTATGTTCTCTATTAGATATCAGACGTGCGCAGTGTCTCTTATATTATGTCTGTGTATATTCTCTCTATTAGATATCAGACGTGCGCAGTGTCTCTTATATTATGTCTGTGTATAATCTCTCTATTAGATATCAGACGTGCACAGTGTCTCTTATATTATACGCTGTGTATATTCTCTCTATTAGATATCAGACATGCGCAGTGTCTCTCATATTATACGCTGTGTATATTCTCTCTATTAGATATCAGACGTGCGCAGTGTCTCTTATATTATACGCTGTCTATATTCTCTCTATTAGATATCAGACGTGCGCAGTGTCTCTTATATTATACGCTGTGTATATTCTCTCTATTAGATATCAGACGTGCGCAGTGTCTCTTATATTATGTCTGTGTATATTCTCTCTATTAGATATCAGACGTGCGCAGTGTCTCATATTATGTCTGTGTATATTCTCTCTATTAGATATCAGACGTGCGCAGTGTCTCTTATATTATACGCTGTCTATATTCTCTCTATTAGATATCAGAGGTGCGCAGTGTCTCTTATATTGTACGCTCTGTATATTCTCTCTATTAGATATCAGAGGTGCGCAGTGTCTCTTATATTATGTCTGTGTATATTCTCTCTATTAGATATCAGACGTGCACAGTATCTCTTATATTATACGCTGTGTATATTCTCTCTATTAGATATCAGACGTGCGCAGTGTCTCTTATATTATGTCTGTGTATATTCTCTCTATTAGATATCAGATGTGCGCAGTGTCTCTTATATTATGTCTGTGTATTCTCTCTATTAGATATCAGACGTACGCAGTGTCTTTTATATTATACGCTGTGTATATTCTCTCTATTAGATATCAGACGTGCGCAGTGTCTCTTATATTATGTCTGTGTATATTCTCTCTATTAGATATCAGACGTGCGCAGTGTCTCTTATATTATGTCTGTGTATATTCTCTCTATTAGATATCAGACGTGCGCAGTGTCTCTTATATTATGTCTGTGTATATTCTCTCTATTAGATATCAGACGTGCACAGTGTCTCTTATATTATGTCTGTGTATATTCTCTATTAGATATCAGACGTGCGCAGTGTCTCTCATATTATGTCTGTGTATGTTCTCTCTATTAGATATTAGACATGCGCAGTGTCTCATATTATACGCTGTGTATATTCTCTCTATTAGATATCAGACGTGCGCAGTGTCTCATATTATACGCTGTGTATATTCTCTCTATTAGATATCAGATGTGCGCAGTGTCTCATATTATACGCTGTGTATATTCTCTGTTAGATATCAGACGGGAGCAGTGTCTCTTATATTATGTCTGTGTATATTCTCTCTATTAGATATCAGACGTGCGCAGTGTCTCTTATATTATGTCTGTGTATATTCTCTCTATTAGATATCAGACGTGCGCAGTGTCTCTTATATTATGTCTGTATATATTCTCTCTATTAGATATCAGACGTGCGCAGTGTCTCTTATATTATGTCTGTGTATATTCTCTCTATTAGATATCAGACGTGCGCAGTGTCTCTTATATTATACACTGTGTATATTCTCTCTATTAGATATCAGACGTGCGCAGTGTCTCTTATATTATACGCTCTGTATATTCTCTCTATTAGATATCAGACGTGCGCAGTGTCTCTTATATTATACGCTGTGTATATTCTCTCTATTAGATATCAGACGTGCGCAGTGTCTCTTATATTATACGCTCTGTATATTCTCTCTATTAAATATCAGACGTGCGCAGTGTCTCTTATATTATACGCTCTGTATATTCTCTCTATTAGATATCAGACGTGCACAGTGTCTCTTATATTATGTCTGTGTATATTCTCTCTATTAGATATCAGAGGTGCGCAGTGTCTCTTATATTATACACTGTGTATATTCTCTCTATTAGATATCAGACGTGCGCAGTGTCTCTTATATTATACACTGTGTATATTCTCTCTATTAGATATCAGACGTGCGCAGTGTCTCTTATATTATACGCTGTGTATATTCTCTCTATTAGATATCAGACGTGCGCAGTGTCTCTTATATTATACGCTGTGTATATTCTCTCTATTAGATATCAGACGTGCGCAGTGTCTCTTATATTATACGCTGTGTATATTCTCTCTATTAGATATCAGACGTGCGCAGTGTCCCTTATATTATGTCTGTGTATATTCTCTATTAGATATCAGACGTGCGCAGTGTCTCTTATATTAGGTCTGTGTATATTCTCTCTATTAGATATCAGACGTGCGCAGTGTCTCTTATATTATACGCTGTGTATATTCTCTCTATTAGATATCAGACGGGCGCAGTGTCTCTTATATTATACGCTGTGTATATTCTCTCTATTAGATATCAGACGGGCGCAGTGTCTTATATTATGTCTGTGTATATTCTCTCTATTAGATATCAGAGGTGCACAGTGTCTCTTATATTATGTCTGTGTATATTCTCTCTATTAGATATCAGACGTGCGCAGTGTCTCTTATATTTTTTTTTTTTAAAGATTTTATTTTTCAACTTTTGCATAGAAAACAGAGACCATAGACATGCACAAGCTGGGAAGGTAAACAATTGACATTGTACCAGGAACATCAAATCAACACAGGAGTCTTGTAAGTGAGCGTCAGTAGAAGGGGCAGTCTATGCGCACAAGTCCGTTCGGAACAGACTTATAAGAAGACACTGTATCCCAGTCAGTGAAAAAAAAAAAAAAGACAGACATAGGACAAACAACACACACAGGCACCCACACTATCATGCCACCGCACACTCCCCCCTATCCCCCAGCACCAACCATCTAGGCACTCAATCAGTTGTGGCATCTAGCATCAACCAGTGTATCCATATTTTTTTAAATTTCTGTGGGCATTTACGACTTTCATACAGTATTTGGAATAGGGGAACGTAGGTGTTGACCAATTGAATCCACCTGCTCAAGGCAGGGGGCTCCGCGCTCTTCCATTCCATAACCACAATTTTTTTGGCACAAAAGAGGAGAAAGCGAATAAACATCCTATAGTACTTATTCTGTGTAATGTCATTAATTATACCTAGCAGACACACTGCCGGGGTACAAACTACTGGGAAGTCAAACTTGTCAGACAGGAAGCGGAGAACTGAACGCCAAAAGGGCTGGATCCTAGGACAATCCCAGACGGCGTGCATAAATGTTCCCACCGCTTCCTGGCATCTAAAGCAGGAGTCTGAAGACAACACACCCATTTTCCTGAGCCGTTCTGGGGTGTAATAGGTTCTCTGCAGATACCTAAATTGGATAAGGTGGTCTCTGGCACTAACCACCATGGGGTAATACGTGTGGATCACCTCCTTCCATCTTTCCTCCGATAGAGACGGGATGTCCTTCACCCACTGGAGAAAAGCCTTTTGGAAAGGAGAATCTTCTTGCGGGTGCAACAATAAATAACCCTGGGTCAGGGGCTTAGAGAGGTCGGTGGTGCCCAGGAGCTCCTCAGCAGGGGAAAATTTTTGCGGGACATTAAGGTTCCCAAATTGGGCTTTAATTGCATGGCGTAACTGAAGGTAGTGGAAAAAGGCTGTACGGGGGATGTCATATTTATCCCGTAACATGTCAAAGGAATAAAAATCAAAATCAGGGGAAAAAAGATGAGCTAGGTAACGGACACCATGCTTACCCCACAGCACCGCACCCGGTAAATTCAGTAGATGGGGAAGACACGGGTTAAGCCACAGGGGAGTTCTAGGGGAGGGTAGAGGGGAAGGAAGAAGCCTGTGCACCACCGACCAAACTCTGAGAACTGTACGGATAGGGGTTAGCCAACGATATGAAGGTGTAAATCTGTACAGAGCGTTGACAAGGCATTCATATGACCCCAGCAAGGCTCCCGCCAGAGCAACTGCAGTGTTACCCAGGTCCAAGTCAAGCCACCAGTGCGCATATACTAACTGGGAGGCCAAAAAATACTGGTACATGTCTGGGGCTGCCAGGCCTCCCCGATGCTTGGGCGCTTGCAGAGAGATAAGACTTATTCGAGGAGACCTGCCTTGCCAGTAAAAGGATCTCAGTAACCCGTCCAAACGTGCAAAGAATCCCCTAGGGGGAAACACTGGGGAGACATGAAAAAGATAGAGGAATTTAGGAAGGAAGATCATTTTAAAAATATTAATCCTGCCCAGGAGAGAGAGTGGGAGCGTTTCCCATTTGCGGAGACTCCGTTCTACAGACGTCAGGAGAGGGGTCAGGTTAAGAGACATATAGTCCTCTACAGAGGCTGTAACCTCAGCACCCAAGTACCTAAATTGCCGTGCCGCCGACACTTGCCCTGGCAGGTTACAAGGCAGGGGGAGGGAGGAGTTCAGGGGCATCAAAACAGATTTAGACCAATTGACCACCAATCCCGAAAAGGCCCCAAAACGGTCTATAAGCTTCATAAGGGACTGGAGGGAGGGGCCAGCATCAGCCAGGTAGACCAGGGTGTCATCAGCGTATAAGGAGACTTTCTCCACCAGGGACCCTCGGGAGATACCCACCACCGAGGAGGAGGCACGCACGGCCGCCGCCAGCGGTTCAATGGCGAGAGCAAAGAGGAGGGGTGAAAGTGGGCACCCCTGCCTCGTTCCCCTACCAAGTGGAAAGGAGGCTGATATGTCCAGATTAGTACGGATTTTAGCAGTAGGAGTGGTATAAAGGAGACGTACCCAGGCCCGAAAGACCGGCCCAAAGCGGAGTCTGCCAAGGAGGGACCAGAGATACTGCCATTCAACCGAGTCGAAGGCTTTCTGTATGTCCAAGCTGAGCACACAGCCGGGAACAGGATCATCTTTACTGGCCGCAATATTCAGATACAGCCGAGACAAATTTATATCTGTGGCCCTCCCCGGCATGAAACCCGTCTGGTCCGGGTGGACAATTGACTGAATTACCCCATTAAGTCTAGTGGCAAGGACTTTGGCCAGGATTTTCACGTCTATATTCAGGAGTGAGATAGGTCTATAGGAGGACGGAAGGAGCGGGTCCTTGTTGGGCTTAAGCAATAGGACAATCAAGGCTTCTCTGAGGGAATTCGGTAGAACTCGAGACTGTAAGGAGTCATTATACATGTTAAGGAGAAGAGGGGCCAGCGAGTCTGCATTATTCTTATACCACTCTATGGTCAGCCCATCTATCCCAGGGGTTTTCCCAACCGGCATAGATTTGATGGCTTCTAGGATTTCCTCAGTAGTGATAGGGGAGTCCAGGGATTCCGCCTGAGAAGCCCCAAGGGGTGTGAGAGGGACTGAATCAAAAAAGGCTGCATACTCGGCAGGGCGCACAGCACAGTGGGGGGAATAAAGATCCGCATAAAAGTCCCGAAAGACAGTATTAATAGTCTGCGGATCCGACACAAAAGTCCCAGAGGTGTTATAGGCACCGGGGATAGAAACAGGAGGACGGTCCGCCCTTGCCAGGTACGCCAGAAGCTTGCCGTTTTTATCGCCAAACTCAAAGAGTGAGGCTTCCTTGCCAAGGAGTTTCTTCCGAGTGCGTTCCTTTTGCAAGAGCAGCAAGTCCCTCTGTGCCCTGGCCCACTCCCTCCTTTTATCCTCAGAGCGGCTTACCACATATTCAGCCTCCAACGTACTAACTTGGGATGAGAGGTGAGATTCCTGCTGTGAGTGAATGGCCCTCTGCCCCGCCACCCCAGTGATGAACGCCCCCCGAATAGTCGCCTTGTATGCGTCCCATTTAATTAGGGGGTACGGGTGCGAGGCGTTATGCTCCCAATATACCCTGTGCGCCTCAGATAGGGCTCCCTGAACCACCTCAGAGGACAGCCAGCCAGGGTGCATACGCCACAGTCTTGAGGGGGTTGGTGGAGCTAACCTTAGGGAAATTACAAGTGCGGAGTGGTCTGAGATCCCCCTACTAGTATACTGAATGTCCCCTATCAAGGGCAACAGGTCAGGTGAGGCAAAGGCAAGGTCAATCCTGGAAAAAGGGTAATGAGCTGTAGAGAAGTAGGAATACTTAACAGCGCCAAACATCAGTCAGGTTCAAAGCAGCACACCAGGATTGAACGTGGGGGATGCAGGGTCTACACCACTAGTCCTGTCAAGAATAGGGTCGGGAACTGCATTGAAATCCCCTATAAAAAGCAGCGGACCTGTGGGAAAAGCAGAAATTTTAGTGGAGAGTGAGTCCAGAATTGAAATAGAAAAGGGAGGAGGGACATACACAGAAATTAGGGTGAAGGATAGTAAATTGTACGTGCAATGGACAATCACATATCTGCCAAAGTGATCACAATCAACCTGGGTGACCGCAATTGGCAGAGATTTAGCAACTAGCACGGAGACACCCCTAGAGCTGGTAGAGTATGTGGCATGATACCCATTAGCGATCCAGGCCCTTTTTAAGGCTAGGAGTTTTTGGCCAACTATATGCGTTTCCTGTAAACAAATAATGTGGGGGGAATGTTTTTTAACGTAATCAAGGACCAGGGTTCTTTTAAATTTTGAGTTCAACCCCCTAACGTTCCAACTTAGAATTTTAAGTGATGCCATCAGTGACCCAGAGGGGGGGGAAGAGTTGAAGAGTACCCCACAGTGAGCAAGCGGGGGGGAGGAGGGTGCAGCCAACCAAACATTCCCTTACATACAACACAAAGACACATACAGCAAAACACATATACAGTCTAACAGTAACTAAATACCCAACGCCCTGTCTAACACTAAAACACTAGAACCAATAGCGTAGACCTTGACCCTAACGAAGAACTATCTTGGGGAGCTAGGGACTCCCTGGAGACACTAAACTAACTAACTGCAGCCCACCCGCCATCCGCAGTATACCCTGCCTCCGCATAGGGACCCGTCATCACTGCATTGGGGAGTAAAGACATCTAAGAAGCAAACATAAGGGTACATCCTACACCCCCCCCCTCACCAGACCCCAGTCCCGTCAAACAGTTATCCCATCTCAGCTGCCGCTTCCCTAGCGCTGTCAGCCACGAGGGTGGTTATCTGGAGCAGATTCCGCCCACTCCAAGGCCGCAGATGGTGAGGTGAAGAACTTGGTGGAGTTCCCATCAATGACACGGAGACGAGCCGGATACATCATGGAGTACTGGTACCCCTTAGCCCTTAGCTTGGTGCGAATTTCCGTAAATAGTGTGCGTTGATTGCGCAGTTCCACGGAGAAGTCAGGGTAGAAGGACACTCTGGCAGTATCCATCATGATTTCTCCTTTAAGACGAACAGCCCTCAGGATGGCATCTCGATCTCGGAAGTGAAGGAGTTTGAGCAAAAAGGGACGAGGTGGAGCCCCCAGTGGAGGAGATTTGGCAGGAACTCTATGAGCCCGTTCGATTGTGAAGAAATCAGAAAAGGTGTCATTAGGGAGAATCTGTCGCAGCCAGGCTTCTGTGAAGGCCACCGGGTCATCACCTTCAGATTTTTCTGGGAGGCCAACAATACGAACATTGTTCCGCCGAAGGCGGTTCTCAAAGTCATCAGCCCTGCTCATGACGGCTTTCATTTGTCGTTGTAGATCAGAGATTTGTGCTGGGATAGGGTGCAGGGTGTCCTCTGCCTCAGAGACTCGCCTCTCCACCTCTGCTGTGCGCTCTCTGATTTTCTGCGTCTCGTGCCTAAGGATGACAAAGTCCTGGCGCAATTCATCTACCTTGGATACCATCATGGTTTGGCACGTGGTAATAGCAGCTAATACTTCAGAGAATTTGCCATCAATATCAGTAGCAGAATATTGTGAGCGTTCAGGGGAGTGCAAGCGTGCAGGGCTGGATGATCCCTCGAAGCAGGATAGAGGACTCTCAGGGGAGGCCTCCCCCTCTCTAATCACTGACCTGGAGGAGCGTTCCCCCTGTTTCACCTCCTGGGGCTGACCTCTGACCACCTCATGATGAGATGAGCCGGGCATGCCGTCCATAGCCTCTGAGCCCGAGTCCGCCTCCGGCGGAGCAACAGCCACCGGATGCTGGGAGTTCTTCCCCCCTTGCTTCCCTTTGCTTGTGCCTCCTTTTGTAACCCCCATACTGCTGATAAGTGCGCCACAGCACAGCAAGCTGGTTAGAGATATCGGGAGCTGGGCCTGACGCCGGGGTGGATGGAGAGAGTCTGCCACGTGACCAAGATGGCCGCCGCTCCCCGTAGATGAGGGCCTGCGGTAATGAGAATGCGGGCTAAGAAGGCAGGGGGGCAGAGTCTTACTGTGTAGGCACTGGTGGAGTCCGCCGGGCCTCCCGCGCACCAGTCGCACGGAACACCGACTGGCAGGGAGCAGGAACACACCGCAGATGACACCCGCCGTGCGCACTCCAGAGCCGAGCACACGTGGCTGCGCCTGGCCGGAGCAGGGGGCCGAGGTCCAGGAGGTAAGTAGTTAACCGGTCTCAGCGAGTTCCGGCTGTCACCTATCGGCACCGGAGCAATCGGCCGACCACCGCGTGACTCGGCCAAGAAAGGTAGTCCGGCTCCCGCACTACAGGAGACTTCCGGTGGGCGGCGGGGATCAGGGCAGCAGGCCGCAGCAGGAGCGGGACGCAGACGGGCCGGGACGGGGCACGAAGCCGGGACCGGAGGACTCCGGAGCGGTCTGCAGGCCTTCCCCAACACAGGGTAGAGGGTGAGGGGTCCGCGGAGAGCAAGCACCAGGAGTTTTCTCAGGGTAATAAGTGCAGGATGGCGGGAGCTCCTGTGTCGCACGTCCTCTCAGGCAGCCATCCAAACCACGCCCCCCCCCAGTGTCTCTTATATTAGGTCTGTGTATATTCTCTCTATTAGATATCAGACGTGCGCAGTGTCTCTTATATTATGTCTGTGTATATTCTCTCTATTAGATATCAGACGTGCGCAGTGTCTCTTATATTATGTCTGTGTATATTCTCTCTATTAGATATCAGACGTGCGCAGTGTCTCTTATATTATGTCTGTGTATATTCTCTCTATTAGATATCAGAGGTGCGCAGTGTCTCTTATATTATGTCTGTGTATATTCTCTCTATTAGATATCAGAGGTGCGCAGTGTCTCTTATATTATGTCTGTGTATATTCTCTCTATTAGATATCAGACGTGCGCAGTGTCTCTTATATTATACGCTGTGTATATTCTCTCTATTAGATATCAGACGTGCGCAGTGTCTCTTATATTATGTCTGTGTATATTCTCTCTATTAGATATCAGACGTGCGCAGTGTCTCTTATATTATGTCTGTGTATATTCTCTCTATTAGATATCAGACGTGCGCAGTGTCTCTTATATTATACACTGTGTATATTCTCTCTATTAGATATCAGACGTGCACAGTGTCTCTTATATTATACACTGTGTATATTCTCTCTATTAGATATCAGACGTGCACAGTGTCTCTTATATTATACACTGTGTATATTCTCTCTATTAGATATCAGACGTGCGCAGTGTCTCTTATATTATGTCTGTGTATATTCTCTCTATTAGATATCAGACGTGCACAGTGTCTCTTATATTATACACTGTGTATATTCTCTCTATTAGATATCAGACGTGCGCAGTGTCTCTTATATTATGTCTGTGTATATTCTCTCTATTAGATATCAGACGTGCACAGTGTCTCTTATATTATACACTGTGTATATTCTCTCTATTAGATATCAGACGTGCACAGTGTCTCTTATATTATACACTGTGTATATTCTCTCTATTAGATATCAGACGTGCGCAGTGTCTCTTATATTATGTCTGTGTATATTCTCTCTATTAGATATCAGACGTGCGCAGTGTCTCTTATATTATACACTGTGTATATTCTCTCTATTAGATATCAGACGTGCGCAGTGTCTCTTATATTTGTGTATATTATGTCTGATAAATTTATACATCGGATGTTTTTTTTCCTCAGATTGTCGGAGTTGCGGACCCTCAGTTATCTGCCAGAGAAACCCTGAAGATGATTCATCGTATAGATGAGGAGAAGTTTTTTGATGGTTGGTCAATAAATTGTGTTTCAGTGAAATAAAAATGTCTCTGAACCCCCCACAGGCTCCAGCACCCAAATTCCTGAACCCCTCATAACTGAGCCCCCCGCAGGCTCCAAAACCTGAACCCCTCACACCCAACTGAGCACCCACACCCCCCGCAGGCTCCAGCCCCCGAGCCCCCCCCCCCCCTGCAGGCTCCAGCCCCCGAGCCCCCCCCCGCAGGCTCCAGCCCCCGAGCCCCCCCCCCCACAGGCTCCAGCCCCCGAGCCCCCCGCAGGCTCCAGCCCCCGAGCCCCCCGCAGGCTCCAGCCCCCGAGCCCCCCGCAGGCTCCAGCCCCCGAGCCCCCCGCAGGCTCCAGCCCCCGAGCCCCCCTGCAGGTTCCAGCACCCGAGCCCCCTGCAGGCTCCTAACCCCGAGCCCCCCCCGCAGGCTCCTGCCCCCAGCCCCCCTGCAGGCTCCTGCCCCCAGCCCCCCCGCAGGCTCCTGCCCCCAGCCCCCCCGCAGGCTCCTGCCCCCCCGCAGGCTCCTGCCCCCAGCCCCTCCGCAGGCTCCAGCCCCCCCGCAGGCTCCTGCCCCCAGCCCCCCCGCAGGCTCCTGCCCCTAGCCCCCCCGCAGGCTCCTGCACCTCACTATAAACCTGCCCTCCCCCCGTGGACCTAGATGATGTAGACCTGTAATAAGGTCTATGCGCGGTGGTGGGAATGGGTCACCCCTCTAGGTCATGGTCACCCTGAGAATCTTTGTGGCCTGGATTCCAGGTCCTAACGTTCTCGATAGGAATCTGCTCCATGTTCCGGCGTTCCTGGTGTCGCTGTCGCCCCCGTTCTGTTTCGGTTTCAGATCTACATCCATAAACCCTTGTGTTTCTGCAGACTGGAGAGAAGCCGCTAAACTGGAAAAATTTGCAGATGCGGTGATAATCGCCACCCCGGACAGACTCCATAAGGTGAGAGCCGAGCCAAGTGTGTGGGGGAGGTGTAAGGGGGCCCCCGCTCTGTGTACCCGGAGTCATGGGGGGAGTGTAATGGGGCCCCCGCTCTCTCTGTACCAGGAGTCATGGGGGGAGTGTAATGGGGCCCCCGCTCTCTCTGTACCAGGAGTCATAGGGGGGGAGGTGTAATGGGGCCCCCGCTCTCTGTACCAGGAGTCATGGGGGGGGTAATGGGGCTCCCGCTCTCTATACCAGGAGTCATGGGGGGGTAATGGGGCCCCCGCTCTGTGTACCAGGAGTCATGGGGGGGTAATGGGGCCCCCGCTCTCTGTACCAGGAGTCATGGGGGGAGTGTAATGGGGCCCCCACTCTCTCTGTACCAGGAGTCATGGGGGGGAGGGGTAATGGGGCCCCCGCTCTCTCTGTACCAGGAGACATGGGGGGGGGGGGGTAATGGGGCCCCCGCTCTGTGTACCAGGAGTCATGGGGGGGAGGTGTAATGGGGCCCCCGCTCTCTCTGTACCAGGAGTCATGGGGGGAGGTGTAATGGGGCCCCCGCTCTCTCTGTACCAGGAGTCATGGGGGGAGGTGTAATGGGGCCCCCGCTCTGTGTACCAGGAGTCATGGGGGGAGGTGTAATGGGGCCCCCGCTCTGTGTACCAGGAGTCATGGGGGGAGGTGTAATGGGGCCCCCGCTCTGTGTACCAGGAGTCATGGGGGGAGGTGTAATGGGGCCCCCGCTCTGTGTACCAGGAGTCATGGGGGGAGGTGTAATGGGGCCCCCGCTCTGTGTACCAGGAGTCATGGGGGGGAGGTGTAATGGGGCCCCCGCTCTGTGTACCAGAAGTCATGGGGGGGGGTAATAGGGCCCCCGCTCTCTGTACCAGGAGTCATGGGGGGGAGGTGTAATGGGGCCCCCGCTCTGTGTACCAGGAGTCATGGGGGGGAGGTGTAATGGGGCCCCCGCTCTGTGTACCAGGAGTCATGGGGGGGAGGTGTAATGGGGCCCCCGCTCTGTGTACCAGGAGTCATGGGGGGGGGGGGTAATGGGGCCCCCGCTTTCTCTGTACCAGGAGTCATTGGGGGGGGTAATGGGGCCCCCGCTCTCTGTTCCAGGAGTCATGGGGGGGGTAATGGGGCCCCCACTCTCTCTGTACCAGGAGTCATGGGGGAGGGTAATGGGGCCCCCGCTCTCTGTACCAGGAGTCATGGGGAGGTGTAATGGGGCCCCCGCTCTCTCTGTACCAAGAGTCATGGGGGGGTAATGGGGACCCCGCTCTCTCTGTACCAGGAGTCATGGGGGGGAGGTGTAATGGGGCCCCCGCTCTCTGTACCAGGAGTCATGGGGGGAGTGTAATGGGGCCCCCGCTCTGTGTACCAGGAGTCATGGGGGGGAGGTGTAATGGGGCCCCCGCTCTGTGTACCAGGAGTCATGGGGGGGAGGTGTAATGGGGCCCCCGCTCTCTGTACCAGGAGTCATAGGGGGGGAGGTGTAATTGGGCCCCCGCTCTCTGTACCAGGAGTCATGGGGGGGGGTAATGAGGCCCCCGCTCTCTGTACCAGGAGTCATGGGGGGGGGGGGTAATGGGGCCCCCGCTCTCTGTACCAGGAGTCATGGGGGAGGGTAATGGGGCCCCCGCTCTCTGTACCAGGAGTCATGGGGGGAGTGTAATGGGGCCCCCGCTCTCTCTGTACCAGGAGTCATGGGGGAGGGTAATGGGGTCCCCGCTCTCTCTGTACCAGGAGTCATGGGGGGGGGGGGTAATGGGGCCCCCGCTCTCTCTGTACCAGGAGTCATGGGGGGGTAATGGGGCCCCCGCTCTCTCTGTACCAGGAGTCATGGGGGGGTAATGGGGCCCCCGCTCTCTGTACCAGGAGTCATGGGGGGGGGGTAATGGGGCCCCCGCTCTCTCTGTACCAGGAGTCATGGGGGAGGGTAATGGGGCCCCCGCTCTCTCTGTACCAGGAGTCATGGGGGGGGGTAATGGGGCCCCCGCTCTCTCTGTACCAGGAGTCATGGGGGAGGGTAATGGGGCCCCCGCTCTCTCTGTACCAGGAGTCATGGGGGGGTAATGGGGCCCCCGCTCTCTCTGTACCAGGAGTCATGGGGGGGTAATGGGGCCCCCGCTCTCTGTACCAGGAGTCATGGGGGGTAATGGGGCCCCCGCTCTCTGTACCAGGAGTCATGGGGGGGTAATGGGGCCCCCGCTCTCTGTACCAGGAGTCATGGGGGGGGGGGTAATTGGGCCCCCGCTCTCTGTACCAGGAGTCATGGGGGGGGGGGGTAATGGGGCCCCCCGCTCTCTGTACCAGGAGTCATGGGGGGGTAATGGGGCCCCCGCTCTCTGTACCAGGAGTCATAGGGGAGGGTAATGGGGCCCCCGCTCTCTGTACCAGGAGTCATGGGGGGTAATGGGGCCCCCGCTCTCTGTACCAGGAGTCATGGGGGAGGGTAATGGGGCCCCCGCTTTCTCTGTACCAGGAGTCATTGGGGGGGGTAATGGGGCCCCCGCTCTCTGTTCCAGGAGTCATGGGGGGGGTAATGGGGCCCCCACTCTCTCTGTACCAGGAGTCATGGGGGAGGGTAATGGGGCCCCCGCTCTCTGTACCAGGAGTCATGGGGGGGAGGTGTAATGGGGCCCCCGCTCTCTGTACCAGGAGTCATGGGGGGAGTGTAATGGGGCCCCCGCTCTGTGTACCAGGAGTCATGGGGGGGAGGTGTAATGGGGCCCCCGCTCTGTGTACCAGGAGTCATGGGGGGGAGGTGTAATGGGGCCCCCGCTCTCTGTACCAGGAGTCATAGGGGGGGAGGTGTAATGGGGCCCCCGCTCTCTGTACCAGGAGTCATGGGGGGGGGGGCAATGGGGCCCCCGCTCTCTGTACCAGGAGTCATGGGGGGGGGGTAATGGGGCCCCCGCTCTCTGTACCAGGAGTCATGGGGGGGGGGGTAATGGGGCCCCCGCTCTCTGTACCAGGAGTCATGGGGGGGTAATGGGGCCCCCGCTCTCTGTACCAGGAGTCATGGGGGAGGGTAATGGGGCCCCCGCTCTCTCTGTACCAGGAGTCATGGGGGAGGGTAATGGGGCCCCCGCTCTCTCTGTACCAGGAGTCATGGGGGGGTAATGGGGCCCCCGCTCTCTCTGTACCAGGAGTCATGGGGGGGGTAATGGGGCCCCCGCTCTCTGTACCAGGAGTCATGGGGGGAGGTGTAATGGGGCCCCCGCTCTCTGTACCAGGAGTCATGGGGGGGGGGTAATGGGGCCCCCCGCTCTCTGTACCAGGAGTCATAGGGGAGGGTAATGGGGCCCCCGCTCTCTGTACCAGGAGTCATGGGGGGTAATGGGGCCCCCGCTCTCTGTACCAGGAGTCATGGGGGGGTAATGGGGCCCCCGCTCTCTGTACCAGGAGTCATAGGGGAGGGTAATGGGGCCCCCGCTCTCTGTACCAGGAGTCATGGGGGGGTAATGGGGCCCCCGCTCTCTGTACCAGGAGTCATGGGGGAGGGTAATGGGGCCCCCGCTGTCTCTGTACCAGGAGTCATTGGGGGGGGTAATGGGGCCCCCGCTCTCTGTTCCAGGAGTCATGGGGGGGGTAATGGGGCCCCCACTCTCTCTGTACCAGGAGTCCTGGGGGAGGGTAATGGGGCCCCCGCTCTCTGTACCAGGAGTCATGGGGGGGAGGTGTAATGGGGCCCCCGCTCTCTGTACCAGGAGTCATGGGGGGAGTGTAATGGGGCCCCCGCTCTGTGTACCAGGAGTCATGGGGGGGAGGTGTAATGGGGCCCCCGCTCTGTGTACCAGGAGTCATGGGGGGGAGGTGTAATGGGGCCCCCGCTCTCTGTACCAGGAGTCATAGGGGGGGAGGTGTAATGGGGCCCCCGCTCTCTGTACCAGGAGTCATGGGGGGGGGGGTAATGGGGCCCCCGCTCTCTGTACCAGGAGTCATGGGGGGGGGGTAATGGGGCCCCCGCTCTCTGTACCAGGAGTCATGGGGGGGGGGTAATGGGGGCCCCCGCTCTCTGTACCAGGAGTCATGGGGGGGGGGGGTAATGGGGCCCCCGCTCTCTGTACCAGGAGTCATGGGGGGAGTGTAATGGGGCCCCCGCTCTCTCTGTACCAGGAGTCATGGGGGAGGGTAATGGGGCCCCCACTCTCTCTGTACCAGGAGTCATGGGGGGGTAATGGGGCCCCCGCTCTCTGTACCAGGAGTCATGGGGGAGGGTAATGGGGCCCCCGCTCTCTCTGTACCAGGAGTCATGGGGGAGGGTAATGGGGCCCCCACTCTCTCTGTACCAGGAGTCATGGGGGGGTAATGGGGCCCCCGCTCTCTCTGTACCAGGAGTCATGGGGGAGGGTAATGGGGCCCCCGCTCTCTGTACCAGGAGTCATGGGGGGGGGGGTAATGGGGCCCCCGCTCTCTGTACCAGGAGTCATGGGGGGGGGGTAATGGGGCCCCCCGCTCTCTCTGTACCCGGAGTCATGGGGGGGTAATGGGGCCCCCGCTCTCTCTGTACCAGGAGTCATGGGGGGGTAATGGGGCCCCCGCTCTCTCTGTACCAGGAGTCATGGGGGAGGGTAATGGGGCCCCCGCTCTCTCTGTACCAGGAGTCATGGGGGAGGGTAATGGGGCCCCCGCTCTCTCTGTACTAGGAGTCATGGGGGGGTAATGGGGCCCCCCTCTCTCTGTACCAGGAGTCATGGGGGGGGTAATGGGGCCCCCACTCTCTGTACCAGGAGTCATGGGGGGGTAATGGGGCCCCCGCTCTCTCTGTACCAGGAGACATGGGGGGGGGGGTAATGGGGCCCCCGCTCTCTGTACCAGGAGTCATGGGGGGGGGGTAATGGGGCCCCCGCTCTCTCTGTACCAGGAGTCATGGGGGGGGGGGGGAATGGGCCCCCCGCTCTCTCTGTACCAGGAGTCATGGGGGAGCGTAATGGGGCCCCCGCTCTCTCTGTACCAGGAGTCATGGGGGGTAATGGGGCCCCCGCTCTCTGTACCAGGAGTCATGGGGGGTAATGGGGCCCCTGCTCTCTCTGTACCAGGAGTCATGGGGGGGTAATGGGGCCCCTGCTCTCTGTACCAGGAGTCATGGGGGGGTAATGGGGCCCCCGCTCTCTGTACCAGGAGTCATGGGGGGGGGTAATGGGGCCCCCGCTCTCTCTGTACCAGGAGTCATGGGGGGGTAATGGGGCCCCCGCTCTCTGTACCAGGAGTCATGGGGGGTAATGGGGCCCCCGCTCTCTGTACCAGGAGACATGGGGGGGGGGGTAATGGGGCCCCCGCTCTCTGTACCAGGAGTCATGGGGGGGTAATGGGGCCCCCGCTCTCTGTACCAGGAGTCATGGGGGGTAATGGGGCCCCCGCTCTCTGTACCAGGAGTCATGGGGGGGGGGGGGGTAATGGGGCCCCCGCTCTCTGTACCAGGAGTCATGGGGGGAGTGTAATGGGGCCCCCGCTCTCTGTACCAGGAGTCATGGGGGGTAATGGGGCCCCCGCTCTCTGTACCAGGAGTCATGGGGGGGTAATGGGGCCCCCGCTCTCTGTACCAGGAGTCATGGGGGAGGGTAATGGGGCCCCCGCTCTCTGTACCAGGAGTCATGGGGGGTAATGGGGCCCCCGCTCTCTCTGTACCAGGAGTCATGGGGGGTAATGGGGCCCCCGCTCTCTGTACCAGGAGTCATGGGGGGTAATGGGGCCCCCGCTCTCTCTGTACCAGGAGTCATGGGGGGTAATGGGGCCCCCGCTCTCTGTACCAGGAGTCATAGGGGGGGTAATGGGGCCCCCGCTCTCTCTGTACCAGGAGTCATGGGGGAGGGTAATGGGGCCCCCGCTCTCTCTGTACCAGGAGTCATGGGGGGTAATGGGGCCCCCGCTCTCTGTACCAGGAGTCATAGGGGGGGTAATGGGGCCCCCGCTCTCTCTGTACCAGGAGTCATGGGGGAGGGTAATGGGGCCCCCGCTTTCTCTGTACCAGGAGTCATAGGGGGGGTAATGGGGCCCCCGCTCTCTCTGTACCAGGAGTCATGGGGGGTAATGGGGCCCCCGCTCTCTGTACCAGGAGTCATAGGGGGGGTAATGGGGCCCCCGCTCTCTGTACCAGGAGTCATGGGGGAGGGTAATGGGGCCCCCGCTCTCTCTGTACCAGGAGTCATGGGGGAGGGTAATGGGGCCCCCGCTCTCTCTGTACCAGGAGCAGCTGCTCACACATATTCTCTTTTATATCCTCCGTCTCCCCGGTGACCTCAGAGCCGACCAGATGGCAGATAATGTGCCCCCATCCCCCGCCTGCACCTGCAGCCCCTTAGCTGCCATTGTCATCCCGGTGGTGGGGTGTGAGCGTGTCGTACAGATATTAGTGTTATAGTGTCCTCATATACATGCAGAGTATATACAGTGTATACAGAGTAGGGGTATAGTGCAGGGTATATACAGTGTATACAGGGTAGGGGTATAGTGCAGGGTATATACAGTGTATACAGGGTAGGGGTATAGTGCAGGGTATATACAGTGTATACAGAGTAGGGGTATAGTGCAGGGTATATACAGTGTATACAGAGTAGGGGTATAGTGCAGGGTATATACAGTGTATACAGAGTAGGGGTATAGTGCAGGGTATATACAGTGTATACAGAGTAGGGGTATAGTGCAGGGTATATACAGTGTATACAGAGTAGGGGTATAGTGCAGGGTATATACAGTGTATACAGAGTAGGGGTATAGTGCAGGGTATATACAGTGTATACAGAGTAGGGGTATAGTGCAGGGTATATACAGTGTATACAGAGTAGGGGTATAGTGCAGGGTATATACAGTGTATACAGAGTAGGGGTATAGTGCAGGGTATATACAGTGTATACAGAGTAGGGGTATAGTGCAGGGTATATACAGTGTATACAGAGTAGGGGTATAGTGCAGGGTATATACAGTGTATACAGAGTAGGGGTATAGTGCAGGGTATATACAGTGTATACAGAGTAGGGGTATAGTGCAGAGTATATACAGTGTATACAGAGTAGGGGTATAGTGCATGGTATATACAGTGTATACAGAGTAGGGGTATAGTGCAGGGTATATACAGTGTATACAGAGTAGGGGTATAGTGCAGGGTATATACAGTGTATACAGAGTAGGGGTATAGTGCAGGGTATATACAGTGTATACAGAGTAGGGGTATAGTGCAGGGTATATACAGTGTATACAGAGTAGGGGTATAGTGCAGGGTATATTCCTTGCACTATAACCTGACTCTGTATTTACCGGCCAGTGTCCTATTACTGATATATCCTCCGACCACCCTTATCTAATAGGGCCAGTGTCCTATTACTGATATATCCTCCGACCACCCTTATGTAATAGGGACAGTGTAATATTACTGATATATTCCCCGACCACCCTTATGTAATAGGGCCAGTGTCCTATTACTGATATATTCCCCGACCACCCTTATGTAATAGGGCCAGTGTCCTATTACTGATATATTCCCCGACCACCCTTATGTAATAGGGCCAGTGTCCTATTACTGATATATTCCCCGACCACCCTTATCTAATAGGGCCAGTGTCCTATTACTGATATATTCCCCGACCACCCTTATGTAATAGGGCCAGTGTCCTATTACTGATATATTCCCCGACCACCCTTATGTAATAGGGCCAGTGTATTATTACTGATATATTCCCCGACCACCCTTATGTAATAGGACCAGTGTCCTATTACTGATATATTCCCCGACCACCCTTATGTAATAGGGCCAGTGTCCTATTACTGATATATTCCCCGACCACCCTTATGTAATAGGGCCAGTGTATTATTACTGATATATTCCCCGACCACCCTTATGTAATAGGACCAGTGTCCTATTACTGATATATTCCCCGACCACCCTTATGTAATAGGGCCAGTGTCCTATTACTGATATATTCCCCGACCACCCTTATCTAATAGGGCCAGTGTCCTATTACTGATATATTCCCCGACCACCCTTATGTAATAGGGCCAGTGTCCTATTACTGATATATTCCCCGACCACCCTTATGTAATAGGGCCAGTGTCCTATTACTGATATATTACCCGACCACCCTTATGTAATAGGGCCAGTGTCCTATTACTGATATATTCCCCGACCACCCTTATGTAATAGGGTCAGTGACCTATTACTGATATATTCCCCGACCACCCTTATGTAATAGGGCCAGTGTCCTATTACTGATATATTCCCCGACCACAGTTATGTAATAGGGCCAGTGTCCTATTACTGATATATTCCCCGACCACCCTTATGTAATAGGGCCAGTGTCCTATTACTGATATATTCCCCGACCACCCTTATGTAATAGGGCCAGTGTCCTATTACTGATATATTCCCCGACCACCCTTATCTAATAGGGCCAGTGTCCTATTACTGATATATTCCCCGACCACCCTTATGTAATAGGGCCAGTGTCCTATTACTGATATATTCCCCGACCACCCTTATGTAATAGGGCCAGTGTATTATTACTGATATATTCCCCGACCACCCTTATGTAATAGGACCAGTGTCCTATTACTGATATATTCCCCGACCACCCTTATGTAATAGGGCCAGTGTCCTATTACTGATATATTCCCCGACCACCCTTATGTAATAGGGCCAGTGTCCTATTACTGATATATTCCCCGACCACCCTTATCTAATAGGGCCAGTGTCCTATTACTGATATATTCCCCGACCACCCTTATGTAATAGGGCCAGTGTCCTATTACTGATATATTCCCCGACCACCCTTATGTAATAGGGCCAGTGTCCTATTACTGATATATTACCCGACCACCCTTATGTAATAGGGCCAGTGTCCTATTACTGATATATTCCCCGACCACCCTTATGTAATAGGGTCAGTGACCTATTACTGATATATTCCCCGACCACCCTTATGTAATAGGGCCAGTGTCCTATTACTGATATATTCCCCGACCACCCTTATGTAATAGGGTCAGTGACCTATTACTGATATATTCCCCGACCACCCTTATGTAATAGGGCCAGTGTCCTATTACTGATATATTCCCCGACCACCCTTATGTAATAGGGCCAGTGTCCTATTACTGATATATTCCCCGACCACCCTTATGTAATAGGGCCAGTGTCCTATTACTGATATATTCCCCGACCACCCTTATGTAATAGGGCCAGTGTCCTATTACTGATATATTCCCCGACCACCCTTATGTAATAGGGCCAGTGTCCTATTACTGATATATTCCCCGACCACCCTTATGTAATAGGGTCAGTGACCTATTACTGATATATTCCCCGACCACCCTTATGTAATAGGGTCAGTGTCCTATTAGAATGTTGCCCATAATATATATTCATATCAAAACTCAATTCTAAATTGTTTAAAGATTTTTTTAAAGCTGGAGCAGAAGTCGGTACATTTTTTTCCAACTCCGACTCCAGCAAAAACTATCTCCGACTCCAACTCCACAGCCCTGGTGACACAGATCGTGCCGAGCACAGTGATAGAGCCCCCCCCCAGTGATAGAGCCCCCCCAGTGATAGAGCCCCCCCAGTTATAGCCCCCCCCAGTGATAGCCCCCCCAGTGATAGCCCCCCCCCCGGGATAGCCCCCCCCCCCAGTGATAGCCCCCCCCCAGTGATAGAGCCCCTTACAGTGATAGCCCCCCCAGTGATAGAGCCCCCCCAATGATAGAGCCCCCCCCAGTGATAGAGCCCCTTACAGTGATAGCCCCCCCCCCCAGTGATAGAGCCCCCCCAGTGATAGAGCCCCCCAGTGATAGAGCCCCCCCAGTGATAGAGCCCCCCCAGTGATAGAGCCCCCCCAGTGATAGAGCCCCCCCAGTGATAGAGCCCCCCCCAGTGATAGAGCCCCTTACAGTGATAGCGCCCCCCCCCCCCCCCGTGGCAGAGCCCCTTACAATGATAGAGCCCCACACAGTTATAGAGACGACTCTATCATCTTGTTATAAGACGCTGGATTGCAGGTTGTGATGTATAGACTGACGCTCGGATTCTCTGGTTCTAGGACCCTGCAGTTACTTTTGCTAAGAAAGGATATCACATCCTCCTGGAGAAACCAATGGCCGTAAGTGGGGAGGGGGGATGTGTGTAGGGAGGGGGGATGTGTGTGGGGAGGGGGATGTGTGTGAGGAGGGGGGATGTGTGTGGGGAGGGGGGATGTGTGTGGGGAGGGGGATGTGTGTGGGGAGGGGGATGTGTGTGGGGAGGGGGGATGTGTGTAGGGAGGGGGGATGTGTGTGAGGAGGGGGATGTGTGTGAGGAGGGGGGATGTGTGTGGGGAGGGGGGATGTGTGTGGGGAGGGGGATGTGTGTGGGGAGGGGGGATGTGTGTGGGGAGGGGGGATGTGTGTGGGGAGGGGGGATGTGTGTAGGGAGGGGGGATGTGTGTGGGGAGGGGGATGTGTGTGGGGAGGGGGGATGTGTGTGGGGAGGGGGATGTGTGTGAGGAGGGGGGATGTGTGTGAGGAGGGGGGATGTGTGTGGTGTTAAGGTTAAATTTATATGTTGACCTCTCTCTATGGAGAGAAGCCAAAAACCCAGGTACAGGATGGTTTTATAATTATATCTAGAGTTGGAATCCTGCAGTATTACCAGCTCGTTACTTATACGTCACTGACACAGATAAGACAATGTATCATGATTATAAGCCTGGAGAAAATGGCCCAAGTTTTATTATGGTAATCACATTTTATAGACAGATAAAATATAGGGTGGTAACAAATGCTAATAAGACATAGATGAGGCGGTGCTAGTGATTTAGATATTCAGTCATGCGCAATGGCATCTATATTAGTATTCATTATTATTATTCAAAAAGGTTAGAACAATACATTCTCTGCAATGATACTTTCACATTATTCCCACTGTAACAGACAGGCAACTTTCCTCTGAGAATGGCCTTGGACGCTGATAAACATGTCTCTGAGGGAAATAGTTCTTGAGACAAAACATTCTTTCTAGTGTCCATATCAGAAGTTTTCCAAGGTAAGAAATGGTCCAACTATAAGTTAACCCTATCAGGGACTCTCTAATGTGCTGGAGCTTCTGAGCAAGAGGCCTATATATATGTGTATTCATATAGGTACGGTGCAGGTAGGTAAAATCGTATCGCTGGCCTTATCATTCCCCCATTTGACATCCGTGGAGCATGGATATGGTTCATCACTGGTGGTTGGGTCGTAGCCGGAGGTTTTAAGGACTCTACCCTCAGTCGCAGGTTGATCAAGGGACCACAGGTGAAAACATCCTCCAAGTACTAGTACAGCATCCAACCTCCAGAAATGTCCAGGCGGCACAGATTCAAGAGAACCGATAAGAGAAAGAAAGCATAGTAACGTTAGTCTCTTATATGAGGGTGAAGCTTCTTCCTGTTTGTCGAGGTTTTATACGAGAGAAAATACACATGAACACTTTTACTGAAAAACAGATCAGTATTATGCATAAGACCACTTGGAAGAGACCCTGAAGGACTCCCATTAGTTTATGGGCATCACCATAGGATAGACAAAAATAGTACCATACGTTTTATTGAAAGTTATAGATGGCGGAACAAACTTACAGCAGATGTGGTAGTAAGATCTGCAATAACCGAAAGAAAATACTAAACAATGGGTGAGTCTGTACAGTATACATCAATATACAGCTTAGTTACAACAAGACAAATAAAAGCTTATTATCAATACCCAAACTAATATATGTATATGACAAATACCTCTCCGGATTTTATCAAAATAACCAAACCTTATTGTCTCATCACTCCTGTCCCTAATCTTGACTACAGATGTAGCCCCCTTCTCTAGGTCCCTTTACCGTAGGACTGCTTTAAAGGTAAGACAATCCTCCGTCCCGAACCTAACTAGTCTCCTGTCACTCCTACGTCTCCCTGTGACACTGAGTGATCAGACAATAAGTTCTTCACTGTATATAACAGACGTGACTCTATCACAAGGACTCTACCACTTTGGTATCATGTGGGTATTGGAAAGTCACAAAAACTAACTTTAAAAAGTTTCTGAAAATAAAAAGTTTAGATGTGAACAAATCTTATCTCATGGCAAAAGCAAAAATAAAAAGTTGATTGACACATAAACCAAAAACAGCATAACAGGTAAATGCAATAAAATCTCCACAATGTGACCTACTATGTAACCTCTAGATTCACTTATAATAACCAATTAGTGAATTCACAATCTTCAGTACCGGATTCTAAAAATTTCCACTTCTTTTTAGTCTTTTTACTTCATTTTGTACCTAGAAAACGTCTTTATGATTAGATCACACAGGACTAATGACTGGTCGCATGGTCACATCTCTTCCTGTACATAATCATATAGTATAATACATAGACCAATAATATGGAGTAACTGGGCGCTTATTACCTACATAATATTTGGATCCTACTGAATTGTCTCTTGTCTGACTGAGATCATCACATATTACACATAAGATAACCACCATAGAAATAAAAGCAAAGTGTAAACGATACATCACCTAAGGTTTCAAAGCCTTTTTATGAGAATAATATGTATCATATGATCCTTTTTGTAATAGTAGCATTGGTATGGATCCTTTATCCTTAAACCCATCTTTTGACTGACAGGCCTCTTTACAGACACTTGGACTCTTGGCCTCAGTTATATATAGGCCACTCGTATAACCTCAGACATTGGCTTTGTTGTCTCCCATAGTTTTGGCTTGACCTGTAAAGAAGACACCAGTACAGACAAGGACATACCTATATAGGCCACCTGTGGCAGGTGGATGACGTCCACTTACATTCCCTGAAACAGGCAGGAAGATGACAGACTATGCAGACAGGCACTTTACGGTGTTACTTACAGTAGGTTATGACAGGTGTAGATAATACAGCCGTACACAACCCTCTCTGCTATATTTGTTGTCCCCTGGGCCGCCCAATGTGAGGATACTACACCACATTACACATGGCTTCCTTCTGCTGGTTTTGTCAGATAACTTACAGTGGGATACAAGGCAGGCGGCAAACACAGTTACTTACTGTCTGACTGCCATCTTTACCCAGTACCTCTTCTCCATCCGCTGGTCTCACAGCTTGTTGCTGATTGTCTCTGGAAAAGACTTAAAAACAAACAGATCCACATCTCCTCCTCCACCTGTACACTATGTACGGTTACCTCAGGAAGAGACTGGAAACATCTCCCCATTCCCTTGTACGCTTTGTACGCTGTTACCTTGGGAAGAGCACAGAAACCACCGCATCACCAGCTTTATCCATCATCCATCACCCTTTTTGGCATCAGGGTTTGTCTGCGTGAACGTTGCGTCAGCCGCTCTATGGCAGCTTTTTGGTAAGCCCAGGGACCAAACAAATCTCTAATTTGCCAATTAACCCATAATGGTGGGCTTCATATAGACATCTGCACAGTTACCTTCAACCATCCTACATGTCTCAGTGATTGTCCTCACCTCCAGCTTATAGCAGGAGCGGTTTCTGCAGTGGAACGTCACTCTGCATGGCGGTCACCATATATCCTTGCGTCTTGTGTCATCCATCTTTGAAAAGTCTGGGATAATCTACAATGAAAACTTTTAAACTTTCATTAATATTTGGGCTTTCAATTACATTTTCATCTTTCACAATTTAAAATATCAAACACAATAAGTAATAAAAACATCCTTATTCAAAAATAAAAATTTGTACGGTGTTTAAAATGTTTTTTTTTTTTTTTTTTTAAACATCAAAATGGGCTACTCCCATTTCCATTCACCTCTATCCCCTCCCCCATTTGAATCTACATCAATAGGCAACAGAGATGCTGGATTCAATGCACTTAACACAAAATATATATATATTGGGGGGGCATAAGGAGTGCAGACTGGAGCCATGGACATGGGTTTGGTTTTTACTAGGGATAAAAGTACATATATATTCATGAGCTAAGTTTGCTATAATCATCACAAAACTGTTACCCCTAAAAATAACAAATAAAAATAATTAAACATTGTACACTCGTCCTATATTAACCTTCTTTTGATAAAAAAATTAAATAAAACACACCTTAAAGATGAAATGTAAAACATACGGTATATAGAATAATTCTTTTTGTCAGAACCTTCAGCTTAATTTGTACCATCATTAGCTGAAATGAATCCATTCCTCTAGTAAGCGTCTCTTATCAGTAAGTAGAACGCTCTGTACCTCACTTCTAACCTTGAGCAGTGAGCAGTAAAATCATAGATACAAGAGTTAAAACTTCTTTTTTTTTTTTTTTTAACATCCTTGAAGTTACAGAAGATATCAGCGCTGTGCTCTTATGCACCAGACTGTAACCTTGGACAGTGGCACACATACTTATAACTTAGTAGGAAAAAAAACCAATTTGCGTAGAACTTATTAGGATAGATGTGTACACATATGTACACATATATATATATAAACACTTGTTAAATAAAGTTACATAGAAATATATATATTTTACTATAGTAAACTACTTCTTCTTTGAAATATCATACGTTGGGGACACACACTTAAAGAAAATCTGCTTACAATATATATTGGGATACATATATATACTTTTTAAATAAATGTGTAAGTTACAGTAATAAGTTACTACAGGCTCCTTATACCATTGGGTTCTTAATAAGTGCACAAAATTCTGCGTTTGATCTTTACCAATTATCACTTTTCTCTTGACATTCCTAATAAAACGTACTTTTTCTCTCTGACTCCTACTGACACTTCCGTATAACAATCTTATACACTAATAGGTCTAATAGACCCAGCTCCTTCAAACAGTCTCATTGCTTTTCCCTCCAACAAACCTTTGTCTAACTTTCTTCACCATCAGGTAATAATATTCATTAATAAATGTGCAGAACAGTTGTTAGACTCTATCGGAGAGTCCTGTGCCCGCCCCCTCAGTGACACTAAGCAGTATGGGCGGAGGACAGAAATGCCAGGAGTTAAAATGGCCACCGGACTAGATAACCGGATATAGGGGTGTTGGCTTAGGGCATGGTTTTGAGACGTCACAATTATAATGGAGACGTGGATGATATGGGGAGTGGTTGGCTTTCAGTCGCCATCTTTGAGGGCTGATTACAGAAAAGTGGCGTACACAAATAAGCAAATGTTCCACGGTCGGGACAACAGAAAATGATCAACATTTTGTAACACGTAACATACTTCTAAAGGGGAACACCAGCTTAGTAAAACTGGCTGAAATACAGTATAATGTAGGAGCGTACATTACATTACACTAACAGCTCTGATTCTCTTTTTTTTTTCCTAATGCTGCTTGCATGTGATCTGCAGCCCTCAGAGCTGGTTGATGGCCTTGTACAAAACATAACAAATAACACACATTATGTACTTTGTATGCTGCTTCACTACGCAGCATTAATTAACCTCTTCAGCTCTCTCAGTACTGTATCTAGCAATGAGCTGGACTGTTCTCCTTGTCTGGGTACGTGGCTTTGTACTCAGACACTTACATGGCAATGTACACTATTTGAGGTTAGGCTGCCCACCTCCACAAAGGCATTGGTCTTACTATCAGGTAAGGGGCACTTTAAATCAAAGTAACTACTTCAACAGCCAACCAAGGGGAAGATTCCTGCAGAACAGAGGGTCTATACGCCACCATTGGACGTAGGTTGGCTTTTCGCAGGATCTGGGGTTTGTATACAGATATAAACTGGGTACAATGGTGTAACATAATGATGTGGCTTGGGTCTGCCACACACACTACAATATTCTGTCTTATCTAGATATTGTTGGTCACCGGCACATGACATGTCCACCCAGCTGGACCTGTGCTTCCCACCCATTATCCTAAATGTTTTCCTTCTGTCTGACCCTCTGGCTCTCATCTATCTATCTACTTCCCACCCTCCCCTCTTAGAACTCTAATCCTTGATTCCCCCTTAGGGATAGTACTTCGATTAACCCCTAAGATTCCTGGAAATTCCAAGGACCCATTTGCCCTGCATGTTACATGTAGGTCTGGTTACCTACCCACAAGGCAAAAATAAGTGTGCACAGGAGTGTAAGGGGTTTCCCAGGTGTTGGTCAGAGAGCCAGAGGTTGGTGGGGCTAAGGCATGTATCTGCCTTCATATCAAACCTCCTAAAGATCTGTTCTAGATCTTGCACTGCATCTTCTCATGCCCATCGCTATCTTCCTTAGCTTCACATCAGCTTCACATAAACTTCTTGTGGAGACTGGTGATCCCTTTTTTTAGAGAATAACTGTCTCATCCTTGCTCAGCTAATCCCTAGGTAGCGTATTGGGGAACGAAACCTAAACCTTAGGTTTTAACAAGCACAGCCGCTATAGGCCCAGCCGCCACAGTGACACACTATGGCGACGCACTACAGCAACCTTGCTATAGGCCCAGCCGTCACAGTGACACACTATGGCGACGCACTACAGCAACCTACTGTCCCTCGTTGCTAATTCCTCCTAGGGGGCAAGGGGGTAAGTCACAGATCTTCTGACCTGCTCTCTACCACAGTACAAGCACAAATAATGGGATCAATACGAGTATTGTTCCCGCTGCTCGAGACAGATATCACTTATCAGGAACCCGTTCACTCCAAAAGTTATGTGCCTGCTGTCTGTGACCTCGCAGCTGTTCTCGATGCCATGCTGTATTACAAGGGTTAAGCATTAATCACAGCCTCCCCGTAAGGACGCAGAAGTGATCATGTTCGGCAATCCCTTTCCTTAATTCAGCATAAATACAGCAACAGCTTATCTCAATCACACAACAGTTTGCGACGGCAATGCAGCACTTTAACCTTGTCCTATCCTGGGTTACAGAGTTCTTTGTCTAACAATTAGACTCAGCTTTACAAACATATAGAGAACACAGGTGACGGGAATCTCATTAGATCCGTTCCCCTGAGGCACAGATAGTACGTAAGAAAGGAAAGTCTTTCTTACCTGGCCAGTTATATCTGCGCGTCCGATGACGGATAAATCACCACATCCCGTCTGTCTGCGTTCTAGTTTGCAAGAGGCTGAGTCCCTGTTCGGGCGCCAAATGTTAAGGTTAAATTTATATGTTGACCTCTCTCTATGGAGAGAAGCCAAAAACCCAGGTACAGGATGGTTTTATAATTATATCTAGAGTTGGAATCCTGCAGTATTACCAGCTCGTTACTTATACGTCATGGACACAGATAAGACAATGTATCATGATTATAAGCCTGGAGAAAATGGCCCAAGTTTTATTATGGTAATCACATTTTATAGACAGATAAAATATAGGGTGGTAACAAATGCTAATAAGACATAGATGAGGCGGTGCTAGTGATTTAGATATTCAGTCATGCGCAATGGCATCTATATTAGTATTCATTATTATTATTCAAAAAGGTTAGAACAATACATTCTCTGCAATGATACTTTCACATTATTCCCACTGTAACAGACAGGCAACTTTCCTCTGAGAATGGCCTTGGACGCTGATAAACATGTCTCTGAGGGAAATAGTTCTTGAGACAAAACATTCTTTCTAGTGTCCATATCAGAAGTTTTCCAAGGTAAGAAATGGTCCAACTATAAGTTAACCCTATCAGGGACTCTCTAATGTGCTGGAGCTTCTGAGCAAGAGGCCTATATATATGTGTATTCATATAGGTACGGTGCAGGTAGGTAAAATCGTATCGCTGGCCTTATCAGTGGGGAGGGGGATGTGTGTGAGGAGGGGGATGTGTGTGAGGAGGGGGGGATGTGTGTGAGGAGGGGGGATGTGTGTGGGGAGGGGGATGTGTGTGAGGAGGGGAGGGGGATGTGTGTGAGGAGGGGGGATGTGTGTGGGGAGGGGGGATGTGTGTGGGGAGGGGGGATGTGTGTGAGGAGGGGGGATGTGTGTGGGGAGGGGGGATGTGTGTGGGGAGGGGGGATGTGTGTGAGGAGGGGGATGTGTGTGAGTAGGGGGGATGTGTGTGGGGAGGGGGGATGTGTGTGAGGAGGGGGGATGTGTGTGGGGAGGGGGATGTGTGTGAGGAGGGGGGATGTGTGTGGGGAGGGGGATGTGTGTGGGGAGGGGGGATGTGTGTGGGGAGGGGGGATGTGTGTGGGGAGGGGGATGTGTGTGAGGAGGGGGATGTGTGTGAGGAGGGGGGATGTGTGTGAGGAGGGGGATGTGTGTGAGGAGGGGGGATGTGTGTGGGGAGGGGGATGTGTGTGAGGAGGGGGATGTGTGTGGGGAGGGGGGATGTGTGTGGGGAGGGGGATGTGTGTGAGGAGGGGGGATGTGTGTGGGGAGGGGGGATGTGTGTGAGGAGGGGGATGTGTGTGAGGAGGGGGGATGTGTGTGGGGAGGGGGGATGTGTGTGAGGAGGGGGATGTGTGTGGGGAGGGGGGATGTGTGTGAGGAGGGGGATGTGTGTGGGGAGGGGGGATGTGTGTGGGGAGGGGGGATGTGTGTGGGGAGGGGGGATGTGTGTGGAGAGGGGGGATGTGTGTGAGGAGGGGGATGTGTGTGGGGAGGGGGATGTGTGTGGGGAGGGGGGATGTGTGTGGGGAGGGGGGATGTGTGTGGGGAGGGGGGATGTGTGTGGGGAGGGGGATGTGTGTGGGGAGGGGGATGTGTGTGGGGAGGGGGGATGTGTGTGGGGAGGGGGGATGTGTGTGGGGAGGGGGATGTGTGTGGGGAGGGGGATGTGTGTGGGGAGGGGGATGTGTGTGGGGAGGGGGATGTGTGAGGGGAGGGGAGGGGGGATGTGTGTGAGGAGGGGGATGTGTGTGGGGAGGGGGATGTGTGTGGGGAGGGGGGATGTGTGTGGGGAGGGGGATGTGTGTGGGGAGGGGGGATGTGTGTGGGGAGGGGGGATGTGTGTGGGGAGGGGGATGTGTGTGGGGAGGGGGGATGTGTGTGGGGAGGGGGATGTGTGTGAGGAGGGGGATGTGTGTGGGGAGGGGGGATGTGTGCTGGTTACCCCCGCAGATAATAATTGACAGCGGCCTGAACCCACCGAGTGACAGCGGCTCTAACCCCGAGTGACAGCGGCTCTAACCCCGAGTGACAGCGGCTCTAACCCCAAGTGACAGCGGCTCTAACCCCGAGTGACAGCGGCTCTAACCCCGAGTGACAGCGGCTATAACCCCGAGTGACAGCGGCTATAACCCCGAGTGACAGCGGCTATAACCCCGAGTGACAGCGGCTATAACCCCGAGTGACAGCGGCTATAACCCCGAGTGACAGCGGCTATAACCCCGAGTGACAGCGGCTATAACCCGAGTGACAGCGGCTATAACCCCGAGTGACAGCGGCTATAACCCGAGTGACAGCGGCTATAACCCCGAGTGACAGCGGCTATAACCCCGAGTGACAGCGGCTATAACCCCGAGTGACAGCGGCTATAACCCCGAGTGACAGCGGCTATAACCCGAGTGACAGCGGCTATAACCCCGAGTGACAGCGGCTATAACCCCGAGTGACAGCGGCTATAACCCCGAGTGACATCGGCTATAACCCCGAGTGACAGCGGCCCTCCACCACTGATTACTGATCTCACAGCGATGATTATACCTATAATTCTCTAGGCTTCCAGAAACATGGGCGCTCTCTTCCAGATACAGCTCCCTTCCTGTCCTCCGGTTGGATGTGGTGTCCATTTCTATTGAAGTTAATGGAGCTGAATTTTAGTACCACACACAACCTGAGGACAGAGGTGGCGCTCACCCAGCTCAGTCTAGGGTACACCCCCATTGCTATGTTTATTTACCCTGATGACACACTGTCCTGCCTGAACTTGTGACCCCCTCAATCCCTCCTCTTCTGGTGATGCCCCATCCCTCCTCCTCCTATAGTGATTCCCTTATCCCCACTCTTCCTCCTCCTCCTGGTGATGCCCCCTTCTTCCTCCTCTGGTGACTCTCCGTCCCTTCTCCTTCTTGTGACCGTCCCTCCTCCTCCTCTGGTGATGTCCCTCTTCTCCTCTTCTTTCTCCTAGTGATGTCCAGTCCCTCCTCCTCCTCTGGTGATGTCCTCCCATCCTCCTCTGGTGATGCCCTCCCATCCTCCTCTGGTGATGGCCTCCCATCCTCCTCTAGTGATGCCCCTCTCCTCCTCTTCTTTCTCCTGGTGACGTCCCGTCCCTCCTCCTACTCTGGTGATGCCCTGTCCCTCCTCGCCCTGTCCCTCCTCCTCCTGGTCACGTCCTATCTCTCCTCCTCCTGGTGACATCCTGCCTCTTCTTCTCCTCCTGGTGACGCCCTGTCCTTCCCCCTCCTCCCGGTGACGCCCTGTCCCTCCTCCTCCTTATCCTCCTGGTGACGCCCTTTCCCTCCTCCTCCTTATCCTCCTGGGGACGCCCTGTCCCTCCTCCTCCTGGTCAAGCCCTGTCCCGCCTCCTCCTCTTTCTGGTGACACCGTGTACCCCCTCCTTCTCCTGGTGACGCCCCTTCCTTTTTTCTCCTGGTGATGCCCCATCCCCCCTCCTCCTCCTTCTCCTCCTCCTGGTGATGCCCCATCCCTTCTCCTCCAGTGGATGCCCAGTCCCTCTTCCTCCTCCTGTGGATGCCCCGTCCCTTCTCCTCCTGGAGACGGCCTGTCCCTCCTCCTCCTCCTGGTGACGCCTCGTCCCTTTTCCTCCTGTGGATGCCCGGTCTCTCCTCCCCCTCCATGTGATGCCCGTTCCTCCTCCTCCTGGTGATGCCCCGTCCCTCCTCCTCCTGGTGATGCCCGTCCCTCCTCCTCCTGGTAATTCCTTGTCCCTCCTCCTCCTGGTGATGCCCCGTCCCTCCTCCTCCAGGTGATGCCTTGTCCCTCCTCCTCCTCCTGGTGATGCCCCGTCCCTCCTCCTCCTGGTGATGCCCCGTCCCTCCTCCTCCTCCTGGTGATGCCCCGCCCCTCCTCCTCCTCCTCCTGGTGATGCCCCGCCCCTCCTCCTCCTCCTGGTGATGCCCCGCCCCTCCTCCTCCTGGCCATGCCCCGTCCCCCCTCCTCCTGGTGATGCCCCGTCCCGCCTCCTCCTCCTCCTCCTGGTGATGCCCCGTCCCTCCTCCTCCTGGTGATGCCCCGTCCCTCCTCCTCCTGGTGATGCCCCGTCCCTCCTCCTCCTGGTGATGCCCCGTCTCTCCTCCTCCTGGTGATGCCCCGTCCCTCCTCCTCCTCCTCCTGGTGATGCCTTGTCCCCCCTCCTCCTCCTGGTGATGCCCCGTCCCCCCTCCTCCTCCTCCTGGTGATGCCCCGTCCCCCCTCCTCCTCCTGGTGATGCCCCGTCCCTCCTCCTCCTGGTGATGCCCCGTCCCCCCCTCCTCCTCCTGGTGATGCCCCGTCCCCCCTCCTCCTCCTCCTGGTGATACCCCGCCCCTCCTCCTCCTCCTGGTGATGCCCCGTCCCCCCTCCTCCTCCTCCTGGTGATACCCCGCCCCTCCTCCTCCTCCTGGTGATGCCCCGTCCCCCCTCCTCCTCCTCCTGGTGATGCCCCGTCCCCCCTCCTCCTCCTGGTGATGCCCCGTCCCCCCTCCTCCTCCTGGTGATGCCCCGTCCCTCCTCCTCCTCCTGGTGATGCCCTGTCCCTCCTCCTCCTGGTGATGCCCCGTCCCCCCTCCTCCTCCTGGTGATGCCCCGTCCCTCCTCCTGGTGATGCCCCATCCCCCCTCCTCCTCCTGGTGATGCCCCGTCTCCCCTCCTCCTCCTGGTGATGCCCAGTCCCTCCTCCTCCTCCTGGTGATGCCCCGTCCCCCCTCCTCCTCCTGGTGATGCCCAGTCCCCCCTCCTCCTCCTGGTGATGCCCCTCCTCCTCCTGGTGATGCCCCGTCTCCCCTCCTCCTCCTCCTCCTGGTGATGCCCCGCCCCTCCTCCTCCTCCTGGTGATGCCCCGTCTCCCCTCCTCCTCCTGGTGATGCCCAGTCCCTCCTCCTCCTCCTGGTGATGCCCCGTCCCCCCTCCTCCTCCTGGTGATGCCCAGTCCCCCCTCCTCCTCCTCCTCCTGGTGATGCCCCGTCCCCCCTCCTCCTCCTGGTGATGCCCCTCCTCCTCCTGGTGATGCCCCGTCTCCCCTCCTCCTCCTGGTGATGCCCCGTCCCTCCTCCTGGTGATGCCCCGTCCCCCCTCCTCCTCCTGGTGATGCCCCGTCCCTCCTCCTCCTCCTGGTGATGCCCCGTCTCCCCTCCTCCTCCTGGTGACGCCTAGTCCCTCCTCCTCCTGGTGATGCCCTGTCCCCCCTCCTCCTCCTGGTGATGCCCCGTCCCCCCCCTCCTCCTTCTGGTGATGCCCAGTCCCCCCTCCTCCTCCTGGTGATGCCCAGTCCCTCCTCCTCCTCCTGGTGATGCCCCGTCCCTCCTCCTCCTGGTGACGCCCCGTCCCTCCTCCTCCTCCTGGTGATGCCCCGTCCCCCCTCCTCCTCCTGGTGATGCCCCGTCCCTCCTCCTCCTCCTCCTGGTGATGCCCCGTCCCTCCTCCTCCTCCTCCTGGTGATGCCCCGTCCCTCCTCCTCCTCCTCCTGGTGACGCCCAGTCCCCCCTCCTCCTCCTGGTGACGCCCTGTCCCTCCTCCTCCTCCTGGTGATGCCCAGTCCCTCCTCCTCCTCCTGGTGACGCTCCGTCCCTCCTCCTCCTGGTGACGCCCCGTCCCTCCTCCTCCTCCTCCTGGTGATGCCCCGTCCCCCCTCCTCCTCCTGGTGATGCCCCGTCCCCCCTCCTCCTCCTGGTGATGCCCCGTCCCCCCCCCTCCTCCTCCTGGTGATGCCCCGTCCCTCCTCCTCCTCCTGGTGATGCCCCGTCCCCCCTCCTCCTCCTGGTGATGCCCAGTCCCCCCTCCTCCTCCTGGTGATGCCCCGTCCCTCCTCCTCCTCCTGGTGATGCCCCGTCCCTCCTCCTCCTCCTGGTGATGCCCCGTCCCTCCTCCTCCTCCTGGTGATGCCCCGTCCCCCCTCCCCCCTCCTCCTCCTGGTGATGCCCCGTCCCCCCCCCCTCCTCCTCCTGGTGATGCCCCGTCCCTCCTCCTCCTCCTGGTGATGCCCCGCCCCCCCTCCTCCTCCTGGTGATGCCCAGTCCCCCCTCCTCCCCCTCCTCCTGGTGATGCCCAGTCCCCCCTCCTCCCCCTCCTCCCCCTCCTCCTGGTGATGCCCAGTCCCCCCTCCTCCCCCTCCTCCTGGTGATGCCCAGTCCCCCCTCCTCCTCCTGATGATGCCCAGTCCCTCCTCCTCCTCCTGGTGATGCCCCGTCCCCCCTCCTCCTCCTCCTGGTGATGCCCCGTCCCCCCTCCTCCTCCTCCTGGTGATGCCCCGTCCCCCCTCCTCCTCCTCCTGGTGATGCCCCGTCCCTCCTCCTGGTGATGCCCCGTCCCTCCTCCTCCTGGTGATGCCCCGTCCCTCCTCCTCCTCCTCCTGGTGATGCCCCGTCCCTCCTCCTCCTCTTCCAGGTGATGCCCCGTCCCCCTTCCTCCTCCTGGTGATGCCCTGCCCCTCCTCCTCCTCCTGGTGATGCCCCGTCCCCCCTCCCCCCTCCTCCTCCTGGTGATGCCCCGTCCCCCCCCCTCCTCCTCCTGGTGATGCCCAGTCCCCCCTCCTCTTCCTCCTCCTGGTGATGCCCCGTCCCCCCTCCTCCTCCTGGTGATGCCCAGTCCCCCCTCCTCCTCCTGGTGATGCCCAGTCCCTCCTCCTCCTCCTGGTGATGCCCCGTCCCCCCTCCTCCTCCTCCTGGTGATGCCCCATCCCCCCTCCTCCTCCTCCTGGTGATGCCCCGTCCCTCCTCCTGGTGATGCCCCGTCCCTCCTCCTCCTCCTCCTGGTGATGCCCCGTCCCTCCTCCTCCTCCTCCTCCTGGTGATGCCCCGTCCCTCCTCCTCCTCTTCCTGGTGATGCCCCGTCCCTCCTCCTCCTGGTGACGCCCCGTCCCTCCTCCTCCTGGTGATGCCCCGTCCCTCCTCCTCCTGGTGACGCCCCGTCCCTCCTCCTCCTGGTGATGCCCCGTCCCTCCTCCTGGTGATGCCCCGCCCCTCCTCCTGGTGACGCCCCGTCCCCCCTCCTCCTCCTGGTGATGCCCCGTCCCCCCTCCTCCTCCTGGTGATGCCCCGTCCTTCCTCTTCCTCCTCCTGGTGATGCCCCGTCCCTCCTCCTCCTCCTGGTGATGCCCCGTCCCTCCTCCTCCTCTTCCTCCTCCTGGTGATGCCCCGTCCCCCTTCCTCCTCCTGGTGATGCCCCGCCCCTCCTCCTCCTCCTGGTGACACCCCGCCCCTCCTCCTCCTCCTGGTGACGCCCCGTCCCTCCTCCTCCTGGTGATGCCCCGTCCCTCCTCCTGGTGATGCCCCGCCCCTAGTCTTGGTGACGCCCCGTCCCCCCTCCTCCTCCTGGTGATGCCCCGTCCCCCCTCCTCCTCCTGGTGATGCCCCGTCCCTCCTCCTCCTCCTCCTGGTGACGCCCCGTCCCTCCTCCTCCTGGTGATGCCCCGTCCCTCCTCCTGGTGATGCCCCGCCCCTTCTCCTGGTGACGCCCCGTCCCCCCTCCTCCTCCTGGTGATGCCCCGTCCCCCCTCTTCCTCCTGGTGATGCCCCGTCCCTCCTCCTCCTCCTCCTCCTTGTGATGCCCCGTCCCTCCTCCTCCTCTTCCTCCTCCTGGTGATGCCCCGTCCCCCTTCCTCCTCCTGGTGATGCCCCGCCCCTCATCCTCCTCCTGGTGATGCCCCGTCCCTCCTCCTCCTCCTCCTGGTGACGCCCCGTCCCCCCTCCTCCTCCTGGTGATGCCCCGTCCCTCCGCCTGGTGATGCCCCGCCCCTCCTCCTGGTGACGCCCGGTCCCCCCTCCTCCTCCTGGTGATGCCCCGTCCCCTCTCCTCCTCCTGGTGATGCCCCGTCCCTCCTCCTCCTCCTCCTGGTGATGCCCCGTCCCTCCTCCTCCTCCTCCTCCTGGTGATGCCCCGTCCCTCCTCCTCCTCCTCCTCCTCCTGGTGATGCCCCGTCCCTCCTCCTCCTCTTCCTCCTCCTGGTGATGCCCCGTCCCCCTTCCTCCTCCTGGTGATGCCCCGCCCCTCCTCCTGGTGACACCCCGTCCCTCCTCTTGATGTTTAGCAATAGTATCACAATTACCACATCATCTTCCTCGCCTTCTTAGGTGACACCTGAGGACTGTCATGAAATAGTTACCACCTGTAAAGAGAATGGGGTCCTGCTTGCAGTGGGACACGTCATGCGGTATCATCCGGTATCCAGGAAAATAAAGGTACCGTTGCTTCTTCCTATGTTTGCCCTCCTGGATTGTGGGCGCCCGTCCGCATTTCTGTGGGGGGAGGGATGGTGATTCTGTAACTGCTGAGACTGTGTGACCCTGTACACAATGACTGCGCCCATCCGCGGGTCACCAGACCGCACATTGTCCTGATGTCCCCAACCTCCAGCTCCCATCACGCCCGGACAGCTGCCGGCTTCCTGTGTTCAGGTCCTGGCGGTTCTTCTGGTAGGATCCGCTCTGACCGTTATTACTGCCCGTCCTCCACCACCAATGATCTGTAGGTGGTGACACAACATGGCGGCGTCATCTGGTGGACGTGTTCCTTATAAATCCCGGGCTGGAATGTGTGGGCACTATGGTCACACTGCGTATAATCAGTATGGACGAGTATCACAGGGCACCTTGTAGCGTTACCAGGATTGGTTTACTGCTTCAGGGCTCAACAGAGAAGGTTTCTGTTCACTGACTACAACTCTGATCCTGAAACCGTGACTGATCCCGATAGATGGGAGATCTGGAATTTCTTGCCCAGCTCGGTGCGACCCCTTTGTTCTCATGCCGCCAGGATGATGATTCCGACCCCCGCTTACTGTGCATTGTGTGCTAACCAGTACGTGAAACACAATCCCTCCAGCATAATGGGGGAAGCAGAGAGCAGATGAGAGGCCTGTGATGTGTGCCCTCCCTGTATATCAGGGAGATAACTACACGTTAACCAGTTATCACCCAGGCAGGAGCGGGGTCTTGAGACAACACATGAGACTAGATTACTGGGGTATTTAGTAGTGTACACACAGTACTTTAGTATGTAATACATCTTATTACATGTTCATATTTTTAAGACACACCCCCCCCCCCCACCCTACCCTCAAAGTCTCTATCAGCTGTTAACACCTATGTGCATCTTAAACAAAAAAATTAAATGGCTGTCAGCTGAAGAGTACAGTCTCCATGGTAACAGACTACAAACAAACACTGTGCAGTCTGATCCTCCGGTCACATTGCCAGTAAGAAGTAATGGCGAAATGTACGGGAGCAGGAATCCAGGATCAGACTACATGGGTGTTGTTTGTAGTCTGTTACCATGGTAACACAGGCCTCTATACAATCTATACACAAGGGCAGATGGCAAAAATTTTAATTGACTGACTGTAAACGTCCTTCATTCACGATGCAGTGGACATGGTGATGTGCAGGCGGACAATAATTGACGTGCATGTGGGGGGTTCAACCCCTTGCGTATAAATCATTAGTTCTCTGTTATTTCTAGCGGCTGACATTGTTTCTGTTGCTCATTTACATGAGGCCGTTATTATTCTGCTCCCTGTTATCCAGCGGTAATGGCCTTACTTGGCTGCACTTTGTCTTATATTATTATTAGGCTTTGTCTTATATTATTATTAGGCTTTGTCTTATATTATTATTACGCTTTGTCTTATATTATTATTACGCTTTGTCTTATATTATTATTAGGCTTTGTCTTATATTATTATTAGGCTTTGTCTTATATTATTATTAGGCTTTGTCTTTTATTATTATTACGCTTTGTCTTATATTATTATTAGGCTTTGTCTTATATTATTATTAGGCTTTGTCTTATATTATTATTACGCTTTGTCTTATATTATTAGGCTTTGTATTATTATTATTATTAGGCTTTGTCTTTTATTATTACGCTTTGTCTTTTATTGTTATTATTATTAGGCTTTGTATTATATTATTATTAGGCTTTGTATCATATTATTATTAGGCTTTGTCTTATATTATTATTATTAGGCTTTTGTCTTTTATTATTATTAGTCTTATATTATTATTAGGCTTTGTCTTATATTATTATTAGGCTTTGTCTTATATTATTATTAGGCTTTGTCTTATATTATTAGGCTTTGTCTTATATTATTATTAGGCTTTGTCTTATATTATTATTAGGCTTTGTCTTATATTATTATTAGGCTTTGTCTTATATTATTATTATTAGGCTTTGTCTTATATTATTAGGCTTTGTCTTATATTATTATTAGGCTTTGTCTTATATTATTATTATTAGGCTTTGTCTTATATTATTAGGCTTTGTCTTATATTATTATTAGGCTTTGTCTTATATTATTATTATTACGCTTTGTCTTATATTATTATTAGGCTTTGTCTTATATTATTATTAGGCTTTGTCTTATATTATTATTATTACGCTTTGTCTTATATTATTATTAGGCTTTGTCTTATATTATTATTAGGCTTTGTCTTTTATTATTATTATTAGGCTTTGTCTTATATTATTATTAGGCTTTGTCTTATATTATTATTAGGCTTTGTCTTATATTATTATTATTACACTTTGTCTTATATTATTATTCGGCTTTTGTCTTTTATTATTATTAGTCTTATATTATTATTAGGCTTTGTCTTATATTATTATTACCCTTTGTCTTACGCGCTCCCGGTATTATATGGCTTTAGTCAGACGAATAGCGTTTACATAAAGGATTTCTCGTCCCGATACGCCTCCGGGGTGAAGCGTCCTCATTATAAGGGATGGACGCGTTCTCGGCGGCCTCATTAATCCTTCCTGTCACTATTTTTAGGAGTTGTTGGATTCCGGTGTGATCGGAGACATCGTGCACATCCAGCACATGGAGCCCGTGAGTATTCACCAGTCATTGTCCGTGTACAGGGAACGTCTCCAAACTCCCCCGTATGCATGTACACTCAGCTCAGCCGAGCGCGCAGCATGTTCTCATCAGGGGGAGGGGTCAGTGAGCTGGATGTAGGGGGTCCCCACACGCTAAGCCCACCACATCACTATCCGCTGTATCCAATCATCCCAAGAGACGTTGCCAATCACTTTGTAGTGAACGGTCTGTGTACTCACCATTGTGTCTGCTGTCAAGGTCGGGTTCTGGCATTTTGCACACTCATTTGTGCGAGGAAACTGGCGGAACGAAAAGGAAAGTACATTCTCCCTGCTGGCGAAGTCCTGCCATGATATCGACCTGATCAGTTACTGGATGGGGGATCAGAGGTATGGCCGAGGGAGGATCAGACGCTGATCTGTTACTGGATGGGGGATCAGAGGTATGGCCGAGGGAGGATCAGACGCTGATCTGTTACTGGATGGGGGGTATGGCCGAGGGAGGATCAGACGCTGATCTGTTACTGGATGGGGGTATGGCCGAGGGAGGATCAGACGCTGATCTGTTACTGGATGGGGGTATGGCCGAGGGATGATCAGACGCTGATCTGTTACTGGATGGGGGGAGGGTATGGCTGAGGGATGATGAGACGCTGATCTGTTACTGGATGGGGGGTATGGCCGAGGGATGATCAGACGCTGATCTGTTACTGGATGGGGGGTATGGCCGAGGGATGATGAGACGCTGATCTGTTACTGGATGGGGGGTATGGCCGAGGGATGATCAGACGCTGATCTGTTACTGGATGGGGGGGTATGGCTGAGGGAGGATCAGACGCTGATCTGTTACTGGATGGGGGGGTATGGCCGAGGGAGGATCAGACGCTGATCTGTTACTGGATGGGGGGTATGGCCGAGGGATGATCAGACGCTGATCTGTTACTGGATGGGGGTATGGCCGAGGGAGGATCAGACGCTGATCTGTTACTGGATGGGGGTATGGCCGAGGGAGGATCAGACGCTGATCTGTTACTGGATGGGGGGTATGGCCGAGGGAGGATCAGACGCTGATCTGTTACTGGATGGGGGGTATGGCCGAGGGAGGATCAGACGCTGATCTGTTACTGGATGGGGGGTATGGCCGAGGGAGGATCAGACGCTGATCTGTTACTGGATGGGGGTATGGCCGAGGGAGGATCAGACGCTGATCTGTTACTGGATGGGGGTATGGCCGAGGGAGGATCAGACGCTGATCTGTTACTGGATGGGGGGTATGGCCGAGGGATGATCAGATGCTGATCTGTTACTGGATGGGGGGTATGGCTGAAGGATGATCAGCCGCTGATCTGTTACTGGATGGGGGGTATGGCCGAGGGAGGATCAGACGCTGATCTGTTACTGGATGGGGGGTATGGCTGAGGGATGATCAGACGCTGATCTGTTACTGGATGGGGGGTATGGCCGAGGGAGGATCAGACGCTGATCTGTTACTGGATGGGGGTATGGCCGAGGAATGATCAGACGCTGATCTGTTACTGGATGGGGGGAGGGTATGGCCGAGGGATGATCAGATGCTGATCTGTTACTGGATGGGGGGTATGGCCGAGGGATGATCAGACGCTGATCTGTTACTGGATGGGGGGTATGGCCGAGGGAGGATCAGACGCTGATCTGTTACTGGATGGGGGTATGGCCGAGGGAGGATCAGACGCTGATCTGTTACTGGATGGGGGGTATGGCCGAGGGATGATGAGACGCTGATCTGTTACTGGATGGGGGTATGGCCGAGGGAGGATCAGACGCTGATCTGTTACTGGATGGGGGTATGGCCGAGGGATGATCAGACGCTGATCTGTTACTGGATGGGGGGAGGGTATGGCCGAGGGAGGATCAGATGCTGATCTGTTACTGGATGGGGGGTATGGCCGAGGAATGATCAGACGCTGATCTGTTACTGGATGGGGGGAGGGTATGGCCGAGGGATGATCAGATGCTGATCTGTTACTGGATGGGGGGTATGGCCGAGGAATGATCAGACGCTGATCTGTTACTGGATGGGGGGAGGGTATGGCCGAGGGATGATCAGATGCTGATCTGTTACTGGATGGGGGGAGGGTATGGCCGAGGGAGGATCAGACGCTGATATGTTACTGGATGGGGGGTATGGCCGAGGGAGGATCAGACGCTGATCTGTTACTGGATGGGGGGTATGGCCGAGGGAGGATCAGACGCTGATCTGTTACTGGATGGGAGGGTATGGCCAAGAGATGATCAGACGCTGATCTGTTACTGGATGGGGGGTATGGCCGAGGGATGATCAGACGCTGATCTGTTACTGGATGGGGGTATGGCCGAGGGAGGATCAGACGCTGATCTGTTACTGGATGGGGGTATGGCCGAGGGAGGATCAGACGCTGATCTGTTACTGGATGGGGGTATGGCTGAGGGAGGATCAGACGCTGATCTGTTACTGGATGGGGGTTATGGCCGAGGGATGATCAGACGCTGATCTGTTACTGGATGGGGGGTATGGCTGATGGATGATCAGACGCTGATCTGTTACTGGATGGGGGGTATGGCCGAGGGATGATCAGACGGTGATCTCATATTTCTCATCTGTTTTCTTCCCGGCAGATGTGTGAAGGTTTCATCCTTTGGAAATCTGTCTCATTTTACTAAAGAAAACAAAGTAAGTATAACTGTATACCTACATCATCTACAAGAAGAGACAGGGAGGCAGTACTATCTGTACCTACATCATCTACAAGAAGAGACAGGGAGGCAGTACTATCTGTACCTACATCATCTACAAGAAGAGACAGGGAGGCAGTACTATCTGTACCTACATCATCTACAGGGAGAGACAGGGAGGCAGCACCATCTGTACCTACATCATCTACAGAAGAGACAGGGAGGCAGTACTATCTGTACCTACATCATCTACAAGAAGAGACAGGGAGGCAGTACTATCTGTACCTACATCATCTACAAGAAGAGACAGGGAGGCAGTACTATCTGTACCTACATCATCTACAAGAAGAGACAGGGAGGCAGTACTATCTGTACCTACATCATCTACAAGAAGAGACAGGGAGGCAGTACTATCTGTACCTACATCATCTACAAGAAGAGACAGGGAGGCAGTACTATCTGTACCTACATCATCTACAAGAAGAGACAGGGAGGCAGTACTATCTGTACCTACATCATCTACAAGAAGAGACAGGGAGGCAGTACTATCTGTACCTACATCATCTACAAGAAGAGACAGGGAGGCAGTACTATCTGTACCTACATCATATACAGGGAGAGACAGGGAGGCAGTACTATCTGTACTTACATCATCTACAGGGAGAGACAGGGAGGCAATACTATCTGTACCTACATCATCTACAGGGAGAGACAGGGAGGCAGCACCATCTGTACCTACATCATCTACAGGGAGAGACAGGGAGGCAGTACTATCTGTACTTACATCATCTACAGGGAGAGACAGGGAGGCAGTACTATCTGTACTTACATCATCTACAGGGAGAGACAGGGAGGCAGTACTATCTGTACTTACATCATCTACAGGGAGAGACAGGGAGGCAGTACTATCTGTACTTACATCATCTACAGCAGGGGTGGGGAACCTTTTCCATGTTGAGGGCCGGTCGGGCATTTATAAAATCATTCGAGGGCCGCATACCGTGTGCGGCAGTTAGTAGCGGGGGTTTGCAGCACCCGGGGCAAGGCAAAGTATTGTTCCCCTAATGCCCCTGCTATTGTAGTTAACCCTCTGTGATGCCCCTTGTACCTGATGTGAATCCTTAGTGATACCCTGTAGCCTGAGTTAACCCCCCAGTCATGTCCCTGGTAGCCTAATTACCCCCCCCCCACACCCAATGATGCCTCTGGTAGGCCTAGTTAATCCCCCCAGTCATGTCCCTGGTGGCCTCGTTAACCCCCCAGTCATGTCCCTGGTAGCCTAGTTAACCCCTCAGTCATGTCCCTGGTGGCCTAGTTAACCCCCCAGTCATGTCCCTGGTAGCCTAGTTAAGCCCCTCAGTCAGGTCCCTGGTGGCCTTCTTAACCTCCCAGTCAGGTCCCTGGTGGCCTTCTTAACCCCCTCAGTCATGTCCCTGGTGGCCTTCTTAACCTCCCAGTCAGGTCCCTGGTAGCATTCTTAACCTCCCAGTCAGGTCCCTGGTGGCCTTCTTAACCTCCCAGTCAGGTCCCTGGTAGCCTTCTTAACCCCCCAGTCAGGTCCCTGGTGGCCTTCTTAACCTCCCAGTCAGGTCCCTGGTGGCCTTCTTAACCTCCCAGTCAGGTCCCTGGTGGCCTTCTTAACCTCCCAGTCAGGTCCCTGGTGGCCTTCTTAACCTCCCAGTCAGGTCGCTGGTGGCCTAGTTAACCCCCCAGTCATGTCCCTGGTGGCCTTCTTAACCCCTCAGTCAGGTCCCCGGTGGCCTAGTTAACCCCCCAGTCATGTCCCTGGTGGCCTTCTTAACCCCCTCAGTCATGTCCCTGGTGGCCTTCTTAACCCCCTCAGCCATGTCCCTGGTGGCCTTCTTAACCCCCTCAGTCATGTCCCTGGTGGCCTTCTTAACCCCCCAGTCAGGGAGGCAGCACCATCTGTACCTACATCATCTACAGGGAGACAGTACTATCTGTACCTACATCATCTACAAGAAGAGACAGGGAGGCAGTACTATCTGTACCTACATCATCTACAGGGAGAGACAGGGAGGCAGTACTATCTGTACCTACATCATCTACAGGGAGAGACAGGGAGGCAGTACCCCCTCAGTCATGTCCCTGGTGGCCTTCTTAACCCCCCAGTCAGGTCCCTGGTGGCCTTCTTAACCCCCCAGTCAGGTCCCTGGTGGCCTTCTTAACCCCCCCATCCCCCCCAGTCATGTCCCTGGTGGCCTAGTTAATCCCCAGTGCCTGCCCCAAATAAAAAAAAAAATAAACATCCCACTCACCTTTCCTCCGCTCCCACGCTATCCAGGTCCTCTTCTCCCTCCTCTCTTCTGTGCCGGTCTTCTCCTGCAGGCGGCGCGCGGTGAAATGACGTCATCGCGCGCGGCCCGCAGGAGTCACAAGACGTGCGCCACTCTGTTGGGGAAGTAGCCGGCACAGACACAGGAAGATGCTGTCTCACCTGCCTCACCACCGCGGCGCACATGACAGGAGAGCCGCAAACCGCAGAAGACGTGTGCCGCTCTGGAGGAGAAGGAGCCGGCATACACAGCGTCCTCCTGTGTCTGGTAACTGTCACAGACACAGGAGGAAGCTGTGAATGCCGACTCCTTCTCCTCCAGAGCAGCGCATGTCACAGGGGTGCCGCGGGCCGCATCCGGAGGTGTCAGGGGCCGGATGCGGCCCGCGGGCCGGAGGTTCCCCACCCCTGATCTACAGGGAGAGACAGGGAGGCAGTACTATCTGTACCTACATCATCTACAGGGAGAGACAGGGAGGCAGTACTATCTGTACCTACATCATCTACAGGTAGAGACAGGGAGGCAATACTATCTGTACCTACATCATCTACAGGGAGAGACAGGGAGGCAGTACTATCTGTACCTACATCATCTACAGGGAGGCAGTACTATCTGTACCTACATCATCTACAGGGAGAGACAGGGAGGCAGTACTATCTGTACCTACATCATCTACAGGGAGAGACAGGGAGGCAGTACTATCTGTACCTACATCATCTACAGGGAGGCAGTACTATCTGTACCTACATCATCTACAGGGAGAGACAGGGAGGCAGCACCATCTGTACCTACATCATCTACAGGGAGGCAGTACTATCTGTACCTACATCATCTACAGGGAGAGACAGGGAGGCAATACTATCTGTACCTACATCATCTACAGGGAGAAACAGGGAGGCAGTACTATCTGTACTTACATCATCTACAGGGAGAGACAGGGAGGCAGTACTATCTGTACCTACATCATCTACAGGGAGAGACAGGGAGGCAGTACTATCTGTACCTACATCATCTACAGGGAGAGACAGGGAGGCAGTACTATCTGTACTTACATCATCTACAAGAAGAGACCGGGAGGCAGCACCATCTGTACTTACATCATCTACAGGGAGACACAGGGAGGCAGTACTATCTGTACTTACATCATCTACAGGGAGGCACAGGGAGGCAGTACTATCTGTACCTACATCATCTACAGGGAGAGACAGGGAGGCAGTACTATCTGTACCTACATCATCTACAGGGAGAGACAGGGAGGCAGTACTATCTGTACCTACATCATCTACAGGGAGAGACAGGGAGGCAGCACCATCTGTACCTACATCATCTACAGGGAGGCAGTACTATCTGTACCTACATCATCTACAGGTAGAGACAGGGAGGCAGCACCATCTGTACCTACATCATCTACAGGGAGACAGTACTATCTGTACCTACATCATCTACAAGAAGAGACAGGGAGGCAGTACTATCTGTACCTACATCATCTACAGGGAGAGACAGGGAGGCAGTACTATCTGTACCTACATCATCTACAGGGAGAGACAGGGAGGCAGTACTATCTGTACCTACATCATCTACAGGGAGAGACAGGGAGGCAGCACCATCTGTACCTACATCATCTACAGGGAGGCAGTACTATCTGTACCTACATCATCTACAGGGAGAGACAGGGAGGCAATACTATCTGTACCTACATCATCTACAGGGAGAAACAGGGAGGCAGTACTATCTGTACTTACATCATCTACAGGGAGAGACAGGGAGGCAGTACTATCTGTACCTACATCATCTACAGGGAGAGACAGGGAGGCAGTACTATCTGTACCTACATCATCTACAGGGAGAGACAGGGAGGCAGTACTATCTGTACTTACATCATCTACAAGAAGAGACAGGGAGGCAGCACCATCTGTACCTACATCATCTACAGGGAGACACAGGGAGGCAGTACTATCTGTACTTACATCATCTACAGGGAGGCACAGGGAGGCAGTACTATCTGTACCTACATCATCTACAGGGAGAGACAGGGAGGCAGTACTATCTGTACCTACATCATCTACAGGGAGAGACAGGGAGGCAGTACTATCTGTACCTACATCATCTACAGGGAGAGACAGGGAGGCAGCACCATCTGTACCTACATCATCTACAGGGAGGCAGTACTATAGATATACTGTAGATATAATGTATGGTTCATTAATACTGTTTAATCATTCCTCCGCAGCCGGAGGGCGCCAGCAGCCGCTGCTTAGACTGCGCCGTGGAAGAAACGTGTCCGTATTCAGCGCAGAAAGTCTATCTGAAGAAGGCGGAAAGGGTGAGCCCCATATGTCCTACTGTATATGTACACGCCCCATATGTCCTACTGTATATGTACACGCCCCATATGTCCTACTGTATATGTACACGCCCCATATGTCCTACTATATATGTACACGCCCCATATGTCCTACTGTATATGTATACGCCCCATATGTCCTACTGTATATGTACACGCCCCATATGTCCTACTGTATATGTATACGCCCCATATGTCCTACTGTATATGTATACGCCCCATATGTCCTACTGTATATGTACACGCCCCATATGTCCTACTGTATATGTATACGCCCCATATGTCCTACTGTATATGTATACGCCCCATATGTCCTACTGTATATGTACACGCCCCATATGTCCTACTGTATATGTACACGCCCCATATGTCCTACTATATATGTACACGCCCCATATGTCCTACTGTATATGTATACGCCCCATATGTCCTACTGTACATGTACACGCCCCATATGTCCTACTGTATATGTATACGCCCCATATGTCCTACTGTATATGTACACGCCCCATATGTCCTACTGTATATGTACACGCCCCATATGTCCTACTGTATATGTACACGCCCCATATGTCCTACTGTATATGTACACGCCTCATATGTCCTACTGTATATGTACACGCCCCATATGTCCTACTGTATATGTATACGCCCCATATGTCCTACTGTATATGTATACGCCCCATATGTCCTACTGTATATGTACACGCCCCATATGTCCTACTGTATATGTACACGCCCCATGTCTCCTACTGTATATGTACACGCACCATATGTCCTACTGTATATGTATACGCCCCATATGTCCTACTGTATATGTACACGCCCCATATGTCCTACCGTATATGTACACGCCCTATATGTCCTACTGTATATGTATACGCCCCATATGTCCTACTGTATATGTACACGCCCCATATGTCCTACTGTATATGTATACGCCCCATATGTCCTACCGTATACGTACACGCCCCATATGTCCTACTGTATATGTACACGCCCCCATATGTCCTACTGTATATGTACACGCCCATATGTCCTACTGTATATGTACACGCCCCATATGTCCTACTGTATATGTATACGCCCCACGTGTCCTGCTGTATATGTACACGCCCCATATGTCCTACTGTATATGTATACACACCATATGTCCTACTGTATATGTACACGCCCCATATGTCCTACTGTATATGTATACGCCCCATATGTCCTACCGTATATGTATACGCCCCATATGTCCTACTGTATATGTATACGCCCCATATGTCCTACCGTATATGTACACGCCCCATATGTCCTACCGTATATGTACACGCCCCATATGTCCTACTGTATATGTAAACGCCCCATATGTCCTACTGTATATGTACACGCCCCATATGTCCTACTGTATATGTACACGCCTCATATGTCCTACTGTATATGTATACGCCCCATATGTCCTACCGTATATGTACACGCCCCATATGTCCTACTGTATATGTACACGCCCCATATGTCCTACTGTATATGTATACGCCCCATATGTCCTACTGTATATGTACACGCCCCATATGTCCTACTGTATATGTACACGCCCCATATGTCCTACTATATATGAACACGCCCCATATGTCCTACTGTATATGTATACGCCCCATATGTCCTACTGTATATGTACACGCCCCATATGTCCTACTGTATATGTATACGCCCCATATGTCCTACTGTATATGTACACGCCCCATATGTCCTACTGTATATGTACACGCCCCATATGTCCTACTGTATATGTACACGCCCCATATGTCCTACTGTATATGTACACGCCTCATATGTCCTACTGTATATGTACACGCCCCATATGTCCTACTGTATATGTATACGCCCCATATGTCCTACTGTATATGTATACGCCCCATATGTCCTACTGTATATGTACACGCCCCATATGTCCTACTGTATATGTACACGCCCCATGTCTCCTACTGTATATGTACACGCCCCATATGTCCTACTGTATATGTATACGCCCCATATGTCCTACTGTATATGTACACGCCCCATATGTCCTACCGTATATGTACACGCCCTATATGTCCTACTGTATATGTATACGCCCCATATGTCCTACTGTATATGTACACGCCCCATATGTCCTACTGTATATGTATACGCCCCATATGTCCTACCGTATACGTACACGCCCCATATGTCCTACTGTATATGTACACGCCCCATATGTCCTACTGTATATGTACACGCCCATATGTCCTACTGTATATGTACACGCCCCATATGTCCTACTGTATATGTATACGCCCCACGTGTCCTGCTGTATATGTACACGCCCCATATGTCCTACTGTATATGTATACACACCATATGTCCTACTGTATATGTACACGCCCCATATGTCCTACTGTATATGTATACGCCCCATATGTCCTACCGTATATGTATACGCCCCATATGTCCTACTGTATATGTATACGCCCCATATGTCCTACCGTATATGTACACGCCCCATATGTCCTACCGTATATGTACACGCCCCATATGTCCTACTGTATATGTATACGCCCCATATGTCCTACTGTATATGTACACGCCCCATATGTCCTACTGTATATGTACACGCCTCATATGTCCTACTGTATATGTATACGCCCCATATGTCCTACCGTATATGTACACGCCCCATATGTCCTACTGTATATGTACACGCCCCATATGTCCTACTGTATATGTACACGCCCCATATGTCCTACTGTATATGTACACGCCCCATATGTCCTACCGTATATGTACACGCCCCATATGTCCTACTGTATATGTATACGCACCCTATGTCCTGCTGTATATGTATACCAGTGACATCACAGTAATAGAGTCCATAGCTCCTGTTATACATCTGTCATTGTGGGCCCCGGAGGATCGGGATGTCTGTGCCAGGGACAATATACAAGAGTCGTCCATTGTTTGCAGCAGCTGATCAGAGGGCCACCATCTGCTCCTCACACCCAGCATCTATATAATGGAGGAGGAGACGGGTGCGAGCGCAAACAAAGAGCGTCTGCCAGGAGCCCCATACTAATAATATATCTGCCCGACACATCCTGACATCTGTTCAGACTGAGAGGGGACTGCTCAGTGTCATGGCTGTAATGTTACTGGATTATACTCCAGAGCTGCACTCACTATTCTGCTGGTGGGGTCACTGTGTACTTACATTACTGATCCTGAGTTACATCCTGTAGATCTTTTATTTAAAAATATAAAACATAACAACAAACCAACAATATAAATAACACAACTGTACAATATATACAAGTCCATAAGAGTCCATAAACGTATTGGCGGATCCGGCCTCTCGCTCACCAAACGCACCGCTGTATTATCCCCCACACGTGCAAACTAGATTTCCCCAAAACCACCACAATAATAACGCTATCAAACTTAACAATAACTAACATAACTATACTCCATACTAACCTCTGGTCCGGTTGTGTTCCACAAAAATTAAATAAATATACAAATAAATACATAAATGAATATATACATAGATCCCTACACCAAACACCAAAACATTTTTATAATTTTTTATTTTTATTTTTTGGCCCTGAGCTGGTCCGGCATCCCATGCCCCCAGTACATGATCACGGACGTCCATGAACCAGCCCAGGATTTTCTGTTTATACCAAAGTCCCCAGAAACCCCCTCCCCCCATATAACCCACCACCCAACCTAACACTAAACCCCAACCCCAGGTGGAGACCAACACAAAAATATACAAACTATATATACAAATATACACACTAATAATATACACAAACATACACAGCAAACCATAGTGAGGCTTTTCAGCTCCACAAACAGCCCGAAAGCCCAAGTTCAGCGCCTGCAAGTCCTATACTCCTATACAGCTACAGCACAAACCAAAAGACTAATGTGCCAGCATCAGCCGCCACCAGGAGAGGAGACGCAGGCTAAGGAACCTTATAGGCAGAGCCCCTCCAAAGACAAGAGGCCCTACCAGCCCCCAGCCTCTCGTACTCCAGAGAGCGCACCTTCACCAGGTCACCGAGTGTGCCCCTAACCACCTCATCCACAGGGGGCGCTGTGCCCCTAACCACCTCATCCACAGGGGGCGCTGTGCCCCTAACCACCTCATCCATAGGGGGCGCTGTGCCCCTAACCACCTCATCCACAGGGGGCGCTGTGCCCCTAACCACCTCTTCCACAGGGGGCGCTGTGCCCCTAACTACCTTATCCACGTGTGGTACCTGACCACTATGCTGACTAGGAATAAAGTGCTCCGGTCCCAGCCACCAAGGTTTCTGAATGCTCCATAGGCCCATTCCGCATAGGAGAGGCGGGCCAACCTGGGCCACCCAATGGAAGCGCCCACCCTGTTGTAAACCTCTGTATTAAAGGGACAATGAAGCAGAAAATGCTCCATGCTTTCCAGCATGCCTCCACACTCCTCCCGGGGACGTCCCCCATCCTCACAGCTCCCGTACACTCCTCCCGGGGACATCCCCCATCCTCACAGCTCCTGCACACTCCTCCCGGGGACGTCCTCCATCCTCACAGCTCCTGCACACAGCTCTCTCTTTCCAGAGGTTTGCAATGTTGGTCTTAAGAAAGGTATTCACCAGGAACACCACGGGGTTGACCATACACAACCCCCCTTGTCTCCTCGTACGGTAAGTAATGACCATACACAACCCCCCTTGTCTCCTCGTACGGTAAGTAATGACCATACACAACCCCCCTTGTCTCCTCGTACGGTAAGTAATGACCATACACAACCCCCCTTGTCTCCTCGTACGGTAAGTAACCTCCCTCTTGAGTAGGTTCAGTCTATTCCCCCATAACAGTTGGAAGAACACACTGTAGACCCAAGTCCAGAGCGGTTCTGTCAAAATGCAAACACTGCCCAGATATATCAGCAAAGGGAGCAGGAATGTTTTGATCAGGTTAACCCTTTCCCTGAGGGTCAAAGACCAACCCTTCCACTGATCCACCCTCTGAGCGGCGATCTTGAGCCTGCTGTCCCAGTTTTGTTTGGGGTAATCCCCTTGGCCGAATTCGATGCCGAGGACTTTTGCAAACTCCTGGGGCTCTGGAAGGGTGTCCGGGAGATCAAATCCAGGATCTCCACCTCCCAGCCAGAGACTCTCACACTTATCCTGGTTGATCTTGGACCCAGATGCGAGTAGCGCTCCACCCCTGACATCACACACTGCACCTCCTCTTGCGAGGAGTCGAATATGGTGACATCATCGGCGTACGCTACCACCCTCAGAGTGGAATCTGGCACCGCAGGGTCCATTCTCACCCCTGCCAACGGTCCACAATCAAAGCCTCTATCCATCCGGGGAGTCTCTGTAACCTTCAGAGAAAACAAAATTAAACAGTGGTCGGAGAACTCCACCTCAACAACAGAAACCGCTGAAGAGACAGCTTCCTCCTTTAAATAAAACCTATCTATCCTGGACCTACAACTACCCCTATGATAGGTGAATCCCGCGTGGCCTGGTGTATGCCGGATGTGAACATCCACCAGGCGAGCCTCACTAGCTATACTATTCAGGGCGACGCCATCATAAGTCAGCTTGTCTCTGGAACCTCCCCTATCCTGGGGCCTCGTGACAGCATTGAAGTCCCCTCCAAAGACCACCGGCCGTGCCGACTTGTAAAGAGATAGGGCTTGATCCTCATAAAGAGACACTTCCGATCCCACTTGGACTGTGGACCATAGATGTTAATAAGGCAAAGTTCTTGTCCCTTCATGAGGACATCTAGAATCAGGCACTTCCCCATTTCTAACATTCTATCGGTGCGGCAAAAAGGACCGCCACCCCGCTATACGGCTCGGCCGCAAGAGACCAGTAGGAGGGCCCATTCCTCCATTCCCTTCTGGATTTAAATATAGATGACATGTCTGTTAGCCTGGTCTCCTGCAAAAAGAAAATGTCAGCATTAATGTGGGCAAAATAATCATAGGCCGCAAATCTAGCCGTATCTGACTTAATGCTGGCTACATTAATGGAAGCCAGCGTCAACTCAGAGGGTGCCGCCATCAGACGGCTTTCTTTTTCCCACTATCCTTTCCATCCTGCCCGTCACCTTCCTCATCTGACGATGGTTTACCTCTCTTTAGTGAAACGGATGTATCCATGTCCCCTTTATTTACATTTTCCTCGTCCTCTGACTCTGGGCAGATCCTCCCCCCAAAGGAAATACGTTCCCCAGGGGGAGAGGATTCGACGGGGTCTGTTGTTGGGGACCCCCGGGTGGATTCGGCTCAACATCACGTACCTCCGCAGCGTCTCCTTCCTCCTCCACCCGGCTCTCTGGCTGGAGCCCTCTCAGCCTTCTCTGCTTTTCTCTCTTGATTTCAGCAAAATGATCGTCATTCTGTAGTTTCTCTTTAATGGCCCACTGTTCTGCTGAATAAAAGTTCTCTTTTTCACTATCTTCCTGATGTCAGCTTTCAGATGTTTCATCTTCGCTAAAAGCTCAGCCTTTTGCTTCTTAGCAGCAGTGTCCATCAATGCTTTCACAGCACATACCTCCTCCTGAAGCTTGTACAGGTGGTTCCTGGCTTCCTCATACCCACAGAGGGTCTCAGCAATCCGGAGGCCATAGCGCTGCCCAGTCTCCTGAAGCTTGTACAGGTGGTTCCTGGCTTCCTCATACCCACAGAGGGTCTCAGCAATCCGGAGGCCATAGCGCTGCCCAGTCTCCTGAAGCTTGTACAGGTGGCTCCTGGCTTCCTCATACCCACAGAGGCTCTCAGCGATCCGGAGGCCATAGCTCTGCCCAGTCTCCTGAAGCTTGTATAGGTGGCTCCTGGCTTCCTCATACCCACAGAGGCTCTTGGTGATCCGGAGGCCATAGCTGGGCCCAGTCTCCTTAAGCTTGTACAGGTGGTTCCTGGCTTCCTCATACCCACAGAGGCTCTCAGCCATCCGGAGACCATAGCTGGGCCCAGTGATCTGAAGCTTGTACAGGTGGTTCCTGGCTTCCTCATACCCACAGAGGCTTTCAGCGATCCGGAGGCCATAGCTCTGCCCAGTCTCCTTAAGCTTGTACAGGTGGGTCCTGGCTTCCTCATACCCACAGAGGCTCTCAGCGATCCGGAGGCCATAGCTCTGCCCAGTGTCCTGAAGCTTGTACAGGTGGGTCCTGGCGTCCTCATACCCACAGAGGCTCTCAGCGATCCGGAGGCCATAGCTCTGCCCAGTGTCCTGAAGCTTGTACAGGTGGCTCCTGGCTTCCTCATACCCACAGAGGCTCTTGGTGATCCGGAGGCCATAGCTGGGCCCAGTGTCCTGAAGCTTGTACAGGTGGCTCCTGGTGTCCTCATACCCACAGAGGCTCTTGGTGATCCGGAGGCCATAGCTGGGCCCAGTCTCTTGAAGCTTGTACAGTTGGCTCCTGGCGTCCTCATACCCACAGAGGCTCTCAGCGATCCGGAGGCCATAGCTCTGCCCAGTCTCCTTAAGCTTGTACAGGTGGGTCCTGGCTTCCTCATACCCACAGAGGCTCTCAGCCATCCGGAGACCATAGCTGGGCCCAGTGATCTGAAGCTTGTACAGGTGGTTCCTGGCGTCCTCATACCCACAGAGGCTCTCAGCGATCCGGAGGCCATAGCTCTGCCCAGTGTCCTGAAGCTTGTACAGGTGGCTCCTGGCTTCCTCATACCCACAGAGGCTCTCAGCGATCCGGAGGCCGTAGCTCTGCCCAGTCTCCTGAAGCTTGTACAGGTGGGTCCTGGCAACCTCATACCCACAGAGGCTCTTGGTGATCCGGAGGCCATAGCTCTGCCCAGTCTCCTTAAGCTTGTACAGGTGGGTCCTGGCTTCCTCATACCCACAGAGGCTCTCAGCCATCCGGAGACCATAGCTGGGCCCAGTGATCTGAAGCTTGTACAGGTGGTTCCTGGCGTCCTCATACCCACAGAGGCTCTCAGCGATCCGGAGGCCATAGCTCTGCCCAGTGTCCTGAAGCTTGTACAGGTGGCTCCTGGCTTCCTCATACCCACAGAGGCTCTTGGTGATCCGGAGGCCATAGCTGGGCCCAGTGTCCTGAAGCTTGTACAGGTGGCTCCTAGTGTCCTCATACCCACAGAGGCTCTCAGCGATCCGGAGGCCATAGCTGGGCCCAGTCTCCTGAAGCTTGTACAGGTGGCTCCTGGCTTCCTCATACCCACAGAGGCTCTTGGTGATCCGAAGGCCATAGCTGGGCCCAGTGTCCTGAAGCTTGTACAGGTGGGTTCTGGCAACCTCATACCCACAGAGGCTCTTGGTGATCCCGAGGCCATAGCTGGGCCCAGTGATCTGAAGCTTGTACAGGTGGCTCCTGGCTTCCTCATACCCACAGAGGCTCTCAGCGATCCGGAGGCCGTAGCTCTGCCCAGTCTCCTGAAGCTTGTACAGGTGGGTCCTGGCAACCTCATACCCACAGAGGCTCTTGGTGATCCGGAGGCCATAGCTGGGCCCAGTCTCTTGAAGCTTGTACAGGTGGCTCCTGGCTTCCTCATACCCACAGAGGCTCTTGGTGATCCGGAGGCCACAGCTCTGCCCAGTCTCCTGAGCCCGCTGCACCCCCCAATCTTCCTCCACACCTCCATGGGCCTTGTTCCAGGAGGAGTGTCACTGCACAGATTGTCCTGGCTGGTTTCCACAGTCGCTGTAGTACCTTAAGAACTTCTGGAACTTGTAGTTCCACAGACGGCTGTAGCCTTGCGGCTACCCTTTGTTATCTCTGGTTCAGGGGCGGCTGGAGAAGCATCGCTGCACCTCCTAGTAGAACGCCTCAGCCCTTGGACCTCCTGATGGTATTCCCTCTGCTGTTGGGCGCTGGATTCCTCAGCCCCCCACGGACCTGGTTCGGGGGGCAGGAGTTGGGGCTCTCCTCCCCTCGCTCATACCTGGGCCTGCACCCCCCTCCTGGGGAGAAGGGGATGCACCCCAAAGAAAAAGAAGTCCAGGTTTTCCTTCAAATGCACAGACTGATCCTGAGTTACATCCTGTATTATACTCCAGAGCTGCACTCAGTATTCTGCTGGTGGGGTCACTGTGTACATACATTACTGATCCTGTATTATACTCCAGAGCTGCGCTCCCTATTCATGCACTGTATGATCTTGTGTCCTCAGGGGGGCTTCGGCTGGCCGGTGTCAGTGGTCTGTGGGCTCCAGGACATTGAGTCGCTGACTGACGCTCTGAGGACGGGCCCCTATGGGAGATGCGTTTATGAATGTGATAATGATGTCGTGAGCCACCAGGTAAGTGAAGGGTTAATGTGAGGGGTTGGGGCGTGTGCACACAGGACAGCCATGTTACAGGCTTCTCTTACAGCTGCTCTAATCCTGAGAATGTTTTTGAATACAAGGGGAAACCAGGTGGCACCGAATATCAGCAGGTTTATCTGTTTCACATCTGGAACTGATCCAGAGTGGTGTGCCGCCATATTATAGTGGTAATAGGTCACCCATGGAGGTGCCGGGGCCTCCGCTATCTGTACTCCTCATTCATACCCTGCAGTGTATCCGCTCAGTGTGCCGCCATATTATAGTGGTAATAGGTCACCCATGGAGGTGCCGGGGCCTCCGCTGTCTGTACTCATCTGGTTCATACCCTGCAGTGTATCCGCTTGGTGTGCCGCCATATTATAGTGGTAATAGGTCACCCATGGAGGTGCCGGGGCCTCCGCTGTGTGTACTCCTCATTCATACCCTGCAGTGTATCCGCTCGGTGTGCCGCCATGTTATAGTGGTAATAGGTCACCCATGGAGGTGCCGGGGCCTCCGCTGTCTGTACTCCTAATTCATACCCTGCAGTGTATCCGCTCAGTGTGCCGCCATGTTATAGTGGTAATAGGTCACCCATGGAGGTGCCGGGGCCTCCGCTGTCTGTACTCATCTGGTTCATACCCTGCAGTGTATCCGCTCAGTGTGCCGCCATATTATAGTGGTAATAGGTCACCCATTGAGGTGCCGGGGTCTCGGCTGTGTGTACTCCTCTGGTTGATACCCTGCAGTGTATCCGCTCAGTGTGCCGCCATGTTATAGTGGTAATAGGTCACCCATGGAGGTGCCGGGGCCTCCGCTGTCTGTACTCCTCATTCATACCCTGCAGTGTATCCGCTCGGTGTGCCGCCATCTTATAGTGGTAATAGGTCACCCATGGCGGTGCCGGGGCCTCCGCTGTCTGTACTCCTCTGGGTCATACCCTGCAGTGTATCCGCTCAGTGTGCCTCCATGTTATAGTGGTAATAGGTCACCCATGGAGGTGTCGGGGCCTCCGCTATCTGTACTCCTCATTCATACCCTGCAGTGTATCCGCTCAGTGTGCCGCCATATTATAGTGGTAATAGGTCACCCATGGAGGTGCCGGGGCCTCCGCTATCTGTACTCCTCATTCATACCCTGCAGTGTATCCGCTCAGTGTGCCGCCATATTATAGTAGTAATAGGTCACCCATGGAGGTGTCGGGGTCTCCGCTGTGTGTACTCCTCTGGTTCATACCCTGCAGTGTATCCGCTCGGTGTGCCGCCATATTATAGTGGTAATAGGTCACCCATGGAGGTGCCGGGGCCTCCGCTGTGTGTACTCCTCATTTATACCCTGCAGTGTATCCGCTCAGTGTGCCGCCATGTTATAGTGGTAATAGGTCACCCATGGAGGTGCCGGGGCCTCCGCTGTCTGTACTCCTCTGGGTCATACCCTGCAGTGTATCCGCTCAGTGTGCCGCCATGTTATAGTGGTAATAGGTCACCCATGGAGGTGCCGGGGCCTCCGCTATCTGTACTCCTCATTCATACCCTGCAGTGTATCCGCTCGGTGTGCCGCCATGTTATAGTGGTAATAGGTCACCCATGGAGGTGCCGGGGCCTCCGCTATCTGTACTCCTCATTTATACCCTGCAGTGTATCCGCTCAGTGTGCCGCCATGTTATAGTGGTAATAGGTCACCCATGGAGGTGCCGGGGCCTCCGCTGTCTGTACTCCTAATTCATACCCTGCAGTGTATCCGCTCAGTGTGCCGCCAACTTATAGTGGTAATAGGTCACCCATGGAGGTGCCGGGGCCTCCGCTGTCTGTACTCCTAATTCATACCCTGCAGTGTATCCGCTCGGTGTGCCGCCATCTTATAGTGGTAATAGGTCACCCATGGAGGTGCCGGGGCCTCCGCTGTCTGTACTCCTCTGGGTCATACCCTGCAGTGTATCCGCTCAGTGTGCCTCCATGTTATAGTGGTAATAGGTCACCCATGGAGGTGTTGGGGCCTCCGCTGTCTGTACTCCTCATTCATACCCTGCAGTGTATCCGCTCGGTGTGCCGCCATGTTATAGTGGTAATAGGTCACCCATGGAGGTGTCGGGGCCTCCGCTGTCTGTACTCCTCATTCATACCCTGCAGTGTATCCGCTCAGTGTGCCGCCATCTTATAGTGGTAATAGGTCACCCATGGAGGTGCCGGGGCCTCCGCTGTCTGTACTCCTCATTCATTCCCTGCAGTGTATCCGCTAGGTGTGCCGCCATGTTCTAGTGGTAATAGGTCACCCATGGAGGTGCCGGGGCCTCCGCTATCTGTACTCCTCATTTATACCCTGCAGTGTATCCGCTCAGTGTGCCGCCATATTATAGTAGTAATAGGTCACCCATGGAGGTGTCGGGGCCTCCGCTGTCTGTACTCCTCTGGGTCATACCCTGCAGTGTATCCGCTTGGTGTGCCGCCATCTTATAGTGGTAATAGGTCACCCATGGAGGTGCCGGGGCCTCCGCTGTCTGTACTCCTCATTTATACCCTGCAGTGTATCCGCTCGGTGTGCCGCCATGTTATAGTGGTAATAGGTCACCCATGGAGGTGCCGGGGCCTCCGCTGTCTGTACTCCTCTGGGTCATACCCTGCAGTGTATCCGCTCAGTGTGCCGCCATGTTATAGTGGTAATAGGTCACCCATTGAGGTGCCGGGGCCTCCGCTGTCTGTACTCCTCATTCATACCCTGCAGTGTATCCGCTCGGTGTGCCGCCATGTTATAGTGGTAATAGGTCACCCATTGAGGTGCCGGGGTCTCGGCTGTCTGTACTCCTCTGGGTCATACCCTGCAGTGTATCCGCTCGGTGTGCCGCCATGTTATAGTGGTAATAGGTCACCCATGGAGGTGCCGGGGTCTCGGCTGTCTGTACTCCTCATTTATACCCTGCAGTGTATCCGCTCGGTGTGCCGCCATGTTATAGTGGTAATAGGTCACCCATGGAGGTGCCGGGGTCTCGGCTGTCTGTACTCCTCATTTATACCCTGCAGTGTATCCGCTCGGTGTGCCGCCATGTTATAGTGGTAATAGGTCACCCATTGAGGTGCCGGGGTCTCGGCTGTCTGTACTCCTCTGGGTCATACCCTGCAGTGTATCCGCTCGGTGTGCCGCCATGTTATAGTGGTAATAGGTCACCCATGGAGGTGCCGGGGTCTCGGCTGTCTGTACTCCTCATTTATACCCTGCAGTGTATCCGCTTGGTGTGCCGCCATATTATAGTGGTAATAGGTCACCCATGGAGGTGCCGGGCCTCCGCTGTCTGTACTCCTCATTCATACCCTGCAGTGTATCCGCTCAGTGTGCCGCCATGTTATAGTGGTAATAGGTCACCCATTGAGGTGCCGGGGTCTCGGCTGTCTGTACTCCTTTGGTTCATTCATAGACATACAAATGCGATACGTGATGCAGTGTGGATTCTGCGCTAGTTCTGTCTAGTATATTAGTTATGGTGTTCTTCATATACAGGTGGTGAACATGGAGTTTGAAGGTGGACAGACGGCTGCATTCACCATGATGGCATTCACTAAGGCTATGGGTGCACGGACAACCACGGTCTATGGCACTAAGGTAGGATGAGGTCCTGTACAGGTGAATGGATGTGCAGCGTCAGAGAGATGAATAGAAATGTCTGCAACAGACCTGCTGTGTGTGAACCATAGTAGCTCCAGCCTAGTCCTGGCCACCATATTGCCATGGGCAGGACTAGAGATGACCTGAACACAGGAGATGAATGGTATTTATTGTGTACTGGGGTCCCTGACTCTTCCTAGACAGAAGATGCCCAATTATTTTATTCTCAGGGAAGATATGCTGTCATCATAGGTGTCTGGCAGCGGCCTATCCCAGAAACTATCCCAGGTCTCACAGGGGCCCGTCCCAGAAGCCTGTGAGCTGTCCTGTCTATCCTCCTCCTCCATCCCAGAAGCCTGTGAGCTGTCCCGTCTATCCTCCTCCTCCATCCCAGAAGCCTGTGAGCTGTCCTGTCTATCCTCCTCCTCCATCCCAGAAGCCTGTGAGCTGTCCTGTCTATCCTCCTCCTCCATCCCAGAAGCCTGTGAGCTGTCCTGTCTATCCTCCTCCTCCATCCCAGAAGCCTGTGAGCTGTCCCGTCTATTCTCCTTCATCCCATAATTATAAGGAGGGTCACCACCAGGCTCTCCCCCAGTATAAGGAGGGTCACCACCAGGCTCTCCCCCAGTATAAGGAGGGTCACCACCAGGCTCTCTCCCCCAGTATAAGGAGGGTCACCACCAGGCTCTCCCCAGTATAAGGAGGGTCACCACCAGGCTCTCTCCCAGTATAAGGAGGGTCACCACCAGGCTCTCTCCCCCAGTATAAGGAGGGTCACTACAGGCTCTCCCCCAGTATAAGGAGGGTCACCACCAGGCTCTCTCCCCCAGTATAAGGAGGGTCACCACCAGGCTCTCCCCCAGTATAAGGAGGGTCACCACCAGGCTCTCTCCCAGTATAAGGAGGGTCACCACCAGGCTCTCTCCCAGTATAAGGAGGGTCACCACCAGGCTCTCCCCCAGTATAAGGAGGGTCACCACCAGGCTCTCCCCCCCAGTATAAGGAGGGTCACCACCAGGCTCTCTCCCCCAGTATAAGGAGGGTCACCACCAGGCTCTCCCCCAGTATAAGGAGGGTCACCACCAGGCTCTCTCCCCCAGTATAAGGAGGGTCACCACCAGGCTCTCCCCCAGTATAAGGAGGGTCACCACCAGGCTCTCTCCCAGTATAAGGAGGGTCACCACCAGGCTCTCCCCCAGTATAAGGAGGGTCACCCCCAGGCTCCGCCCCAGTATAAGGAGGGTCACCACCAGGCTCTCTCCCCCAGTATAAGGAGGGTCACCACAAGGCTCTCTCCCAGTATAAGGAGGGTCACCACAAGGCTCTCTCCCCCAGTATAAGGAGGGTCACCACCAGGCTCTCCCCCAGTATAAGGAGGGTCACCACCAGGCTCTCTCCCCCAGTATAAGGAGGGTCACCACCAGGCTCTCTCCCAGTATAAGGAGGGTCACCCCCAGGCTCTCTCCCCCAGTATAAGGAGGGTCACCACCAGGCTCTCCCCCAGTATAAGGAGGGTCACCACCAGGCTCTCTCCCCCAGTATAAGGAGGGTCACCACCAGGCTCTCCCCCAGTATAAGGAGGGTCACCACCAGGCTCTCTCCCCCAGTATAAGGAGGGTCACCCCCAGGCTCCGCCCCAGTATAAGGAGGGTCACCACCAGGCTCTCTCCCAGTATAAGGAGGGTCACCACCAGGCTCTCTCCCCCAGTATAAGGAGGGTCACCACCAGGCTCTCTCCCAGTATAAGGAGGGTCACCACCAGGCTCTCTCCCCCAGTATAAGGAGGGTCACCACCAGGCTTTCCCCAGTATAAGGAGGGTCACCCCCAGGCTCCGCCCCAGTATAAGGAGGGTCACCACCAGGCTCTCTCCACCAGTATAAGGAGGGTCACCACCAGGCTCTCTCCCCCAGTATAAGGAGGGTCACTACAGGCTCTCCCCTAGTATAAGGAGGGTCACCACAAGGCTCTCCCCTAGTATAAGGAGGGTCACCACCAGGCTCTCTCCCCCAGTATAAGGAGGGTCACCACAAGGCTCTCTCCCAGTATAAGGAGGGTCACCCCCAGGCTCTCTCCCCCAGTATAAGGAGGGTCACTACAGGCTCTCCCCTAGTATAAGGAGGGTCACCACAAGGCTCTCTCCCAGTATAAGGAGGGTCACCACCAGGCTCTCCCCTAGTATAAGGAGGGTCCCCACCAGGCTCTCCCCCAGTATAAGGAGGGTCACCACCAGGCTCTCTCCCAGTATAAGGAGGGTCACCACCAGGCCCGCCCCCAGTATAAGGAGGGTCACCACCAGGCTCTCCCCCAGTATAAGGAGGGTCACCACCAGGCTCTCTCCCAGTATAAGGAGGGTCACCACCAGGCTCTCCCCCCCAGTATAAGGAGGGTCACCACCAGGCTCTCCCCCCCAGTATAAGGAGGGTCACACCACCAGGCTCTCTCCCCCAGTATAAGGAGGGTCACCACCAGGCTCTCCCCCAGTATAAGGAGGGTCACCACCAGGCTCTCTCCCCCAGTATAAGGTGGGTCACCACCAGGCTCTCTCCCCCAGTATAAGGAGGGTCACCACCAGGCTCTCTCCCCCAGTATAAGGAGGGTCACCACCAGGCTCTCCCCCAGTATAAGGAGGGTCACCACCAGGCTCTCTCCCAGTATAAGGAGGGTCACCACCAGGCTCTCTCCCCCAGTATAATGAGGGTCACCACCAGGCTCTTTCCCCCAGTATAATGAGGGTCACACCACCAGGCTCTCCCCCAGTATAAGGAGGGTCACTACAGGCTCTCCCCCCAGTATAAGGAGGGTCACCACCAGGCTCTCTCTCCCAGTATAAGGAGGGTCACCACCAGGCTCTCTCTCCCAGTATAAGGAGGGTCACCACCAGGCTCTCTCTCCCAGTATAAGGAGGGTCACCACCAGGCTCTCCCCCAGTATAAGGAGGGTCACCACCAGGCTCTCCCCCAGTATAAGGAGGGTCACCACCAGGCTCTCTCTCCCAGTATAAGGAGGGTCACCACCAGGCTCTCTCTCCCAGTATAAGGAGGGTCACCACTAGGCTCTCCCCCAGTATAAGGAGGGTCACCACCAGGCTCTCCCCCAGTATAAGGAGGGTCACCACCAGGCTCTCTCCCAGTATAAGGAGGGTCACCACCAGGCTCTCTCCCAGTATAAGGAGGGTCACCACCAGGCTCTCTCCCAGTATAAGGAGGGTCACCACCAGGCTCTCCCCCAGTATAAGGAGGGTCACCACCAGGCTCTCCCCCAGTATAAGGAGGGTCACCACCAGGCTCTCTCTCCCAGTATAAGGAGGGTCACCACCAGGCTCTCTCTCCCAGTATAAGGAGGGTCACCACCAGGCTCTCTCTCCCAGTATAAGGAGGGACACCACCAGGCTCTCCCCCAGTATATGGAGGGTCACCACCAGCCTCTCTCCCCCAGTATAAGGAGGGTCACCACCAGGCTCTCTCCCCCAGTATAAGGAGGGTCACCACCAGGCTCTCCCCCAGTATAAGGAGGGTCACCACCAGGCTCTCTCCCCCAGTATAAGGAGGGTCACCACCAGGCTCTCCCCCAGTATAAGGAGGGTCACCACCAGGCTCTCTCCCAGTATAAGGAGGGTCACCACCAGGCTCTCTCCCAGTATAAGGAGGGTCACCACCAGGCTCTCTCCCAGTATAAGGAGGGTCACCCCCAGGCTCCGCCCCAGTATAAGGAGGGTCACCACCAGGCTTTCCCCCCCAGTATAAGGAGGGTCACCACCAGGCTCTCCCCCCCAGTATAAGCAGGGTCACCACCAGGCTCTCCCCCAGTATAAGGAGGGTCACCACCAGGCTCTCCCCCAGTATAAGGTGGGTCACCACCAGGCTCTCTCCCCCAGTATAAGGAGGGTCACCACCAGGCTCTCTCCCCCAGTATCAGGAGGGTCACCACCAGGCTCTCTCCCCCAGTATAAGGAGGGTCACCACCAGGCTCTCTCCCCCAGTATAAGGAGGGTCACCACCAGGCTCTCTCCCCCAGTATAAGGAGGGTCACCACCAGGCTCTCCCCCCCAGTATAAGGAGGGTCACCACCAGGCTCTCCCCCAGTATAAGGAGGGTCACCACCAGGCTCTCTCCCCCAGTATAAGGAGGGTCACCACCAGGCTCTCTCCCCCAGTATAAGGAGGGTCACCACCAGGCTCTCTCCCCCAGTATAAGGAGGGTCACCACCAGGCTCTCTCCCCCAGTATAAGGAGGGTCACCACCATGCGCTTTCCTGTGCCTCCATATAGTTCTAATGTCTCCTGCTGTGCCCCTATAATGTCCCCTGCTGTGCCTCCATATAGTAAAAATGCCCTCTGCTGTGCCCTCCATATATAGTAATAACGTCCCCTGCTGTGCCTCTGTGTAGTAATAACGTCCCCTGCTGTGCCCCCATATAGTAATAATGCCTCCTGCTGGGCCTCGTATAGTAATAATGTCCCTGCTGTTCCCCCATATAGTAATAAAGCCCCCTGCTGTGCCCTCCATATAGTAATAATGCCTCCTGCTGTGCCCCATATAGTAATAATGCCGCCTGCTGTGCCCCATATAGTAATAATGCCTCCTGCTGTGCCCGATATAGTAATAATGCCCCCTGTGTCCCACCTGTTGTACACCCATTAAAAAAATCCTTCTCACCTAATCCGGGCTGTGTGGAATTAGGCAGCAGGCTCCATCTTGTGAGACACGGGAACGGATCCTCCGACACATCATCGCACCTGCTGGAGAGGTCACGTCCCGGTCTCCCATAGGCTGCTGGCATGAAGTTGAATGTAGGAGCAGAACGCTGACATGTCCTGTTCCTATATTCTGTTCAATTGAATGTTTTGCCTACTCACCCAGTAAGCGGGCGGAATATTAAAGTGACCGGTATATCCCTAAAAGCGGTGTGGCCGCAGCTTCTAGGAGTATTAAAGTGACAGTGTCACAATTCCCACCAGGACCCCTGACAGGTTCTCCCATCACCCGAGCGTACCACGGCACCCCGGTTGGGAACTGCTGGCGTGTACGCTAAAAAATGCATTTTGATTCATTTTTAATCAGGTTTTTGTTTGCAAAACGGATGATAAAAACGGACTGCAAAAACCGCAGTGTGACCCTGGTCTGTTTTGCGGCTCTTGCCTCTAATGAAAATTCTTGCACAAAAACCATAAAATTTTGCACAGCCCATAAAAAGCTCCCCCTGCAGATGATATCCTGATGGGACAGCGCCATCTACTGTCAGTACAATGTAAGCTGATGGGACAGCGCCACCTACTGTCAGTACAATGTAAGCTGATGGGACAGCGCCACCTACTGTCAGTATAATGTAACCTGATGGGACAGCGCCACCTACTGTCAGTACAATGTAACCTGATGGGACAGCGCCACCTACTGTCAGTACAATGTAAGCTGATGGGACAGCGCCATCTACTGTCAGTATAATGTAATGTGATGGGACAGCGCCACCTACTGTCAGTATAATGTAAGCTGATGGGACAGCGCCACCTACTGTCAGTATAATGTAACCTGATGGGACAGCGCCACCTACTGTCAGTATAATGTAAGCTGATGGGACAGCGCCACCTACTGTCAGTACAATGTAAGCTGATGGGACAGCGCCATCTACTGTCAGTACAATGTAAGCTGATGGGACAGCGCCACCTACTGTCAGTACAATGTAAGCTGATGGGACAGCGCCACCTACTGTCAGTATAATGTAAGCTGATGGGACAGCGCCACCTACTGTCAGTATAATGTAAGCTGACGGGACAGCGCCACCTACTGTCAGTACAATGTAAGCTGATGGGACAGCGCCACCTACTGTCAGGCGATGTTACCCCCCGGGGCATACACTGGCTCTAGGGAACCCCGCCATATACCTGCCATAGAGTAAAGGGAGCCTCGCCATATACCTGCCATAGAGTATAGGGAGCCCCGCCATATACCTGCCATAGAGTATAGGGAGCCCTGCCATATACCTGCCATAGAGTATAGGGAGCCCCGCCATATACCTGCCATAGAGTATAGGGAGCCCCGCCATATACCTGCCATACAGTAAAGGGAGCCCTGCACATCACTGACATCACGGTGGCATCCACATGATACCAGGACACAAGGTCTCCAGCAGAACATTGCTCATCACTATGCCCCCCGTCATCTTGTCCTCTTCCCATAGTGCATCATGCTGGCATTTCTCCTCCAGGTAAGTGACGCTTGCCTACCTGGATGTCTACAAGATGGAGAACCTTCCTTCCATTGCTCCATGCTTCAGTCCTGATGCCCATTGTACACTTCAGGTAGTTGAGGTCACATGACCAGTCTGTGGGGCCCCCTTACACAACGAGCTGCCATGTCTTGTGTAATCTGACTCATAGCCTGTACCTGCTCTGTAATAGGGGAGAGCAGCAGTCTGTGGAGGGGTAATAGGGGAGAGCAGCAGTCTGTAGGGAGGGGGTAATAGGGGAGAGCAGCAGTCTATGCAGGGATAATGGGGAGAGCAGCAGTCTGTGCAGGGATAATCGGGAGAGCAGCAGTCTGTGGAGGGGGTAATAGGGGAGAGCAGCAGTCTGTGCAGGGATAATGGGGAGAGCAGCAGTCTGTGCAGGGATAATGGGGAGAGCAGCAGTCTGTGGAGGGGGTAATAGGGGAGAGCAGCAGTCTGTGGAGGGGGTAATAGGGGAGAGTAGCAGTCTGTGAAGAGGGTAATAGGGGAGAGCAGCAGTCTGTGGAGGGGGTAATAGGGGAGAGCAGCAGTCTGTGCAGGGATAATGGGGAGAGCAGCAGTCTGTGCAGGGATAATGGGGAAAGCAGCAGTCTGTGGTGGGGGTTATAGGGGAGAGCAGCAGTCTGTGCAGGGATAATGGGGAGAACAGCAGTCTGTGCAGGGATAATGGGGAGAGCAGCAGTCTGTGGAGGGGTAATAGGGGAGAGCAGCAGTCTGTGCAGGGATAATGGGGAGAGCAGCAGTCTGTGGAGGGGGTAATAGGGGAGAGCAGCAGTCTGTGGAGGGGGTAATAGGGGAGAGCAGCAGTCTGTGGAGGGGGTAATAGGGGAGAGCAGCAGTCTGTGCAGGGATAATGGGGAGAGCAGCAGTCTGTGCAGGGATAATGGGGAGAGCAGCAGTCTGTGGAGGGGTAATAGGGGAGAGCAGCAGTCTGTGCAGGGATAATGGGGAGAGCAGCAGTCTGGTGGGGGTAATAGGGGAAAGCAGCAGTCTGTGCAGGGATAATGGGGAGAGCAGCAGTCTGTGGAGGGGGTTATAGGGGAGAGCAGCAGTCTGCAGGGATAATGGGGAGAACAGCAGTCTGTGCAGGGATAATGGGGAGAGCAGCAGTCTGTGGAGGGGGTAATAGGGGAGAGCAGCAGTCTGTGGAGGGGGTAATAGGGGAGAGCAGTAGTCTGTGGTGGGGGTAATAGGAGAGAGCAGCAGTCTGTGCAGGGATAATGGGGAGAGCAGCAGTCTGTGGTGGGGGTAATAGGGGAGAGCAGCAGTCTGTAGGGAGGGGGGTAATAGGGGAGAGCAGCAGTCTATGCAGGGATAATGGGGAGAGCAGCAGTCTGTGCAGGGATAATGGGGAGAGCAGTAGTCTGGAGGGGGTAATAGGGGAGAGCAACAGTCTGTGGAGGGGGTAATAGGGGAGAGCAGCAGTCTGTGGAGGGGGTAATAGGGGAGAGCAGCAGTCTGTGCAGGGATAATGGGGAGAGCAGCAGTCTGTGCAGGGATAATGGGGAGAGCAGCAGTCTGGTGGGGGTTATAGGGGAGAGCAGCAGTCTGTGCAGGGATAATGGGGAGAACAGCAGTCTGTGGAGGGGGTAATAGGGGAGAGCAGCAGTCTGTGCAGGGATAATGGGGAGAGCAGCAGTCTGTGGTGGGGTAATAGGGGTGAGCAGCAGTCTGTGCAGGGATAATGGGGAGAATAGCAGTCTGTGGAGGGGGTAATAGGGGAGAGCAGCAGTCTGTGGTGGGGGTAATAGGGGAGAGCAGCAGTCTGTGCAGGGATAATGGGGAGAGCAGCAGTCTGTGGTGGGGGTAATAGGGGAGAGCAGCAGTCTGTGCAGGGATAATGAGGAGAGCAGCAGTCTGTGCAGGGATAATGGGGAGAGCAGCAGTCTGTGGTGGGGGTAATAGGGGAGAGCAGCAGTCTGTGTTGAGGGTAATAGGGGAGAGCAGCAGTCTGTGGAGGGGGTAATAGGGGAGAGCAGCAGTCTGTGGAGGGGGTAATAGGGGAGAGCAGCAGTCTGTGCAGGGATAATGGGGAGAGCAGCAGTCTGTGGAGGGGGTAATAGGGGAGAGCAGCAGTCTGTGGAGGGGGTAATAGGGGAGAGCAGCAGTCTGTGGAGGGGGAGGGGGGGGCAAGAGCTGTCACAGTCCAGTATACAACATTTATCCACATTTAGCTATAACATATTGTAAGCATATGTTCTTCTTTATTGCAGGGAGAATTGCGTTGCTTTGGACGTGGTCCTGTGGAGGTTTTCGATTTTGCGACAAGTAAGGACACAAAGCATCTGGCAAAAGTAGTTGGTTTCATGCCGGTGCAGCTGAGTGCCCATAGCGGAGCCGACTACTACCTCATCGATAGCTTCATCTCTGCAGTCGCTGTGAGTACCGTACAGTCCTAGCCATCCTCTAGCTGTATACACATGATGTATATAACATGGAGAAGGGGTCAGGTCATACAGATACAGCACAGTAAGACAGGGGCAACACACAGCACCAAACTATTGCTGAAATAATTGCTGTGCCATGCCCTCCTCTTTGCTGTGCTGTTCCCTCCTGAGTGTGGTGCCCTTTCCCCGCTCTGTGCCGCGCCCTCCTCTTTGCTGTGCCACGCCCTGTTCTTTGCTGTGCCATGCCCTCCTCTTTGCTGTGCAGTTCCCTCCTCTTTGCTGTGCCGTTCCCTCCTGAGTGTGGTGCCGTTTCCCCGCTCTGTGCCGCGCCCTCCTCTTTGCTGTGCCGTTCCCCCGCTCTGTGCCGCACCCTGTTCTTTGCTATGCCACACCCTCCTCTTTGCTGTGCTGTTCCCTCCTGAGTGTGGTGCCGTTTCCCCGCTCTGTGCCGTGCCCTCCTCTTTGCTGTGCCGCGCCCTGTTCTTTGCTGTGCCACGCCCTCCTCTTTGCTGTGCCGTTCTCCCGCTCTGTGCCGCGCCCTGTTCTTTGCTGTGCCACGCCCTCCTCTTTGCTGTGCCGTTCCCCCGCTCTGTGCCGTTCCCCCGCTCTGTGCCGTTCCCTCCTCTTTGCTGTGCCGCGCCCTATTCTTTGCTGTGCCATGCCCTCTTCTTTGCTCTGCCGTTCCCTCCTGAGTGTGGAGCCGATCCCCCGCTCTGTGCCACGCCCTCCTCTTTGCTGTGCCACACCCTTTTCTTTGCTGTGCTGCACCCTCCCCTTTGCTGTGCCGTTCCCCCCGAGTGTGGTGCCGTTCCCTCCTCTGTGCGGCACCCTGCTCTTTGCAGTGCTGTTCCCCCCCTCTGTGCCGCACCCTCCTCTTTGCTTCTCTGTGCCGCACCCTCCTTAGAGCTGTGGAGGATCGGGGGGAGAGGTATGGCTTATCTTCTACCACCCTTAAGACACATCAATCCTATCTTCTCCTGGAGAAGGGTGGGAGAGCTATAGTGAAGAGAACCTAAAGCGAAATCTCACCTGGGGAGCCGAAAAAAAACAAAATGATGTCTGGGAGGAGAAAGATGTACAGTCACGGTGTAGTGTAGAGGGATGTGTGTGGGGTCACGGTGTAGTGTAGAGGGATGTGTGTAGGGTCACGGTGTAGTGTAGAGGGATGTTTGTAGGGTCACGGTGTAGTGTAGAGGGATGTTTGTAGGATCACGGTGTAGTGTAGAGGGATGTGTGTAGGGTCACGGTGTAGTGTAGAGGGATGTGTGTGGGGTTACAGTGTAGTGTAGAGGGATGTGTATAGGGTCACAGTGTAGTGTAGAGGGATGTTTGTAGGGTCACGGTGTAGTGTAGAGGGATGTGTGTAGGGTCACGGTGTAGTGTAGAGGGATGTGTGTAGGGTCACGGGGTAGTGTAGAGGGATGTGTGTAGGGTCACGGTGTAGTGTAGAGGGATGTGTGTAGGGTTACAGTGTAGTGTAGAGGGATGTGTGTAGGGTCACGGGGTAGTGTAGAGGGATGTGTGTGGGGTTAGAGTGTAGTGTAGAGGGATGTATGTGGGGTCACGGTGTAGTGTAGAGGGATGTGTGTGGGGTCACGGTGTAGTGTAGAGGGATGTGTGTAGGGTCACGGTGTAGTGTAGAGGGATGTGTGTGGGGTCACGGTGTAGTGTAGAGGGATGTTTGTAGGGTCACGGTGTAGTGTAGAGGGATGTTTGTAGGGTTACGGTGTAGTGTAGAGGGATGTGTGTAGGGTCACGGTGTAGTGTAGAGGGATGTGTGTAGGGTCACGGTGTAGTGTAGAGGGATGTGTGTAGGGTCACGGTGTAGTGTAGAGGGATGTGTGTATGGTCACGGTGTAGTGTAGAGGGATGTTTGTAGGGTTACGGTGTAGTGTAGAGGGATGTGTGTAGGGTCACGGTGTAGTGTAGAGGGATGTGTGTAGGGTCACGGTGTAGTGTAGAGGGATGTGTGTAGGGTCACGGTGTAGTGTAGAGGGATGTGTGTAGGGTCACAGTGTAGTGTAGAGGGATGTGTGTGGGGTCACGGTGTAGTGTAGAGGGATGTTTGTAGGGTTACAGTGTAGTGTAGAGGGATGTGTGTAGGATCACGGTGTAGTGTAGAGGGATGTTTGTAGGGTCACGGGGTAGTGTAGAGGGATGTGTGTAGGGTCACGGTGTAGTGTAGAGGGATGTGTGTAGGGTCACGGTGTAGTGTAGAGGGATGTGTGTAGGGTCACGGTGTAGTGTAGAGGGATGTGTGTAGGGTTACAGTGTAGTGTAGAGGGATGTGTGTAGGGTCACGGTGTAGTGTAGAGGGATGTGTGTAGGGTCACGGTGTAGTGTAGAGGGATGTGTGTAGGGTCACGGTGTAGTGTAGAGGGATGTGTGTGGGGTCACGGTGTAGTGTAGAGGGATGTGTGTAGGGTCACGGTGTAGTGTAGAGGGATGTTTGTAGGATCACGGTGTAGTGTAGAGGGATGTGTGTATGGTCACGGTGTAGTGTAGAGGGATGTGTGTAGGATCACGGTGTAGTGTAGAGGGATGTGTGTAGGGTCACGGTGTAGTGTAGATGGATGTGTGTAGGGTCACGGTGTAGTGTAGAGGGATGTGTGTAGGGTCACGGTGTAGTGTAGAGGGATGTGTGTAGGGTCACGGTGTAGTGTAGAGGGATGTTTGTAGGGTCACGGTGTAGTGTGTAGGGTCACGGTGTAGTGTAGAGGGATGTGTGTAGGGTCACGGTGTAGTGTAGAGGGATGTGTGTAGGGTCACGGTGTAGTGTAGAGGGATGTGTGTAGGGTCACGGTGTAGTGTAGAGGGATGTTTGTAGGGTCACGGTGTAGTGTAGAGGGATGTGTGTGGGGTCACGGTGTAGTGTAGAGGGATGTGTGTAGGGTCACGGTGTAGTGTAGAGGGATGTTTGTAGGGTTACGGTGTAGTGTAGAGGGATGTGTATAGGGTCACAGTGTAGTGTAGAGGGATGTTTGTAGGGTCACGGTGTAGTGTAGAGGGATGTTTGTAGGGTCACGGTGTAGTGTAGATGGATGTGTGTAGGGTCACGGTGTAGTGTAGAGGGATGTGTGTAGGGTCACGGTGTAGTGTAGAGGGATGTGTGTAGGGTCACGGTGTAGTGTAGAGGGATGTTTGTAGGGTCACGGTGTAGTGTAGAGGGATGTTTGTAGGGTCACGGTGTAGTGTAGAGGGATGTGTGTAGGGTCACGGTGTAGTGTAGAGGGATGTTTGTAGGATCACGGTGTAGTGTAGAGGGATGTTTGTAGGATCACGGTGTAGTGTAGAGGGATGTGTGTATGGTCACGGTGTAGTGTAGATGGATGTGTGTAGGATCACGGTGTAGTGTAGATGGATGTGTGTAGGGTCACGGTGTAGTGTAGATGGATGTGTGTAGGATCACGGTGTAGTGTAGATGGATGTGTGTAGGGTCACGGTGTAGTGTAGATGGATGTGTGTAGGGTCACGGTGTAGTGTAGATGGATGTGTGTAGGATCACGGTGTAGTGTAGAGAGATGTGTGTAGGGTCACAGTGTAGTGTAGAGGGATGTGTGTAGGATCACGGTGTAGTGTAGAGGGATGTGTGTAGGGTCACGGTGTAGTGTAGATGGATGTGTGTAGGGTCACGGTGTAGTGTAGATGGATGTGTGTAGGGTCACGGTGTAGTGTAGAGGGATGTGTGTAGGGTCACGGTGTAGTGTAGAGGGATGTGTGTAGGGTCACGGTGTAGTGTAGAGGGATGTGTGTGGGGTCACGGTGTAGTGTAGAGGGATGTGTGTAGGGTCACGGTGTAGTGTAGAGGGATGTTTGTAGGGTCACGGTGTAGTGTAGAGGGATGTGTGTAGGGTCACGGTGTAGTGTAGAGGGATGTGTGTAGGGTCACAGTGTAGTGTAGAGGGATGTGTGTGGGGTCACGGTGTAGTGTAGATGGATGTGTGTAGGGTCACGGTGTAGTGTAGAGGGATGTGTGTAGGGTCACGGTGTAGTGTAGAGGGATGTTTGTAGGGTCACGGTGTAGTGTAGATGGATGTGTGTAGGGTCACGGTGTAGTGTAGAGGGATGTATGTGGGGTCACGGTGTAGTGTAGAGGGATGTGTGTAGGGTCACGGTGTAGTGTAGAGGGATGTGTGTAGGGTCACGGTGTAGTGTAGAGGGATGTGTGTAGGGTCACGGTGTAGTGTAGATGGATGTGTGTAGGGTCACGGTGTAGTGTAGAGGGATGTGTGTAGGGTCACGGTGTAGCGTAGAGGGATGTGTGTAGGGTCACGGTGTAGTGTAGAGGGATGTGTGTAGGATCACGGTGTAGTGTAGAGGGATGTTTGTAGGGTCACGGGGTAGTGTAGAGGGATGTGTGTAGGGTCACGGTGTAGTGTAGAGGGATGTTTGTAGGGTCACGGGGTAGTGTAGAGGGATGTGTGTAGGGTCACGGTGTAGTGTAGAGGGATGTGTGTAGGGTCACGGTGTAGTGTAGAGGGATGTGTGTGGGGTTACGGTGTAGTGTAGAGGGATGTGTGTAGGGTCACGGTGTAGTGTAGAGGGATGTGTGTAGGGTCACGGTGTAGTGTAGAGGGATGTTTGTAGGGTAATGGTGTCACACACGGGGCGCAGGCTACACATGACTGCTGGACCTTTGTTCCCTTATTAATCCAGCAATGTGTAATCCACAGGACGGTGACCCCTCACACATCCTGTCCGGCCCTGATGATACCCTCCGCAGTCACCTGCTGGTGTTCCAGGCTGAGAAATCCCGCAGAGAGAGCCGCGTGGTGGATACAGACGAGTGAAGACGATTTGTCTCTCGAAATGTTCTGTAATGATGAATGGACCAAGATGGCTGATCCTGATGATCGGTCGCTACATGACGCCATGTGCGGCCCCTGCCAAGGCAATGGTTTCCGGTGCTGCCGCTCTGCCTATAAAAAAGGATGAACCGCAGTACCAGACACAGCCCATAGACAAAGATGGCGCTCTTTCTGCCTCTGGGAACCTTTCTCATGTATAATGTAAGATATCGTTGTGTCTACAATATGCCTGTGTGAAAAGCCCTTTAGCCAAAAAGGCTGGGACAGGATTGAGACCCCCATGAGCCCCACTGAAGGGGCCCCCCGAGCCACGCTGATGAGGTCCCCGAGCCACGCTGATGAGGTCCCCGAGCCACGCTGATGAGGTCCCCGAGCCACGCTGATGAGGTCCCCGAGCCACGCTGATGAGGTCCCCGAGCCACGCTGATGAGGTCCCCGAGCCACGCTGATGAGGTCTCCGAGCCCCGCTGATGAGGTCCCCGAGCCACGCTGATGAGGTCTCCGAGCCCCGCTGATGAGGTCCCCGAGCCACGCTGATGAGGTCCCCGAGCCACGCTGATGAGGCCTTTACGATCGGCTTGGTGAACATCACGCTATCTTAATTGGAATGCTGGCACATCCGGTAGTATAATATGTTACATTCGGGTGTGTATATATATATATATATATCCGAATGTAATATATATGTAAACCAGAATATAAAATATATATATATATAATTTTATATTCTGGTTTACATATATATTACATTCGGGTGTATATATATTGCTTTTGGAGTATACACGTATAGAATGTATCTTAGATTTATGTTATAATAAAATATTATCTGTGCAGCTTTATTCTCATATCTTGTATTTGTTAACAAATTATTGAAGGGTTAGTCCGGGGCTGTATACATATATATATATATATATATATATATATATATATATATATATATATCTCTCTGAGGCTGTATATATATAATCTCTGGGGCTGTATATATATAATCTCTGGGGCTGTATATATATTTATATATATATATATATAATATAAAAAATCTCTGGGGCTGTATATAATATCTGGGGCTGTATGTATGTATGTATATATATATAATATATATATATATACACACACTCACCGGCCACTTTATTAGGTACACCATGCTAGTAACGGGTTGGACCCCCTTTTGCCCTCAGAACTGCCCCAATTCTTGGTGGCATAGATACAACAAGGTGCTGGAAGCTTCCTCAGAGATTTTGGTCCATAGTGACATGATGACATCACACAGTTGCCGCAGATTTGTCGGCTGCACATCCATGATGCCAATCTCCCGTTCCACCACATCCCAAAGATGCTCTATTGGATTGAGATCTGGTGACTGTGGAGGCCATTGGAGTACAGTGACCTCATTGTCATGTTCAAGAAACCAGTCTGAGATGATTCTAGCTTTATGACATGGCGCATTATCCTGCTGAAAGTCGCCATCAGATGTTGGGTCCATTGTGGTCATAAAGGGATGGACATGGTCAGCAACAATACTCAGGTAGGCTGTGGCGTTGTAACCATGCTCAATTGGTACCAAGGGGCCCAAAGAGTGCCAAGAAAATATTCCCCACACCATGACACCACCACCACCAGCCTGAACCGTTGGTACAAGGCAGGATGGATCCATGCTTTCATGTTGTTGGCGCCAAATTCTGACCCTACCATCCGAATGTCGCAGCAGAAATCGAGACTCATCAGACCAGGCAACGTTTTTCCAATCTTCTAGTGTCCAATTTCGATGAGCTTGTGCAAATTGTAGCCTCAGTTTCCTGTTCTTAGCTGAGCGGAGTGGCCCCCGGTGTGGTCTTCTGCTGCTGTAGCCCATCTGCCTCAGAGTTGGCCGTACTGTGCGCTCAGAGATGCTCTTCTGCCTACCTTGGTTGTAACGGTTGGCTATTTGAGTCACTGTTGCCTTTCTATCAGCTGGAACCAGTCTGCCCATTCTCCTCTGGCATCAACAAGGCATTTCCGCCCACAGAACGGCCGCTCACTGGATGGTTTTTCTTTTTCGGACCATTCTCTGTAAACCCTAGAGATGGTTGTGCGTGAAAATCCCAGTAGATCAGCAGTTTCTGAAATACTCAGACCAGCCCTTCTGGCACCAACAACCATGCCACGTTCAAAGGCCTCAAATCACCTTTCTTCCCCATACTGATGCTCGGTTTGAACTGCAGGAGATTGTCTTGACCATGTCTACATGTGATTGGCTGATTAGAAATTAAGTGGTAACGTGCAGTTGGACAGGTGTACCTAATAAAGTGGCCGGTGAGTGTATATAATCTCTGGGGCTGTGTGTATATATATATATATATATATATATATATATATACACACAGCCCCAGAGATTTTATATATACAGCCCCAGAGATTATATATATATATATATATATAAAATCTCTGGGGCTGTATATATATAATCTCTGGGGCTGTGTATATATATATATATATATATATAATCTCTGGGGCTGTATATATATATATATATATATAAATAAAACAAAGAAGGTAGACAGCACTCCAATAAAGTAAACAGGTGCAGGTTTATTCACCCGTATACGTACAGCGACGTTTTGACTCAAAGCTGAGTCTTTTTCAAGCAAGTACAGAGTGTCATACATGTGATATTTATACAGAAGGTGACACCCCAAAGGGTAAGTCTCTCAATCAGTGATGTCATACGTAAACAATAATGGAATATACATAAATACATTCATCAGGTGCAATCATGTGAAAAAATATATACATAGGTATACGCTGCATTACATAATGATCCCAGTGCAATTTCCCTTGTGGATAATCAGTCCCTTTAAAGTCCTCAAATTTACAAAAAATAAAATTGTCCATCATAGTAACGGTTAATGTGGTGGTCGGACTTCACTCACCGCCCCTCCGTTCCGCCAATCCTATTCTGCCGGGGCCATGCTCCATTCAGCTTGTAAATAAACGGAGTGCGCAAAACAGGATGTGTCCATATCGCGCAATGGAATGACCTCACGTAACCACCTGCGATCACGTGACACACCGCGCGCATGCGCACACACATCATACCTTGCCGGAGCGCCATCTTGGAGTGGGGAAAAACTCTCCGCTGCCCGGACTGGGTAAATACTGGTTGAGCAAAGGACTAATGGGAAAAAAAGAGAAAACCGAACGTGCCCCCCAATTCCTGAGATTGTCACGCATAGCGTTAGCGTCCACAGCAGCTGAAACGTAGTCCCACACTAATTTGGTGAACCTTCCCTCTTTGTGAGCTCCGGACTCCGTCCTTAACATCTTAGCTGCCAGACACCTAATCTGACCATTCTCTGGGGCACATCTGTCTCTACTCCCATCAGATTCATGTCGATTGCTTCACCATCAAATTGATCAGGATAGGATCCAATCAGGAATAGGATTAAGCCGAGTTGAAGAGGATTCAGCGGGCTAGGTGAGTATCGGTCCTCGCTCCATCTACAAAATAATAGAGAAAAGGGAAATTAGGTGTTTATGAAATATAGTAAATAAATGTATATACATTATGTCTTCGTACTCTTTCTTACAGCAGCAACAAGTAGGTTACACAGCGGTGATGCTCATATAAAGGCTTTCAGTGAAAAACCAACATTAAGCCCCATTGGTTGTAGGGCATTGCGACGAGTGATCCACTGTGCTTCTCTTTGCTTTAGCATTCTCTGTCTATTACCGCCCCGGCGTGGTATCGGTATATGATCAATCACCATAAATCGCAGTTGTTGGACCGTATGGCCCGCCTCCACAAAGTGTCTGGAGACCGGGAGATCTAGTCTACCAGTACGGATAGAAGACTTGTGATTATTCAGCCGTATACGGCATTCATTAGTGGTCTCGCCAACATAAATATACGGACAGGGGCACTGTAAGACATAAATGACATGATCAGTCTTGCAAGTCGCATAATACCTTAAGGCCAGGTTCAGACTATGTATCTGTGCGGCTGTATTTGCGGCTGTAATTCATCGGCCGGATTTTTCCGGTTCATGCGTACGCTGGAAAGTATACGATATACGGCTGCACAGTGCACACTATGTCTGAATCTACAGCCCTATCGTAAACGGACCCGTAAAAAATGAACAAGACCATTGTTTGCGGCTGGACATGCGGCCGTGGATTGACAGGCGGTCAGTAAGGAGTACTTCAAAAATAGCCGGCAATGATGCCGAACGCCGATGCCTCTAATAGTTAATATATTAAATTAATAAAACACATTTTCGTTGTAATAAAGTCCCTTTCGTTGGTCAATAATTTAATTCTAACGAATCCATCATTGTGCAATTAAATATACTGTTAAAATAAATAGATATATAAATAAATGTATATTTATATATATTTATTTTTTAACAGTATATTTAATTGCACAATGATGGATTCGTTAGAATTAAATTATTGAACAACGAAACTGAATTTATTACAACGAAAATGTGTTTTATTAATTAAATATTAATTAGTACAGGAAGCTCCATAAGCCGTTAATTCATATTGCCGGCAATAGAGCTTTATGTACTAATCATCACTTTACTTTAATGAAAACATCAAATGTTTCTTCTAATTATGTTATGACAATAGTATTATTAGAAGAAACATTTAGAATTATATGTGCGCTCAGCTGATTGGCTGATTGGCTCAGCGCACATATAATGAGCCGGTCCGCAGTACAGTCACTTCATTGTGCTGCGGACCAGCGAAGAGGACACATCGGGGTGAGTATAGAGCTCTCCCCACCCCCTCCCCAGCACTGCACCCCTCCCAGCAAGGAAGGGGGGGTCACTTAACCCCTTCCTTGCTGGGATGGGTGCAGTCTGACATCAGTCTGGCCCCCAAGGGGTTAAGGGGGATGCAATACATCCTCCCTTAACCCCTTGGGGGCCAGACTGTAAGCAGCGATCTGTAAAGATGCTGCATACTGTAAGGAGCACAACACCGCTCACAATGATGGGTGTTGTGCTCCTGTTTGTGTGTTTTTTGTGTGTTTCTCCCTTTTTGTTTTTCAGATATCGGTATCCTGGGGATTACGTCGGATTACGTGGACTACGTCGATGACCAGCGGTTGTTTGGTGTTTTTTTTAAATAAAATGGTCAATGAGGGGTGTGGGGGTGTTTTTATTTGAATAAAAAAAATTTCACTTCTGTCTTGTCTTTATTTCTTTACTTTATAGACTTAGTAGTGGAAGCCGTCTATATATATATATATATATATATCTATATAAAATATAAGTGCAAAAGGCGTGGCCCACCTCAGTCCATGTGACCGGCGGCAGCGCCATGACATCATTATTATATTTGTTCATTTATAGGTTATATATCACTTTGGTATAATACAAAAGTATAATATAAAATCTAATAACACAATTTATTAAGAAGAACAAGGACGAATACAAGACAGTAGTGTGCAAAGTACGTCAGAGAGCGTGCGAGCCGCTCAGGGTCCCATCCGCCATTCTCTTAAGTTACTTTCACAGAAGTAAAGTGTAGACTATGTTGAACACAACACCTGGCCGCTCCCTCACCTGTCCTCCTCATACACATTGGATGTCCCACCTGGCCACTCCCTCGCCTGTCCTCCTCCTACACATTGGATGTCCCAACTGGCCACTCCCTCGCCTGTCCTCCTCCTACACATTGGATGCCCCACCTGGACGCTCCCTCACCTGTCCTCCTCATACACATTAGATGTCACACCTGAACGCTCCCTCACCTGTCCTGCTCATACACATTAGATGTCACACCTGGACGCTCCCTCACCTGTCCTCCTCATACACATTGGATGTCACACCTGGCCGCTCCCTCACCTGTCCTCCTCATACACATTAGATGTCACACCTGGATGCTCCCTCACTTTTTCTCCTTATACACATTAGATGTCACACATGGCCGCTCCCTCACCTGTCCTCCTTATACACATTAGATGTCCCACCTGGACGCTCCCTCACCTGTCCTCCTCATACACATTAGATGTCCCACCTGGCCGCTCCCTCACCTGTCCTCCTCATACACATTGGATGTCCCACCTGGCTGCTCCCTCACCTGTCCTCCTCATACACATTGGATGTCCCACCTGGCCGCTCCCTCACCTGTCCTCATACACATTCGATGTCACACCTGGCCGCTCCCTCACCTGTCCTCCTCATACACATTAGATGTCCCACCTGGCCGCTCCCTCACCTGTCCTCCTCCTTATACATATTGGATGTCACACCTGGCCGCTCCCTCACTTTTTCTCCTTATACACATTAGATGTCACACATGGCCGCTCCCTCACCTGTCCTCCTTATACACATTAGATGTCCCACCTGGCCGCTCCCTCACCTGTCCTCCTCATACACATTGGATGTCCCACCTGGCCGCTCCCTCACCTGTCCTCCTCCTTATACATATTGGATGTCACACCTGGCCGCTCCCTCACCTGTCCTCCTCATACACATTGGATGTCACACCTGGCCGCTCCCTCACCTGTCCTCCTCATACATATTGGATGTCACACCTGGCCGCTCCCTCACCTGTCCTCCTCATACACATTGGATGTCACACCTGGCCGCTCCCTCACCTGTCCTCCTCATACACATTGGATGTCCCACCTGGACGCTCCCTCACCTGTCCTCCTTATACACATTAGATGTCCCACCTGGCCGCTCCCTCACCTGTCCTCCTCATACACATTGGATGTCACACCTGGCCGCTCCCTCACCTGTCCTCCTCATACACATTGGATGTCCCACCTGGCTGCTCCCTCACCTGTCCTCCTCATACACATTGGATGTCACACCTGGAGGCTCCCTCACCTGTCCTCATACACATTGGATGTCACACCTGGCCACTCCCTCACCTGTCCTCCTCATACACATTAGATGTCACACCTGGCCGCTCCCTCACCTGTCCTCCTCCTTATACATATTGGATGTCCCACCTGGCCGCTCCCTCACCTGTCCTCCTCATACACATTGGATGTCCCACCTGGCCGCTCCCTCACCTGTCCTCCTCATACACATTGGATGTCCCACCTGGTCGCTCCCTCACCTGTCCTCCTCATACACATTGGATGTCACACCTGGACGCTCCCTCACCTGTCCTCATACACATTGGATGTCCCACCTGGCCGCTCCCTCACCTGTCCTCCTTATACATATTGAATGTCCCACCTGGCCGCTCCCTCACCTGTCCTCCTCATACACATTGGATGTCCCACCTGGACGCTCCCTCACCTGTCCTCCTCCTACACATTGGATGTCCCACCTGGCCGCTCCCTCACCTGTCCTCCTCATACACATTGGATGTCCCACCTGGCCGCTCCCTCACCTGTCCTCCTCATACACATTGGATGTCACACCTGGCCGCTCCCTCACCTGTCCTCCTCCTTATACATATTGGATGTCCCACCTGGCCGCTCCCTCACCTGTCCTCCTCCTTATACATATTGGATGTCACACCTGGCCGCTCCCTCACCTGTCCTCCTTATACATATTGGATGTCACACCTGGCCGCTCCCTCACCTGTCCTCCTCATACACATTAGATGTCACACCTGGACGCTCCCTCACCTGTCCTCCTCCTACACATTGGATGTCCCACCTGGCCGCTACCTCACCTGTCCTCCTCATACACATTGGATGTCCCACCTGGCCGCTCCCTCACCTGTCCTCCTCATACACATTGGATGTCCCACCTGGCCGCTCCCTCACCTGTCCTCCTCATACACATTGGATGTCCCACCTGGACGCTCCCTCACCTGTCCTCCTCATACACATTAGATGTCACACCTGGACGCTCCCTCACCTGTCCTCCTTATACACATTGGATGTCCCACCTGGCCGCTCCCTCACCTGTCCTCCTCATACACATTGGATGTCCCACCTGGCCGCTCCCTCACCTGTCCTCCTCATACACATTGGATGTCCCACCTGGCCGCTCCCTCACCTGTCCTCCTCATACACATTAGATGTCCCACCTGGCCGCTCCCTCACCTGTCCTCCTCATACACATTGGATGTCCCACCTGGCCGCTCCCTCACCTGTCCTCCTCATACACATTGGATGTCCCACCTGGCCGCTCCCTCACCTGTCCTCCTCATACACATTGGATGTCCCACCTGGCCGCTCCCTCACCTGTCCTCATACACATTGGATGTCCCACCTGGCCGCTCCCTCACCTGTCCTCATACACATTGGATGTCCCACCTGGCCGCTCCCTCACCTGTCCTCCTCATACACATTGGATGTCACACCTGGTCGCTCCCTCACCTGTCCTCCTCATACACATTGGATGTCCCACCTGGCTGCTTCCTTCTCGTGTTGTGCTCATACACGGCGGACTTAAACCTATTTTATAAATAAATGTTTATTTGATATTGGTGACATGTATTATTACAGGTCAGATAATTCAGCATAGTAATAATTTACAACCATACATCATTATTAGTCATATAAAATATAAGTGCAAAAGGCGTGGCCCACCTCAGTCCATGTGACCGGCGGCAGCGCCATGACATCATTATTATATTTGTTCATTTATAGGTTATATATCACTTTGGTATAATACAAAAGTATAATATAAAATCTAATAACACAATTTATTAAGAAGAACAAGGACGAATACAAGACAGTAGTGTGCAAAGTGCGTCAGAGAGCGTGCGAGCCGCTCAGGGTCCCATCCGCCATTCTCTTAAGTTACTTTCACAGAAGTAAAGTGTAGACTATGTTGAACACAACATAAAGCAGCGGCGTCGCCGTCCTCGTCTTTGGTGACTTTTCACCTCACTTTGGCGCCACAATTTCTGGTCTTTGGATTTTGAACTGAGCCGGAAAAAAAAAAAAGAAAAATTATGAGATATAATAATAGGATAATGGTTGTAATATAAGAAGCCTAATACGGAAGATCAGAATATATACTGCCGTGTGTCCCACAGGATATAGACAGGAGACGCGTGTTACCGCCATGTTACCCCGCACGCTTAGTACTGACTGCTGCTTAAACCCTGTTAAACTCTGTACTTTGTCATCTGACCCTGTAGTCATGGTGACCTGTGTGTGGTCTGACCCTGTAGTCATGGTGACCTGTGTGTGGTCTGATCCTGTAGTCATGGTGACCTGTGTGTGGTCTGACCCTGTAGTCCTGGTGACCTGTGTGTGGACTGACCCTGTAGTCATGGTCACCTGTGTGTGGTCTGATCCCGTAGTCATGGTCACCTGTGTGTGGTCTGATCCCGTAGTCATGGTGACCTGTGTGTGGTCTGATCCCGTAGTCATGGTCACCTGTGTGTGGTCTGATCCCGTAGTCATGGTCACCTGTGTGTGGTCTGATCCCGTAGTCATGGTGACCTGTGTGTGGTCTGATCCTGTAGTCATGGTGACCTGTGTGTGGTCTGATCCTGTAGTCATGGTGACCTGTGTGTGGTCTGATCCTGTAGTCATGGTGACCTGTGTGTGGTCTGATCCTGTAGTCATGGTGATCTGGGTGTGGTCTGATCCTGCAGTCATGGTGACCTGTGTGTGGTCTGATCCTGTAGTCATGGTGATCTGGGTGTGGTCTGATCCTGTAGTCATGGTGACCTGTGTGTGGTCTGATCCTGTAGTCATGGTGACCTGTGTGTGGTCTGATCCTGTGTGTGGTCTGATCCATGGTCACCTGTGTGTGGTCAGATCCTGTAGTCATGGTGATCTGTGTGTGGTCTGATCCTGTAGTTATGGTGACCTGTGTGTGGTCTGATCCTGTAGTCATGGTGACCTGTGTGTGGTCTGATCCTGTAGTCATGGTGATCTGGGTGTGGTCTGATCCTGTAGTCATGGTGATCTGGGTGTGGTCTGATCCTGTAGTCATGGTGACCTGTGTGTGGTCTGATCCTGTAGTCATGGTGACCTGTGTGTGGTCTGATCCTGTAGTCATGGTGATCTGGGTGTGGTCTGATCCTGTAGTCATGATGACCTGTGTGTGGTCTGATCCTGTAGTCATGGTGACCTGTGTGTGGTCTGATCCTGTAGTCATGGTGACCTGTGTGTGGTCTGATCCTGTAGTCATGGTGACCTGTGTGTGGTCTGATCCTGTAGTCATGGTGATCTGGGTGTGGTCTGATCCTGTAGTCATGGTGACCTGTGTGTGGTCTGATCCTGTAGTTATGGTGACCTGTGTGTGGTCTGATCCTGTAGTCATGGTGATCTGGGTGTAGTCTCATCGGTTTCTCCCGATTTCTTTTAGTTTTCTTACCGATTGTGAAATATCCACTTTGTCCAACCGAGGGCGGTAGATTCCTGCTGAGAGGTCACTGTCTGAAGAATGATAGGAATTTGTTTCTAGGTCATATTTTCCAGATCTAGATGATTGAGATGATTGATGGTTTAAGGACCTGGCAACAGCATCCATGTCTAGAAGAAGGACAGGTAATATATGAGTGATGATTAGCGTGTAATGCGTGTTTAATAGCCGTATACCAGGCACGTAACAAGCATGTAGTACGGCGTGTGTAATAGGCGTGTAATAAATATGTACTAAGTAGTGATAAGTATATAATAGGCATGTAATAAGCATGTAACAAGCTGCAATAAGTGAGCAATAGGTGTATAATAAACATGTATAGGTTGTGATAAGTGTATAATAAGCATATACAAAGCGGTATTAAGTAATAAGCATGTACTTAGTGTTAATATGTGTGTGGCAAGCATGTAATAAGTGTGCAAAAAGCATGTGATAAGAGGTCATTAGCGTGTAATAAGTGTGTAATAAGCATCTAACAAACGTCAATAAGTATGTAATAAGCATATAAGTGTGTAATAAGTGTGCAGTAACCGTGTAAGGGTCCATTTACACAGAAAAATTATCTGACAGATTATCTGCCAAAGATTTGAAGCCAAAGCCAGGAACAGACTATAAGCAGAGATCAGGTCATAAAGGAAAGCCTGAGATTTCTCCTCTTTTCAAATCCATTCCTGGCTTTGGCTTCAAATATTTTGCAGATAATCTTTCAGATAATCTTTCTGTGTAAATGGACCCTAATGAGAGGTAATAAGTGTGCAATAAGCGAGTAATGAACATGTAATAAGTGTGCAACAAGCAGTAATAAGTGTGTAATAGGCTGATAATAAGCATGTAGTAAGCGAGGAATAAGCATGTAATATGTGGTGAAAAGTGTGTAATAAGCGTGTTAAAGGTGGTAATAGGTGTGTAATAAGCGTGTGATAGATGGTAATAAGTGTGTAATAGGTGGTAATAAGTGTGTAATGTGTAATAGGTGGTAGATAAGCGTGTAATAAGTGTTTAATAGGTGGTAGATAGTGTGTAATAAGCGTGTAGTGCTGCGATTACAAAAGCGATAATTCGCCCAATCGAACGATTAACAATGTCGAAGTAACAATGTGTTTTTTATAACGATCAGCGTTTAGATGGAACACTATATCGTCACTTAAGCCTCTCTCACACATACTGTATGATGAATCAGTGAAAGACTGTTTGGACCAAGCGATCTGCGAATTTTCAGTAAATGACCAACGACAATTTGAGAACATGTTGAAAGATCACGAAGAACGATTTATCGCTCGTTGCTTGATCGTACGCTGTGTTTACATGAGCCGATTATCGCTCAAATGCCATCGTTATCGCGAAGATTTGAATTATAATCGTTACGTGTAACCGCACGATAATTGTTGGTACTAAGTGTGTAATAAGTGTAATAGGTGGTAATTAGTGTGTAATAAGCGTGTAATTGGTGGTAATAAGTGTGTAAGTGTAATAGGTGGTAATTAGTGTGTAATAAGTGTGTAAATGGTAGTAATAAGTGTGTAATAGGTGGTAATAGGTGGTAATTAGTGTGTAATAAGTGTGTAAATGGTAGTAATAAGTGTGTAATAGGTGGTAATTAGTGTGTAATAAGTGTGTAAATGGTAGTAATAAGTGTGTAATAAGCTTCTAATTTGGTAGAAATAAGTGTGTAATAAGTGTGTAATAGGTGGTAATTAGTGTGTAATAAGTGTGTAATAAGTATAGCTGGTAGTGTGTAATAAGCTTCTAATTGGTAGTAATAAGTGTAAAAGGTGGTAATTAGTGTGTAATAAGTGTAAAAGGTGGTAATTAGTGTGTAATAAGTTTAATAGGTGGTATTTAGTGTGTAATAAGCGTGTCTCGCCTCGGCTCACCTGTGTGCTGGAAGTTCGTTCTTTCCTCGTCGTAGCTGAACCACATCTGTGACTCTCGTCTCTCGGTGAATAAACTAAAGGAGAAAGCGACAGTCACTCCCCGCACTGTGATGGTGTCTTATGACGAACCGTATAGTGAACTGTAATCCTCAGATCTGACTATCCGTAATCATTACACAGTGGTGCCTTGGATTAGGAGCATAATCCGCTCCCGGACCGTGCTTGTAATCCAAATCCACTCTTATACCAAAGCAAATTTCCCCATAAGAAATTACTGATCTGCAGACAATTGGTTCCACCCCCCAAATATACTGATTATTATTCTGAATAACATGTAGAAGAGATGAAACAATGAGAAGCAGCTGGATATGTTATATATAAGTTACTGTACAGTATAGCAGCATGTGGTATATAATGTATAGTAACTGTATAACCCTGATAACACAACAGCTGGATATGTGATATATAAGTTACTGTACAGTATAGCAGCATGTGGTGTATAATGTATAGTAACTGTATAACCCTGATAACACTGCAGCTGGATATGTGATATATAAGTTACTGTACAGTATAGCAGCATATGGTGTATAATGTATAGTAACTGTATAACCCTGATAACACAGCAGCTGGATATGTGATATATAAGTTACTGTACAGTATAGCAGCATGTGGTATATAATGTATAGTAACTGTATAACCCTGATAACACAGCAGCTGGATATGTGATATATAAGTTACTGTACAGTATAGCAGCATGTGGTATATAATGTATAGTAACTGTATAACCCTGACAACACTGCAGCAGCTGGATATGTGATATATAAGTTACTGTACAGTATAGCAGCATGTGGTATATAATGTATAGTAACTGTATAACCCTGATAACACAGCAGCAGCTGGATATGTGATATATAAGTTACTGTACAGTATAGCAGCATGTGGTGTATAATGTATAGTAACTGTATAACCCTGATTACACAGCAGCTGGATATGTGATATATAAGTTACTGTACAGTATAGCAGCATGTGGTATATAATGTATAGTAACTGTATAACCCTGATAACACAGCAGCTGGATATGTGATATATAAGTTACTGTACAGTATAGCAATCAGCATGTGGTGTATAATGTATAGTAACTGTATAACCCTGATAACACAGCAGCAGCTGGATATGTGATATATAAGTCACTGTACAGTATAGCAGCATGTGGTGTATAATGTATAGTAACTGTATAACCCTGATAACATAGCAGCTGGATATGTGATATATAAGTTACTGTACAGTATAGCAGCATGTGGTATATAATGTATAGTAACTGTATAACCCTGATAACACAGCAGCTGGATATGTGATATATAAGTTACTGTACAGTATAGCAATCAGCATGTGGTGTATAATGTATAGTAACTGTATAACCCTGATAACACAGCAGCAGCTGGATATGTGATATATAAGTTACTGTACAGTATAGCAGCATGTGGTATATAATGTATAGTAACTGTATAACCCTGATAACACAGCAGCAGCAGCAGCTTGTAGGTACAGGATGGAGCTGCAGATCCCCATAATGGAGAGGATGGGAAACACAAGGGCTGACAGAGACTGCAGGGAGCAGGAAGGAATGAGCAGGACAGATGTGGGCACACACATACATACACTGCACCCCATATACATATATACACTGCCCCCCATATACATATATACACTGCCCCCCATATACATATATACACTGCCCCCCATATACATATATACACTGCCCCCCACATACATATATACAATGCCCCCCACATACATATATATACTGCCCCCCACATACATATATACACTGCCCCCCATATACATATATACACTGCCCCCCATATACATATATACACTGCCCCCCACATACATATATATACTGCCCCCCACATACATATATACACTGCCCCCCATATACATATATACACTGCCCCCCACATACATATATACACTGCACCCCATATACATATATACACTGCCCCCCATATACATTGTGGGGAATAGCTCTGGTCGATCTTAGGTAGCAGTGCAGTAAGCAGGGACACAGACAGGATAACGTCCAATTTAAGTGTTTTTATTTCACACTTAGCGTCAAAACACAAAGCAAACCTTAACAAAGGCTTAAACACAAACAAACCCTGCTCGGCTGAGCACTTACTAGTACATAACCGCTCCCTGACTATACGTGGGACCAGCACTCCAGCCCACGGGTACAAATAACAGAGTATGGTGCGGCCCATGCAATCCCTTCAGTATTCCAGCAGACAGTTCCCCAGGTCCGGCCACACTCAGCACTGCAGTCAGCTTCTTTATAAGGCCCCGATGACCCCCAGCTGTGGCCTATGGAAGCCCAGGACCGAAGCCCGGGTGGAGTGAGCGTCCCACTGCCAACCTCACTCACTCCAGAAAAAGCAGCTCCCAGTACGTATTTTAACAATCAGTCTATGTTAGCTATGGCCGACACAGACAACCAGGCTATCAATCCTGCTTTACCTGTGTCTGGGTTAACCCCTTGGTTACCAGAGACACACCCAGGGCTTACCAGACACAGTCTAACCACTTCAGTGGCAGATATCTGTGCTCCCAAACCATGCCCCTCTTACATTCCCTCCCCCTCAGTCTAGACCCACTGGGGCAAACTCCTGACATCAAACAATGGGTCCGGGACAAGGCATCCGCGTTGCCTTGCAGTCTCCCGGCTCGATGCTCCACTGAAAAACTAAAATTTTGCAGAGACAAGAACCACCTTGTGACTCTGGCATTTCTCTCTTTGGACCTACTCATCCAAGTGAGGGGTGAGTGGTCAGTTATCAGACGGAACCGTCGCCCCAACAAGTAATATCTTAGTGCCTCTAAGGCCCACTTTATCGCCAGACATTCCCTTTCCACGATGCTGTAATTTTTCTCGGCTGGTGTGAGTTTTCTGCTCAGGTAGGTAACGGGATGTTCCTCTCCGTTCACCTCCTGTGACAGAACAGCTCCCAGCCCTACCTCTGACGCATCTGTCTGCACAATAAATTCTTTCTTGAAGCTTGGCGTAATGAGGACGGGGGATCCACACAACGCCAACTTCAAGGCCTGAAAAGCGCTTTCTGCTTCGGCATTCCACCGCACCATGACTGACCCTTTTCCTTTCAAAAGGTCGGTCAGGGGAGCGGACACTGTGGCGAAGTTGGGTATAAACCGCCTGTAATACCCAACAATGCCCAAGAATGCCCTGACCTTTTTGGTGCTCACAGGTTGAGGCCATCCCTGGATAGCATCAACCTTGTTGACCTGCGGCTTAATTACACCTCGTCCAATCACATACCCCAGGTAGCGTGTCTCCTCCATCCCAACAGCACACTTCTTGGGGTTTGCAGTGAGGCCAGCTGCCCTTAGAGAGTCCACTACGGCCTGTACTTTGGCCAAGTGACTCTCCCAGCCATAGCTGAAGATGATAATATCATCCAGATATGCTGATGCGTATCTCCTGTGAGGCTTCAGCACTATGTCCATTAGGCGTTGGAACGTCGCGGGAGCCCCGTGAAGTCCGAACGGTAACACGACATAGTGGAAAAGACCCCCAGGGGTGATGAAGGCTGTCTTTTCTTTAGCGCTCTCCATCAGGGGTACTTGCCAGTATACTTTGGTGAGATCGAGCGTAGTGAAATACCGAGCGCTTCCCAGTCTTTCAATAAGCTCGTCTACACGTGGCATGGGATAGGTGTCAAATTTGGAAACTTCGTTTAACTTTCTGAAATCGTTACAAAAACGAAGAGTCCCATCTGGTTTGGGAATCAGAACAATGGGACTGGCCCACTCACTTTTGGACTCTTCTATGACGCCTAACTGTAGCATGTTCCGTACCTCCTCTGCAATGGCCTGACGACGTGCCTCAGGGACTCGGTATGGTCTTAGACGAATTTTTACCCCTGGCTCTGTGACAATGTCATGCTTGATTACAGACGTGTGCCCAAGTAATTCCGAAAACACGTCTGTATTCCTGGCCACAAATTCCCTAGCCTCTTGGCGTTGTCCTTTTGTGAGGGTTTCCGAAATTGTCACCTCTGCACCGGCCACCGCAGGCTTAACTGTAGCCTTAGGGGGTAGTACAGAAGGGAGATTAGCTGGAGACCTTTCTGTAAGCAGACTCTCCCTGTCCTTCCAAGCTTTCAGCAAATTGACATGGTACACCTGCTCAGGCTTCCTCCTACCAGGCTGACGTACCCTGTAGTTAACTTCCTCCACCTTCTCGATTATCTCATAGGGTCCCTGCCACTTGGCAAAAAATTTGCTTTCCACGGTGGGAATTAGAACCAAAACCCGGTCGCCCAGGTTAAAGGTCCTTACTGTGGCGGACCTGTTGTAGATCCGGCTTTGGGCCCTTTGAGCAGCCTCCATGTGCTCCTTAACAATGGGCATAATAGCCGCCATCCTGTCCTGCATACCAGCAATGTGGTCTATAATACTTTTGTGGGAGGTGGGTTCCTGCAAGTCTCCTTTGCAATATCCAGCAGGCCTCTGGGATGTCTGCCATAGATCAACTCAAAGGGAGAAAACCCAGTAGAGGCCTGTGGTACCTCCCGAATGGCAAACATTAAATAGGGTAACATTACATCCCAGTCCCTCCCATCCTTGTCCACCACCTTTTTCAGCATACTCTTCAAGGTTTTATTAAACCTTTCTACTAGTCCGTCTGTCTGAGGATGGTATACAGACGTGCGTAGCTGTTTTATGTTGAAGAGTTTACACAGTTCCCTGGTGACTTTGGACATGAAAGGGGCACCCTGATCCGTAAGGATTTCCTTGGGTAGTCCCACTCGGCAAAACATGGCAAATAGCTCCTTGGCTATCAGCTTTGCCGATGTGTGCCGCAGTGGGATGGCCTCAGGATAACCGGTAGCATAGTCCATTACTACCAGTATATGCTGGTGCCCCCGAGCAGACCTAACCAATGGACCTATCAAGTCCATGGCGATCCTTTCAAATGGGACCTTGATGATGGGTAGAGGTACCAGCGGACTTCGAAAATGTCCCATGGGTGCATGCAATTGACATTCGGGGCACGACTCACAGTAACGTTTAACCTCACCGTATACCCCTGGCCAATAGAATCGCTGCAAGATACGATCCAGCGTTTTTGTGGTCCCTAGGTGTCCACCAAGCACATATTTATGAGCCAACATCAGAACCGTTTGGCGATAAGGCTGCGGAACCAGTAATTGCTCACAGATCTCACCCCGCAACTTATCAACTCGGTATAGTAGGTCTTGGTCAACCATAAAGTGGGGAAATATTTGATCAGCATTGGCGTGCTGTGGCACCCCATTCACTACCACAACATTTTCCCTGGCCCGGACCAGTGTGGGGTCCTGGAGCTGTGCGGTGCCAAAGTTGTCACGGGATATCTCCAAATCAGACAACTGTGGCCCGGTCACAGACTCCTCAGACTCACCTGCCATTACCTCTAGGGGAAATACAGAATTAACATTATTTTCTTCACAGATCACCCCTACGGCAGGTACCCCAGAGTCTGGGTCATTGGGCTCAGGGTCTAGGTCTTGTCCTTTCTGTTTGGGGGGTACTCTAGGCGGTGGGCTCCCCGACCTTTGATTTCTCCGCCACAGAGTCCAGAACAAGGGGAAGTCCCGTCCCAAAATAAGGTCATGGGGCAAGTTCATGACAACCCCTACCTCATGTTGTCTCTCTCCACAGGAGGTCTGGATGGCAACAGTCACGGTGGGATAGACCTTTACATCTCCATGAATACACAGGACCCCTACTGTGTGGCCCGTTACAGACCCAGGGTCGATATGGGACCCATTAATTAGTGTCACCCGACTTCCAGAGTCCAGCAGGGCCAGGACCTGGCGCCCTGCTACCGTCACCTGGCATAGGTGGCACTCATCGACAGAGCCTGGAATGGCAGCCGTATAAACCGGGGCTGCATAAAGGGACACCCTCCGTGCAGAGCTGCAGTCCATAGGCTCAGTTACGTAGGGGCAATTGGCTGCAATATGGCCAGGCTCCTGGCAGGACCAACAGATGGGAGCCTCCCCCCTCCTCCTCCCCTGGGGTATCTCCCGAACATAGGGATTTGATCTGGCCCGGGAACTGGCAGATACCATGGGCCTTCGGGTTGGCCAGGGACTGAGAGGCCTTCTTTGTCAGAGCTTGGGTAGCCCAGTACCTCTCCACCATCCCCACCAGAGCATTAGCATCAGTTGGGTCCCCATGCCCCACCCACTGCTGTATCTCCCCCGGCAAGGCCCTCAGAAAGCGGTCCAAGACAACCTTCTCCACCATCTGGGCCGGGGTTGATGTCCCGGCTGAAGCCACTTGCGGACCAGGTGGATGAGGTGGTGCATCTGGGCCCTGGGTGGTAATGCCTCTTGGTACCTCCAGCTATGGACTCTTTGAGCCCGAGGGGGTAGATCAACTCCTAAGCGGGCTAAGATCTCTGCTTTCACTGTGGCATAATCCCGGGCTTCCTGCTCGCTTAGGTCAAAGTAGGCCTGCTGTGGCTCTGCGATGAGAAAAGGTGCCAACACCTCAGCCCAGTATTGCTGCGGCAGCCTTTCGCGGGTGGCCAATCTTTCGAAGCCCATCAGGAATGCCTCTACGTCATCCTCGGACGTCATCTTTGTCATGGCTTTCCGGACTTCCCTCCTGGCGTCATGTTCCGGCATCGCTGCACCCAGCTTTTGTTGTGCAGCCGCTAGTGCTGTCATCTGCTGTGCTAGCAGTCTGTTAGTTTCTTGCTGCTGTAAGTTGGACTGAACCATCCGCTTAATCAGCTCCTCCATGGTTGTGGCTTTTTGCTTCAGCGCTGTTTAAAGCCAGGACATGCAACAAGTGTATGCTTCACTGCACCATGGCCGCTCCGAGCCACCATATGTGGGGAATAGCTCTGCTCGATCCTAGGTAGCAGTGCAGTAAGCAGGGACACAGACAGGGTAACGTCCAATTTAAGTGTTTTTATTTCACACTTAGCGTCAAAACACAAAGCAAACCTTAACAAAGGCTTAAACACAAACAAACCCTGCTCGGCTGAGCACTTACTAGTACATAACCGCTCCCTGACTATACGTGGGCCCACGGGTACAAATAACAGAGTATGGTGCGGCCCATGCAATCCCTTCAGTATTCCAGCAGACAGTTCCCCAGGTCCGGCCACACTCAGCACTGCAGTCAGCTTCTTTATAAGGCCCCGATGACCCCCAGCTGTGGCCTATGGAAGCCCAGGACCGAAGCCCGGGTGGAGTGAGCGTCCCACTGCCAACCTCACTCACTCCAGAAAAAGCAGCTCCCAGTACGTATTTTAACAATCAGTCTATGTTAGCTATGGCCGACACAGACAACCAGGCTATCAATCCTGCTTTACCTGTGTCTGGGTTAACCCCTTGGTTACCAGAGACACACCCAGGGCTTACCAGACACAGTCTAACCACTTCAGTGGCAGATATCTGTGCTCCCAAACCATGCCTCTCTTACAACATACACACACTGCACCCCATATACATATATACACTGCACCCCATATACATATATACACTGCACCCCATATACATACACTGCACCCCATATGCATATATACACTGCCCCCCATATACATACATACACTGCACCCCATATACACACTGCACCCCATATACATACATACACTGCACCCCATATACATATATACACTGCCCCCCATATACATATATATACTGCACCCCATATACATACATACACTGCACCCCATATACATATATACACTGCACCCCATATACATATATATACTGCACCCCATATACATACATACACTGCACCCCATATACATATATACACTGCACCCCATATACATACACTGCACCCCATATACATATATATACTGCACCCCATATACATACATACACTGCACCCCATATACATATATACACTGCACCCCATATACATATATACACTGCACCCCATATACATATATACACTGCACCCCATATACATATATATACTGCACCCCATATACATATATACACTGCACCCCATATACATACATACACTGCACCCCATATACATATATACACTGCACCCCATATGCATATATACACTGCCCCCCATATACATACATACACTGCCCCCCATATACATACATACACTGCCCCCCATATACATACATACACTGCACCCCATATACATACATACACTGCACCCCATATACATACACTGCACCCCATATACATACATACACTGCACCCCATATACACACTGCACCCCATATACATACATACACTGCACCCCATATACATATATACACTGCCCCCCATATACATATATATACTGCACCCCATATACATACATACACTGCACCCCATATACATATATACACTGCACCCCATATACATATATATACTGCACCCCATATACATACATACACTGCACCCCATATACATATATACACTGCACCCCATATACATACACTGCACCCCATATACATATATATACTGCACCCCATATACATACATACACTGCACCCCATATACATATATACACTGCACCCCATATACATATATACACTGCACCCCATATACATATATACACTGCACCCCATATACATATATATACTGCACCCCATATACATATATACACTGCACCCCATATACATACATACACTGCACCCCATATACATATATACACTGCACCCCATATACATACACTGCACCCCATATGCATATATACACTGCACCCCATATACATACATACACTGCACCCCATATACATATATACACTGCACCCCATATACATACATACACTGCACCCCATATACATATATACACTGCACCCCATATACATATATACACTGCACCCCATATACATATATATACTGCACCCCATATACATACATACACTGCACCCCATATACATATATATACTGCACCCCATATACATATATATACTGCACCCCATATACATACATACACTGCACCCCATATACATATATATACTGCACCCCATATACATATATACACTGCACCCCATATACATATATATACTGCACCCCATATACATACATACACTGCACCCCATATACATATATACACTGCACCCCATATACATAACCCCATATACATACATACACTGCACCCCATATACATATATATACTGCACCCCATATACATACATACACTGCACCCCATATACATATATACACTGCACCCCATATACATACACTGCACCCCATATACATACACTGCACCCCATATACATATATACACTGCACCCCATATACATATATATACACTGCACCCCATATACATATATACACTGCACCTCATATACATATATACACTGCACCCCATATACATATATATACTGCACCCCATATACATACATACACTGCACCCCATATACATATATACACTGCACCCCATATACATACATACACTGCACCCCATATACATACATACACTGCACCCCATATACATACACTGCACCCCATATACATACACTGCACCCCATATACATATATATACTGCACCCCATATACATACACTGCACCCCATATACATATATACTGCACCCCATATACATACACTGCACCCCATATACATATATATACTGCACTCCATATACATACATACACTGCACCCCATATACATATATATACTGCCCCCCATATACATACATACACTGCACCCCATATACATATATATACTGCACCCCATATACATATATACACTGCACCCCATCTACATACATACACTGCACCCCATATACATATATACACTGCACCCCATATACATATATACACTGCACCCCATATACATACACTGCACCCCCATATATATACTGCACCCCATATACATATATACACTGCACCCCATATACATACACTGCACCCCATATACATATATACACTGCACCCCATATACATACATACACTGCACCCCATATACATATATATACTGCACCCCATATACATACATACACTGCACCCCATATACATACATACACTGCACCCCATATACATACACTGCACCCCATATACATACATACACTGCACCCCATATACATACATACACTGCACCCCATATACATACATACACTGCACCCCATATACATACATACATACATACACTGCACCCCATATACATATATACACTGCACCCCATATACATATATACACTGCACCCCATATACATATATATACTGCACCCCATATACATACATACACTGCACCCCATATACATACATACATACATACATACACTGCACCCCATATACATACACTGCACCCCATATACATACACTGCACCCCATATACATACATACACTGCACCCCATATACATATATATACTGCACCCCATATACATACATACACTGCACCCCATATACATATATACACTGCACCCCATATACATACATACACTGCACCCCATATACATATATATACTGCACCCCATATACATACATACACTGCACCCCATATACATACACTGCACCCCATATACATACATACACTGCACCCCATATACATATATATACTGCACCCCATATACATACATACACTGCACCCCATATACATATATATACTGCACCCCATATACATACATACACTGCACCCCATATACATACATACACTGCACCCCATATACATATATACACTGCACCCCATATACATATAGGCTGGGTTCACACTACGTATATTTGAGGCTGTATAGCAACCAAAACCAGGAGTGGATTAAAAACACAGAAAGGCTCTGGTCACACAATGGTGTAATTGAGTGGATGGCCGTCATATAATGGCAAATATTTGCTGTTATTTTAGAAGAACGGCCGTTATATTGAAATAATGAAAGTTATTTACCGTTATATGGCGGCCATCCACTCAATTACACCATTGTGTGATCAGAGCCTTTCTGTGTTTTTAATCCACTCCTGGTTTTGGTTGCAATATGAGGACCACAATACTGACTGAAATATACGTAGTGTGAACGCAGCCATATACTGCACCCCATATACATACACTGCACCCCATATACATATATATACTGCACCCCATATACATATATATACTGCACCCCATATACATACACTGCACCCCATATACATATATATACTGCACCCCATATACATATATATACTGCACCCCATATACATACACTGCACCCCATATACATATATATACTGCACCCCATATACATACACTGCACCCCATATACATATATATACTGCACCCCATATACATATATATACTGCACCCCATATACATACACTGCACCCCATATACATATTCATATACTGCACCCCATATACATATTAAGGCCAGGTTCAGACTATGTAACTGTGCGGCTGTATTTGCGGCTGTAATTGTGCGGCGGTATTTTTGGTGGTTCATGCGTACGCTGGAAAGTATAGGATATACGGCTGCACAGTGCACACTATGTATGAATCTACGGCCCGATCGTAAACGGACCCGTAAAAAATGAACAAGACCATTGTTTGCGGCTGGACATGCGGCCGTGGATTGACAGGCGGTCCGTACGGAGTACTTCAAAAATAGCCGGCAATGATGCCGAATGCCGATGC